>NC_085002.1:15341524-15654024 GCF_963854185.1 Sardina pilchardus | reverse complement strand
AGTAGCTGTCATCAGCAAAAACCCACTCTACTTGACATGATGCTTTTGGATAAGCTTGGCAGTTCCCTGTGAACTGGCATGATGGTATTTTTAAATGATGTAGTATGAGAAAGATTTGAAAGACAAACCTTCATTGTTTTTTTTGTCAGTGTACAAATCAAGGCAGAACTGATCGAAACACCCCCAAGAGATCCATTTTTCAAAATGGAGAGCACTCGCTCTTCAGCCAGGGAGCATCTCCTTTTTTGCACTGCCAAAGGGAGCTCCATCACTCCCCTCTGCCTTGCTTTTGTTCCTACTCAGATCTTTCCCTATTTTAGTATGTTCCTCTCGATGCCTCTCACCGCTGTGAGTAAAGATAAAAACTCTATAAAGATTTTTTGAAGATAGAAAGAATGGGGAAAAAAAGAAGAAGCAGGGGAACCTCAGCTAGAGGAGAGAGAGAGAGAGAGAGTCATGGCTGTGTTCCCAGTCCGGTGGGGTGGTGCAATCTACTCTCCGGAGTGCAGCCAAGTCGAGGATACTCCGCTCAGAATCTCCAGAGCGCTTTATAAGGACAGAGGAAAAAACCCCGCTCTGGCTATATTTAGACAGACTTTTATCGTGGTGCCTCTCGTGTGTTTTCTTTCTCTCTCTCTCTCTCTCCCTTTCTCTCTCTGTGTGTGCTGTTACGAATCTCCAAAGCCATGTGGGCGGCCTATGCATGCGAGAGAGTGAGAATTATATTGAAGCAGATAAGAGGCTGGCAGGTGGAGAGAGAGAGAGAAAGAGAGAGAGAGAGAGAGAGAGAGAAAGAGAGACAGCTCCTCTGTTTCTTCGCTTGTGTACACATCAGTTGGTTATTATCACTATCACCATCATCGCCACTGGTATTTATGCAGAGCGGCGGGCGCTTTTAGTGAACAGCTCCATGCCTTTGAACACTCAGTCAAAACCAGGCCTGTTTGGCCGTTCACTGGCAGCAGGTTTAGAGACATTTCAGCTGGGAGCAAAAACATATCTGTGTGCATTCCTGACGTTCATATTTATTTCCATATTCCCCCACACCACATTGTATCAGCTATTCAAAGACAGGGATGGCTCTTTTGGCAGTTAAACGTCCTCTGTTATACAAGCTGCATTTGAGGCGGTGTAATGTATAGTGATGTGTGCTGATGGTGTCAGTGGTGCTGGAGCTATCTTATCTATTTAGATCGCTATCTCTGCACTTGACATTTCTCCCAATCACTTTGACCTCTGCAGATTTCAGAAACGCTTATAAAAAAAAGCAAACAGCTCTGTGAAATAAAAACCCACTCGCGAGAAACCTCCACCAGTTCCCACGTTTATCTCAATCTCATGGCGACACTAACAAACCATGGCAGTGTGTTGGAAACGGTAGCCGCGTCGGGCCCAGCCCTCTCTCCATTCGGGCGGAGAGGGGCTTTAATTGGCCAGACATGTGCATAGGACAGCCATGAGGAGGGCAGGTTTGTTTGCCAAGGGATTATTATGAGATTGATAGAGTTCCCGCCAGTTGGAGGACGTTAGGGCAAGGAGGAAAAACCGGGAGAGGGGAAGCGAAAGAGAATCTTGTTCAACAGGTTTTGGGATCGTTCCTCCCATAGTGATTCGTTGACTCCATCTAGTTCTGGTTGCTACTGATGGCACAGGTGTGGATGACATGACAGGATGATTGCTCATGACATCAGTTAGCCGAGCATAACATGACTTGCAGATAAAGGTTATTGACGATAGTATTCTCAGTTTTAATATGGACTCAACACATCAAGGACACACAAGAAGATAATCATTCATTATAAACACTCACACACACACACTCTCTCTCTCTCTCTCTCACACACACACACACACACACACACACACACACACACACACAAATGTAAACACACCTCTCTCTTGTCTAGACTAGTGCACACCTGCTTCCCTTTGGAAATTGACAACGGCAAGCTCACCTCACCCCCTGCCACCATCACCACACCCATACCTCTTTCCTCACCCTCAGCAGTCTGTCTGCCCCTGTGTCCTCCGAGCCAGGCGAGGCAACTGAGGCCCATGGGAGGCAGCTGGCCAAGAAGAAAGCCCCATTTGCATGCGCTGTCAAACATGTGGGAAGCACGAGCAAGAGCTCCAACTGCCAGGCAAACAACATGTAAATGACATTCAAATGATGAAGCTGGTTGAGAGGGTTCAGAAGGTGAAGGTTACGAGGACTTGAAAAATATGAGGACTTCAAGGACTTCAAAAATATGAAGAATCAGGTTCACAAATCCTTAATGTCCTTAACTTCCTTACGTGGTTAGTGTGTTTATGAGGATGATACATTTTTGTTACACTGTATACTGTTTACTCTTTTACTCACTCTCTCTCTCTCTTTCTCGCATAACTGTAAGTGTATGTATGTATGTATGTATGTATGTTTGTATACATGTGTGTGTATGTATGTGTGTGTGTGTGTGTGTGTGTGTGTGTGTGTGAGAGAGAGAGAGTGAGAGAGTGAGAGAGAGAGAGAGTCTGTCTGGTTGTCGTTTTCCTTCCTCACAAGAAAGCCAGTTTACCTCAGCACAAGCACTGCTCTGGGAATGACAAACTATATGACATCACAATAGTAGAAACATTCACGCAGAACACAATGGTGCTCTGTGAGGGAGCAAGAGCAAGGCGTGGCCAACATGCACACAGTGTCTTCATGCACACAAGACCAGAGCAACGGTCCCGAGCTGCTGTTTCGCCTTCATACTGTGTCTTCCCCCCCCCTCTCTCTCTCTCTTTCTCTCTCTCACTCTCTTTCAGTCCTATCTCTCCATCCCCCATTTTTTCTTTGTCCCTCTCTCCCTCTCTCTCTGTTCGTCTTTGGCCCATGCGCTGGAACGCAGGGATGGAGGTGGAGTGGGCGGCGATCTCGTGGAAACAGAGACTGTTCTCTTAGGCCGCCAAACAAAAGCCCAACTTAAAGGGATGCCTGGTTTTTGCAAGTTCATGCTGATGGTAAAACAGATGCATTCACGCACAGTATCAACATACATGGTAATGACATACAGCACACTCACACCCTCACACACTTACACACTGCCCACTGTTCAACAGTTGCCCCTCCCATCGCCACAAAGCTGAATGTTGGGCCAGAGTGGTATTTAGACAAAACTCCGAGCTGAGTACTGTCCACTTCAAACAGCCACAAAAGTTTACAGACAGTGACCACACTGTCACAAGCAACACTGCAAATTGAAAAACAGTTGACATTTTAGATGTAGCCTATTAGAGAATGGTGGGATTTATGCGGATCATTTACAATGACCACATCCTTCTCTGTAGCGGTTATAGCAGCAGCAAAGACCACGAGGCAACTCAAAGTCACCTCTAGCTGTAAAATGGGTCAAGAAGACACAACAAACACAGCAGCACACTACTGTGCAAACAGTGGATAAGCACCAGTGAAAAAGGTCTGAGTTCTGACTCTGAGCCAATACAAATCCCACCTGTCCTTCAGTTTATGTTTGAAAATAAACAGCACAAGTCGAGAACAAATGACCGAGCGTTGCACACTGGGGTTTCCATTCACCATTCATCCATCCAACCACCTGCTCTTCATATGTGTCCCTTTGTAGGATATGATAGCATGTCAGAACTCCATCTGTTTTTATTACTAATGGATGTATCGTGGAGTTTTTTAGTCAATTATTATTCATCCACAATTTTCCAAAGGCTATTGACATAGGTTCTTCTGGATTGCCTTACCATATTTAGAAGTGTCATCTGACTTCTATTCTGATTTTGATTCTGATCCAACGTTTTGCCGTTCATAAAAATGTTTAAATATATTGTTTAGTTGATTCTAAAATTGGGTGTCCTTAAAATGACTGAACAAACTAGGCCTACTGAATGGGGGTTAATGCCAAGAGATGGGAAGACTGATTAATCCTACATTCCAATTCCACTGGGATTTTTGGACCGTGAGAGAGGGAGAGAGAGAGAAAGAGGGAGGGAAAGCATCTGCTTTTCTTTTTAATTTGCCTGTGAGGTATATTCTGTTGCCTACACTAAACATATCCATTGCCAAGAGATTCACTGGGGCAATCGTCCAGGAAAGTATTGGGTAAAAATTATATTTGACAAGTAACAATAGACTGGTCAATTTATGTACTAAATGTGGAACTATGGACTATGCGTAAAATTGTCAGAGTGGGCCATCTAGTGGTTATATTTAACATTGCAACCAGTAGCCTCGACTACAAGGTGCAGTAGGCTAATGGTAAAGTAGGTCGATTTGCATGCATAAACTGCAACCTAATTTCATTATATTTTCAAGGACAAGTCATGTTTTGAAAATGTACACTTTCTTATTTATATAGGCCAGAGTTCAACGTCTTCTATCACAAACTACTCCTAGATTCATTATAAGTAGCCTATTTGAGAAATTTGCGAACATGCAACATATTGTCTAGCGTACAAAATATTTTTTGTGAAGGGGCTTGGCTTTTGCATTAGTCACGTATTCTATTTCATATGCGCTGTTGTTATGGATACAGTAAACATGTGAGAGGCAATGTGTGAAAGTGCAGAGGATTGAACTCTTTGCGCAGGTGCAATACGACCACCAGCGCCCGAATCCCGATGGGGTGGGCACTGGGCACTGGACAGTGGACAGCAGGAGTGGGCGAAACCAGGTAAGTCGGTGGAACTTGCCTGTTATGCCGTCACCTGATTGCTTGCCGGAGTTTTCAGCGGAGTCGAACTGATCTTGCTAGGAGTGGTGGGGGGAAATCTTCATATATTTCAAAACGACATTTGGGGATAAGAGAACTCAGTCTGACAGACAGGTGATATTGCATTGTCCTCCTAGCACAATCATTCATGTCTTATCTGCTGCAAGCATTATGGCGTCATAGCCAGTGTCCGATGTGGAGCGTAATAACTGGACGTCCGTGGCTTGAAGTTTGGGACTAGCCTTGGCTATGTAGCCCTCTGACAGAGGAATTACATCCGTTAGACCTGAAGCGACCTTCAATGTAGGAGTTCGTTTCATTTACTTCTGTCTATTTTTCTTCCTAAATGTAAAGACTGTGTTAGATGAGAGGCATGCACAATGCCCTTTTCAGTGCCTTTGAGAGGTGACAGGTGTAGCCAGGCTATCTTCGACTCTGCAATCCAACCTCCTTATCAATCAGCTCTGGCTCTAAAACTCATCTGCTAATGTGCTATCCAGCCTGCATTTAGCCTGAATGTATTTACATACACGCTCTTGTACCGTGCGTGTATGTCATTGTGTCCATCCATGTCTTTCATACTGGATTTGTCACACCTGTAATCCTTTTATATCCCCCTCACGGGTCTTTCCAGTGGCAGCACTGACAACAGGATTGGTCAGCGAGCTGAACCCAAACCAATGGCCGACATATGAGATCAACAGGAAGGTAACAGACCTGGGCTGCGGAAGGAGTATGCAAGAGGGGCCAGAGAACCAGGTGTCCATGACAGTCTGAACCTGTGCCGACTGAATGGAGGCCCCTAAGACCAGGACATATGTCCAGCCAAGACACAGGGAGGACAGGTTACTGGCCACAGAAAAGAACCTCATGCCCTCAAGTGCAGAGAGTGGTGAGTGGGCCAATATAAATATGCTCTTTCTCCACTCTTTGTTCCATCATTCAGTGCCCTCTTTAGACATCAATATACAACACATATTATGGAAAAATATATGTGCCACTATCTATCCATCTATCTATGGCAGCCTACAACAAACATGCCAGGAGAGAATAGAAAGAGGAGTCTGTTTACTTTTTGTTTAGGGATTACCTGGGGTTGCTCAGGTGTGTGTTTCAGTCCGGTTTTGAGTTAAGCATTTTAAACAGCCTTAAAAACCCTCAATCGCTGTGGGCACCGCAGTGGAGACACCTTATACAGCGCCGTATAGCCTTCAGTGTTTGCATGGACTGTAAAGGAGCGATAGTACACATTCTGAATTAATCATGAGGGTCATGGTCAGATATGCGTCGCAGTGGACAATTACGGTACGGCAAGCAAGAATGAGGGCATTACAGTTCCATGGCCTTGCTCTTTGATCCAGTGGTGGAAAAGTCAATGTCAGAGAGCTCAAGTTACGGTCTCAAGGGGATTATTTAGATCGTGTTGAGTGTATCTCGTTTTGTTCCTGGCCCAGTTCCAAAGTAAGGTTTTATTTTCTAATTGGCAATTTGGGCCAAATGACTTCAGTTTTGTCGGCATCAGACTGCACGAGCGGAATGTCCCCATACAGGCACATATTATGCTTAGAGATTGTGTGTGTGTGTGCGCTTATCTCTGGGTGCCTTCATCCCCTACACAAATCCTTTATGAATGTTCTCATTGGTGTATATGTGGTTGTTATAAAGTACGTGCTACTGATGTGCGACCTCCCCTTCCCCAGATGTGGAGGGCCAGAGTGATGGTGATCGGCCAGGAAAACAGCAGCAGCGGACACAGTCCCTCACCCAGCCCAGCCCAGAGAAGTCCTCACGGACCACTCCATGTAGGAACAGGCATCTGCCACATTTAGCCCACAGCACCACACACGCTGTACATGCCACTACTGATACTTGAAGCACAGAAACACAGACAACCATCAGACACAGACTTTGGCCATTGTACCGTTTACAGTCATCCTTGGGGACTCACTTTTACCAGTATACAGTACATCCTCTTAAAATAGTTTCCAATGGGAACATAGTTTAGATCAGCAGCAGTGCTGTGTGTGGTGGTAAATCCTGGACTGTGTGTGTAATGAGTAACTTATCCATGGGCCTGGTTTCTTGCTTTGGTGGTGGTGGTTGTGTTGTGTTTTGCTTTTACCAGCGCCACCTACAGAAGGGAAGGTGAGGCGCAGCCTGCTCAACCTGCCCATGATCAACCCTGAGAGACTGCGCATGGCCCGCGTGCTGGTGGACAAGGCCGTCAAAGTACTGTTGAATTCCGTGACCTCTCTCCGTCTTCATTTCCAACCCATTCGCATTTCTGCATGGTAACCAGCAGCTCCACGTTTCCTGTCTCGGCAGATGCGGAGGACCTTTTCCATACAGGGCCCGTACCCTGTGGTCCGCGCTGCTCTGAGGGCAAGGGGGTGGGTGGAACGTCGTCTTCCACGAGCCAATCAGCAGGCAATGCGTCGCCGCGAAGAGGATGAAGATGACACAAATGATGGGGATGACAGCGGTGACGACGACGATGATGATGGTGTGGAGTGAAGAAAAGCCCAGTGTTTTTATATCAGTGGTCACTCTTGTAATTCTGTTGTCAGTGTCTCTGTCAATATAATCTCATTTGTTTTTGTAGACAGTCCAGAGGAAACTGACAAGGATGATCTTGATGATTTGCATAATCTGATGGTGAGATATTTCTGAACTTGCTTCCAAGTACAATGGGTTTTTTTGGTCACAGAATAGATCTGGAATTGCTTTCAGTGACATCCCCTCACTTTGTGTTCATTACATGTCTTTGGTCTTGACATACTTTACTTTTCTTTGTTCTTTTTGCGATGTTATTTTTAGTCACGACTGGTTAGGAATGAGTTATCATTCTTCTACTGGACGACACGGAGGGACACCATTGACACGCGCTCATTACGGAAGGAACAGATGATCAATCACTTTGCCAAGGCTGGAACCTTCACCACCAAGGTTAGCCCAGACCCACACAGTATCCCAGACAAACAACAATAATGTCCATTGACATCATATTGCATTTTTGTCATCCTAATGGTCACAATGACCACCATGTTACGCTAGTGCCCACATTTCTCTTCATTTCTCTCTATCTCTCTCTTTCTAGGTGGGTCTGTGTGTGAACCTAAGGAACCTGCAGTGGTTTGATGCAGCAGACCCAGATAGCTTTTTTCCACGCTGTTACAGACTGGGTGCCGAGGATGAGAAACATGCTTTTGTAGGTCAGTATCTGCATCCACTGTTCTTTTACTCCTTCGATCCCTGGCAGCAACCATATTCATGTGTATTACATATTTTGTCCCATGCAGCATGCCACAACATTTTGTTTCTCCGATTAATTTTCTTTTAAGAGGACTTTAGGAGAACAGCTTGCACAAGTCTGCTTCAGTTCATAGTGGAGAGAAGTCGAGGGGAGTGGGGCACAGGAGAAGGAGTTGCATCTGCTTGTACACCTGACCCAGCACGTCCAAGTAAATGGCAGACTATTTGTGAAGAATTAAGACTAGTTTCACAGTCACTGTTCGTTCATTATTCATTTGTGGGTGTTGTTTAATAAGATCCACCTCAGCTGAGCTGTTTTCACTGAGCGTTTTCTTCTCCGCAGTATCTAAGAAACCCTTTAAAAGGCCTGCTGTGTCACCGGTGAGCCCTAGAATAATCGAAAGCGCTTTGCAAGTGTGCAAGGACTTCCTTGACAGCCTGGAACACAATGACATAGACATATCCATGGAGACGCCACCCACGTTGACAGACCAGCAGTGGTCAGAGTTCATTCACAACTACTACCTGGTTGTCCAGTGAGTGTTCTCTTCTCTCACCTTCATAATAAGAGCCTTTTCGTCCAAAATAAGTTCATCGTTGTGTCAGTGTGTCTCAGACGGGTCACTGTCTTTTACGCTCACCCAGTGATGGTGCCGATGTCGAAGGTAGCGCATATTATTTGAGCGGTTGCCAAGCTATACTGCAGAGGCTACGTGAGGTCTGTCCACAGATGGACACCGATGGCGTCCACAACATCTGGATTGTCAAACCTGGAGCGAAGTCCCGCGGCAGAGGTGAGCTCCCATTAGCATGTTGTTGTCAAGGTGTTACGTAATATCTTCACACAGCTGTGTATCTAGACCATAATGAGCACTGCAGGCCATTTGTTTTACAAAATTGTAGTTCCTCTCCTGTTTCCTCAGGCATTATGTGCTCAAAACGCCTGGATGAGATCCTGAAGCTGGTGGATAGCGACCCAACACTGATAAAGGACAGTAAGTGGGTGGTGCAGAAGTACTTAGAGCGCCCCCTGCTGATTCACGGCACCAAGTTTGACCTGCGTCAGTGGTTCCTGGTCACCGAATGGAATCCTCTCACCATTTGGTTTTATAAGAAGTGCTACCTTCGCTTTTCCACCCAGCCTTACTCAGTGGAGACCATGGAAAAGTAAGTGAATGTTGTGAAGATCCCCTGAAGGTCGTGGTTTTAACTTTACTCCTCATGCCGGCTTTCTTTCGTTGATCTCACATTGAGTTTTTCAATGACTGTTTTTTCAGCTCTGTGCATTTGTGCAACAATTCCATCCAGAAGCATTTTCAGCCATCCCTGCAGCGCCACCCCGAGGTTCCGGAAGACAACATGTGGTCATGTGACCAGTTCCGCTCCTACCTGTCCAGGCAGGGGTTGGGGGCCAAGTGGGGCGGTGTGGTGGTCCCGGGGATGAAGTCGGCCGTGGTGCACGCTCTGCAGGTGGGTGCTACACATTGATGGTGGTTACTGAGGTCCCTCCATCACTGTAAAGTGCTTTGGGTGTCTTGAAAAGCGTTATATAAATGCAATGTGTTGTTGTTGTTGTTGTTGTTGTTGCAGACGGCCCAGGACCTGGTGGAGTCGCGGCGGGGCAGCTTTGAGCTGTATGGAGCTGACTTCATGCTCGGTCGGGACCTGAGGCCGTGGCTGCTAGAGATCAATGCCAGCCCCACCATGGCGCCGTCCACGGCTGTCACCACCCGACTGTGCACGGCGGTCCAGGAGGATACGCTACGCGTGGTCCTGGACCGGAGGTTTGACCGCAATGCCTACACCGGAGGCTTTGAGCTCATTTACAAGCAGGTGAGGTGGAGGATGAATCTGTGAGTTAAGTGTGAAATTCTGTGTCAAGGTTATTTTCTATCGGCGTGATAGTTTTTTGCTATAAAATTGATATGAGGACACTTGACATTGTGGAAGGTGTAAATTGCTATGTCATTAAGTCATTAAAGGAGAATTTTACATTGATTTTTCGTACAATTTTTCACATAGATCACTATTTCTTGAGGTCACGGAGTTCTGACGTCACGGTAGGGAAAAAAACCTGAAAACAAACGGTTCTGCCTAGCTTGAGTCACTGCATCCAACAGCTTGAGCTACAAGGCAGCTACAGTGCTACACTTTGTACCAACAGTACTTGGTGACCTTGAGAAATAGAGATCTATGTAAAAAAAAAATTGCTGGAATTCTACTTTAAGTATCAATAAAAAAGGGATTAGCAGGTTCTTGCTCTAACCTACTCCTCCTGTGTGGTTTACCTGTAGGCAGCAGTGGATGTACCTCAGTATGTGGGCATCAATCTGCTCATTGAAGGCTCTCAGATCAGGAAACCACGTCCTCCTGCCCCAAAGCCCTCTGAGCCTCGTTTCATCCCACCGCCACCCCCAGTGCTGCGTCGCTCACCACGGAAAGACACTGAGGACAAAACTGAGAAATCCACCGAGAAACTACCACCTGCAAGCAACAAGAAATGTTTCAAGTCAGTGGTGACTGAGTTGACATTCAGAAAAGCCACAGTGCAGCCATCAGCGCCATTGAACAGGCTGGGTAGTCATGGGACTGGAGATATACAGAGAGTCCCTCACCATATCAGCATCACAGACAACCTGAAACTGCCGCCCAGGGTGCTAACTCGGTCCCTGGATGTGCCCTTAAGGAAGCCATTTCTCTGTGGACACGCAGCAAGGCCCAGATCAGGGAGGGCTCGTGCTAAGGAATATCCCCCGGGTCCTGTTCTCTCTCTGGGGGTGTTCAGCCTACATAATTCAGACAGGGGCCCCACGTTGTTGGTTCCCACTCCAGTTGTCCCACAGGCCAGTTTCCGATACCAATCCTTCTCCCGACACCAACATAAAATGTTAAGAGTCACCTGTGTTGGGCGGAGCGTGCATAAATTATGATGGTGTTCAGAGGGGACAACTTGTTTAAAAGAATTTTGCACATATATAACCACTGTACCTCACAATAAAGTATCATGCAACCAAAACATTTGTGGAATTACTCAGGCAAATTATTGATTAATATGTGTACTACATTTGTAAAATATTTGCTTTTTTTTGGAAATTGAAATACATGCAAAATAACATGGGCATTTTTTTTTTACTGATAGCTTTCTTTTAACAAATGTATTTCAACTAAAAGTTGCACGTACACCCGTGTAGAGCAGAGAAAAAGACGTAGCTTACGTATCTTTGACGTAATGATCCCACGAGTTGCTGGCCCGCGGCCTCAGCTGAAGTCTTCTGAATTTGCCAGGTAAAGATGGCAGCGTCCGTGTGTCGAGCCGGGAGTCAACTGGGGCGAGCTCTCGCCAAAACCCGTGGTGTAAGTATACTGAAATACATATTTCACTCTACCAATGATCGCTATAGCTCAGTAGTTAAGGTGTTTTTACTACCCTAACCGTGTGGATGTTTCGGGGACTGTCAAGTAGGCCCAACTGTGTCCGGTAACTTAATGCTAGCTAACGCTAACAGCTAGGATGGCTACCTAAACACAGTTTCGTTAGAACAGGAGGACGGCTTCAGCTAGCATGCTAGCTAACTGGCTAGGCATATCAGCCAAGTAGCTGTCGAGAAGGTCAATATATAGAGCATTTCTGTGTCTAGCGTTATATTGCTTTTAGTAAAAGAGCCTCATCTAGTGTGGTAGTTTTTGTCAAATGCTCACATTTCATGTAGGCGGTCAGTAGTTAGCTGATGGCGTTTACAAGGTCATTTAGAATATCCTTCTGTACTTGTCTTGGATTGCCCTTACATTGCTTCCTTGCTAGTTAGCCTGTTAGCCAGCTAACGTCACCAACATCCATCCTGACTGTGGTTGAGTACATAATTCAGATAACGTTTACATTTTCACATTTGCAGTTAACGTGAGTCAAGATACTGTTTTCGGGCATTTGGGTAGAGTGAGACTTGGTTTCAGTAGCATATTTAAGGTGTTTTTGAGATTAGTTAGGATTAACCCCGTGTAACATTACCTTTTGGTGTTGTTGAGCAGTGTAACGATTGTAGATGCATGAAACAACTCTGTCTATCTACACACGTTGGCATAATGTAACTTAGCAACATAAAATGTCATATTGGTCCGTAATGACGGTGAAGGTGATCCATGAGCTCGTTGTAAAATAACCAGTCGTTCACCAGTTAAAACTGCAGTTTAGTCGTAAACGTGGATGCTTGCATGAGGACATTGTCTGTGACCGTCATTTTAGTTGAATCAAACCCAAACGCTTGATTTTGTAACTATTTCTTGTTGTCCTGTAACGTGAGACCTTTGATTCTCCTCCAGCCACTTTTGCTGTCATTGAGACGTGGTCAGGCCTCGGTCTCCTACGCTCAGAGCATCTTGGGAGCACCCGACACTCAAGTGACCCCTCTTGAAAATGGTCTTAGGGTGGCATCAGAGGAGACCGGTCAGGCCACATGCACGGTAAGTCATGAATTGATGTAAACATGATGTGTGATGAAGCGATTTATATATTTATACACACAGCACAGGTCTTTAACAGAAGCCTTTTCACTTGATGCAGTTCTGTTTGAATGCTGTTGTCAAATCATTGACTTACTTGACATATTATATATTGACTCCTTTTTCATCTAGGTTGGCTTGTGGATAAGCTGTGGAAGTCGCTATGAGTCTGAGAAGAACAATGGTGCAGGGTTTTTGTTGGAACACATGGCCTTCAAGGTACCTACACACCATTATCCCTGAAATGTTCTGTACCCTGAAAAATAATTAAATTAAACTTTTGTGTACATTTGTTCATTTAGCAGACACTTTTTTTCCCAAAGTGACTTTCACAAAGAGTATAACGGTCAAGCTAGTGCAGAGGAGACAGCTAGGAATTACTACTGCATCTGTCAATGCTATTACTCGACATTATAAGTACTAGTCAAAGTGTGGTACGTGTGTGGTACTTGAGTCTATGTGCTTTCCACTAACTGTCATTCACACCGTTAGGGAACAAAACAGCACCCTCAGAGTGCCCTGGAGGCAGAGGTTGAGGCTATGGGAGCCCACTTGAGCGCATACACCTCCCGGGAGCACACCGCATACTATATGAAGACCTTGGCCAAGGACTTGCCCAAAGGTAAGAAAACCTGTATGGCAGATCCTGTCTTTCCTCTTAAAATTACAGTGTGCAGGATTTAAGGGATCTATGAGTGGAAATTAAAGGTATACTATGCAAGATGTTCACCTTAAAGGCCCTCTAACTAATACTGGGTAAAGTCATTTCTGTTGACGTTCAAATAAAGCAGAGAGCTTGCTCGCTGCTTCCTCCACCTCCCCCCGTGCTATTGAAACTCCTAAATGCACATCTCGTCAGTCATTTGCTGGAATAGTTATGTTTATGTTATGAATATGTTTTTATGTCTCAGGTTGGCCCAGGTTGTTTTTGTAGCTATTTTTGAACACTGGGATGTCCATAGAGACTTTTTTTTTGTTACAGTGTATTCAGGGCACAGACAGCTAGTGGATGGTGATGTGATAGTTGGTGTAAGTGACAAAAAACGTTTAATGTTTAAAAATATGAAAACAAGTGGCAACGCTTAGAGCACCTTTAATATAACCTTTTATGAAGCCAGTTTGTTGTTAAACGAACTTGTAGTAGGGGAATTGTTCATAGCATAGGTGTTAGAGATCTCTAGAAATGGCCTTTGGCATTTTGATGGCACTTGACTAGTTGACAACTTGACAAGTTATCCAGCACAGGAAGAGAAGGGTATTTTTATTGGTTGAAATGAGCATTCTCGCCACTAGATGCTGCTAAATCTTACACAAGGCACCTTTTAATGAGGCAAAGGCTAAACCATTTCAAGCCATTAGCAGCAACAACTTCAAATTCTTAATATTGGAAATAGTTATTGTCCAATTTGTCTTTGTAGAAAATCCTTACGTATAACTCTGAAAATAAAGCAGAACAATTCAGTTTTACACACTTCAATATTAAAATCCTTTGCTCCCTCCGTTCCTCCTCTTGCATATCTAACAGAGATTCATTAAAAAAAAATGTTTTGATAGTGCAGTGGCATGCTGCATATGCTGGCTAATGCAAACTCTCAAGTAACCATCTATCTGTTTCCCCTCCTCTCTCCGTATCCACACACACCCCTTCAGCTGTGGAGCTGCTGTCTGAGGTGGTCCAGAGCAGCTCGCTGAACGAGGCCGACCTGGAGCAGCAGAGGAGCGTGGTGCTGCGCGAGCTGGAGGAAGTGGAGTCCAGCCTGCAGGACGTGTGCCTGGACCTGCTGCACGCCACCGCCTTCCAGGGCACCCCGCTGGGGCACAGCGTGCTCGGACCGTCCGTCAACGCCAGGTACTGCGCCGCCGCAGCTGCTCCGGGTCATTTGTGATGAGCGTGCACAGGAAGAGTGTGGGCTGGACACGCTCATTTCCTCCCCTTTGCATGCGTGAAAGGTCATGTCCGTGACTGGACACGCATGCCTGTCTGTGTCCTTGGTGTTTTTCACTCCTTGTATGTTTGTCTAATCTTCATAGACGGATCAGCCGGTTAATGGATAGCAAATCTCAAGCTGTCATTTTTACCTTCTATTGATATGTATGCTAAATGTATGTTATGCACACTATGTATGACATTCATATACATCCGTCTGATACCTGATAAGAATACTCATCTGATGAGAATAGTCACTTTGGGTTGTCTAGATGCTAATTAGAATGCGATGTGCCTATGAACGTAAGTGATGAGAGGGAATGTCCACACACCGGAGTCAAGCTCCAAACTTTTTACCTGTCCCACAAACATGTGTCTCTAAATAAGTATTTGTCTGATTTTTTTACGTGGGAGTGCTCCTGTGGGTGTTTGTCTTTAGCCCTATTCGCACGGGATTAGTATTACCTGTGGACCTCTGGTCATTTTCAAATTATCGCCCCACCTCTGTGTTACTTGCAGCGCATTCGCACGGGATAAGCAAAGTCTGTTAATTATTCGCACGGGATTAGTATTATCACCGGACGTCTGTGTTTGGCGAAATATAGTAGGTAATTTGCGGCGGAATTTTTACTTTACAAATTACAGACATGGCACATTCACACGGGACTAAGATCTCAGGCATTCTCCGCAATTATCACAAATCACCAAAGGTCCACAGGTAATACTAATCCCGTGCGAATAGGGCTTTTGTTTTGTGAATGTGAACACTTTGGTCGTCTCCATACAGAACCCTGTCTCGTCAGGACCTGGTTGAGTACATCAGCAGCCACTATAAGGCTCCCCGCATGGTGCTGGCTGCCGCTGGAGGTACGGATTCCCTTCCTCCCCAGTTCCTCCCTCGTCTCCACTGCTCCTCTGCTCCTCTGCCTTGATTTGAGACATTGCAGTGAGCTGTTGCAATACTTACACTTTCTGACCCTGTGTGTGTGTGTGTGTGTGTGTGTGTGTGTGTGTGTGTGTGTGTGTGTAGGAGTGAAGCACGACGAGCTGGTGGGTCTGGCTAAGAAGCACTTCAGCAGCATCTCCTTTGAGTATGAGGACGACGCCCCGCCAGTGCTGTCTCCCTGCCGCTTCACAGGAAGTGAGGTAAGACGAGGTGCCGTCACCGCCCATCACTCTGCTCCACCCGCGGGGGTCTTCCACATGCCTCACCCTTGTGTATTCCGCTGTGCGCTTCACAGATCCGCATGCGTGACGACGGAATGCCCCTTGCGCACGTCGCCATCGCAGTAGAGGGAGCAGGCACCGACAGCCCAGACATAGTGCCTCTCATGGTGGCCAACAGCATCATCGGCAGCTACGACATCACTTTTGGTGGAGGAAAGGTGAAGATTGTCCCCTATCGTGTGTGTGTGTGTGTGTGTGTGTGTGTGTCTATGGGTGCCTCTCATTTGGTGTTTTATACACCCTCCCTTCCTTCCTCAAACCTCATCCTCACTGATCTAGATAAAGAATGATGGGGCGGTAGCAATGGGATAGTCTATCCAGTGTTAGTTATAGATTGCGTTATGTGTGAACGCCCCTCGAGGACCGAGGATCGAGGAGAGTGTTTTTAGAGCCACCCTGTGTCTCTCTCTTGGGGCTATGACAGAGTACGTTTCCTCATTGCTCATCCTGTGAAGAAAATAGGCCCAGCAGATTGTGCTTGTTATGGAGGTATTTGAGTTAAAGGACAAGCAAATTGAATATTCATGATTGACCAGGTGTTCATATGCCGTCTTGAATTATTCTGGCTTTTAAAGCACGATGGGAGATGACACTTGACTCGTGCAGCACCTCATGGAATTTTTAGCACCCATCTGGGACGTGTCTAGATATATACAATATAGATAGATAGCAAATTGAAAATTCAGATATATATCTGATATGGCATTAAACTAGTCTAAAGCTAATCATAAATGGTTCTAAAAGATTGGTTTTTAAAACCAATGGCCAATAATGACTTAATAAGTGTAGACACCTTTAAGCAGTCTTCCATCTCACTCCTCCCAGCTGTTGCATGGGTAGATATCTCCTGTGTCTTGTGGTGTCCGTGTTGAACTTTGGCATCGTTGCTGTGTACCTTTGAGCTGTCTTCATTCTCACTCCAGGCAGTTGCATGTCTATGCGCCGAGTCTTGTGGTGTCCATGTTAACCTTTGACCTTGTGCTCTGCAGCACCTCAGCAGTCGTCTGGCGAGGTTGTCGGCTGAGTTGGGCCTGTGCCAGAGCTTCCAAGCCTTCCATTCCACCTATAGCGATACAGGCCTGCTGGGAATCTACTTCGTCACCGACAAGCACAACATTGAGGACATGATGCATTGGTCCCAGAACGCCTGGTTGGTGCTGTTTTACATCTGTTGGTTTAAGAAAGAAGAAATTTATTTTGTTGAATTCATTTTTCCCTTGTTGTAAATAAGTCAGATCTTAATCTCTCATATCCTTAGTCTATGTACAATGCCCTCCACATTTATTGGCACTGGTAAAGCTTAGTAAAAAGAGGTAAAACAAAAAAAAAGCATCATTTTGCAATTCATCTTGTCTTCTCTTATCTTGAAAACAATGAGGAAAGATCCAACCTTGAAGTGAAGCAGATTTATTCTGAGAAACAATAAAAAGCCATGGACTTCAGATCAGGGGACTGAAATGGCCATGGCATTTCAGATTTTGTGTTAGTATATTTATATTATTATTTATATGTAAAAAGAATTTGCTTCCCTTCAAGGTCGGATTCTTCTTCATTGTTTTCATTGTGAGATTAAGATCTTATATATATATATATATATATATATAGCTGTTTTTAGTCAACTTTACCGGGGTTGACGATGCATGTGGAGTGCGCTGTATCATTGTTACATGATGGAATGATAATGTTGTACGATAAGGTTTCATTTGACAGTTTGTTTTTCTGTAAGACACCTTGCTGAAGATGAGTCATTCTTCTGTTTGCAGGATGAACCTGTGCACCACAGTCACCGATAGTGATGTCGCCCGTGCTAAGAACGTTCTCAAGGCCAGCCTGGTGGGACAGCTGAACGGTAAAAAATTTGCATACATCAGAAATTCAAATAGACACACACACACACACACACACACACACACACACACACACACACACACACACACACACACACACACACACACACTCGCTCTGTCTCTTGTTCTCTCTTACTCTGCTCTTGAATTCTTCTGCATTGCTCTCACAATCACATGCACGCACGCACACACACACACACACTCACACACACACACGCTCGCTCTGTCTCTTGTTCTCTCTTACTCTGCTCTTGAATTCTTCTGCATTGCTCTCAAGATCACAAACACACACACAGTCTCCAAGCGACCTTAATTTAGCCCTTGCTCTCTGCACCACTTCTTGTCCCACAGGCACGACGCCCATGTGTGATGACATCGGCAGGCATGTTCTGAACTACGGCCGCCGCATCCCCCTTGCCGAGTGGGACGCCAGGATTGATGTGAGTTCCTCCTCCCCGCCTCTTACTCCCTCCTCACAGTTCACCCCGGGTGACTCCCATGAACACCCCGGCGACCTCGCCTCACTCCTGTCTCTGCGCCACCTGTCCCTCTCTAATCACCCCTGCATTCTTCCCCCCCCACAGGAAGTGACACCCCGGTTGGTCCGTGATGTGTGTTCCAAATATATCTACGACAAGTGTCCCGCCGTGGCCGCAGTTGGTGAGTTTGTGATTTGTTGCGCCGATGGGGGAGATTGTGCACAAGGGGATGTGGAAATAAAGGGGGATATTCAGGACAGTTATTCAAGACAGTCATTTCATATTTTCACCACTGGTCTTTCTCTCTCTTTTTCTCTCCCTCTCTCTGCAGGCCCCGTGGAGCAGCTGCCCGACTACAACAGGATGCGCAGTGCCATGTACTGGCTCCGCTTCTAAGCAAGCCCTGAAGATCAGAGCATTTGTTTCTCCTCATGTTGCCGTCAAGCTCACACTTTTTTCCCCTTCTTTCTTTCTCTCTCGCTCTCTCTCTCACTGAATCCCTCCAAGTCCATCCTCCTGATCCACCCTCTCCTATCTAACTGTGAAGTAGAGAGGTTAACATCAGTGATATAAGTCTGAACAAAACCAGAAAAATGTGTTCCTCCTCCTCCCCCACCCCCCCTGTTTCCCTCATTTGGTTACTGCCTTTCCATCTTTGTATGATGGCAAAGAAGTGACATAGAACTTGAAGTGTGCGTCGGCTGCGTAAAGCATGCAAAGTTTTGGTTGTTTTTGTTTCATTTTCCACCAACCACCAGTCATTACCTCACTACAATGATTGTACGTCCTGACAACCGGCTTGATATCAATAAGGTACATTCATTCAGAGCTAGGCATGATGACGAGGGAGGGAGAAGGGGACACGCGGCACATTCAGTAACCATTTAATAAACAGAAGCGATCATCAAGCCACTGCGACAGTCTCACATGGAGCCAAACTATTTATGATCTGATGTGACGTTTTGTTTCTGTGTTCTATTGTACATAACAGAAGCTCTCATTCCAATAAAATACTTTGAAATGGAACGCGTCAGAGTTTGTTGTTGGACCTCATCGCCAGAGTAGGCAAATCTGAAGAGTAAATGACAGTGAAGTGCAGTTGCCTTTGTTTAGCCAACAGAGGAATGAAAGAGTAAGCATGTGAAGCATTACCTCCCCACAAAATGACTGATTATCAACAGTAAATTAGATGTATTGATTCCTTGAAAGAAAAGTCACATTTCTATCTCAAAGCATGCACTGATACCACAATTTCTTATTTTAAAAATGAAGGCATTCTAATTTGTACCATGCACAGTGAAAGAAGGATGAAGAAGCTTGACGTGCAGAGATCGACAAGCATTTTCAGAAAACAATTTGGCACATGCTGCTCGGTGTGTGTGAGTATGTGTATGTGTGAGTGTTTCAACTTTTATATATTTAAAAGAAACCATAATACTAAAACGTGCATGTTCTGATATCTGGAAAGTTAAGAAATTAAGACTTCATTGATAGTCAGCCCGGATGGCCAATTGAGGCCTCAGGCATGGCGGACCAAGGCTGTTCTAAGCGAGATGCACATCAACTGTGGCAGCTAGAGGTCTGCTATTTCAGCTCAAGCATTTTGTCAGTGTTTTGATATGGTATGGAACTTGGGTAAATTAGGCTTTAAATTCTGAGACAAGGTAATACCAGAAGGGATTTTATGATTAATACACATTTAACATACACTGACTCAAGGATTCAGTGCATATAGAACGTCTTGGCCCCAATGAGTGAGGTGGATTTGACAATGTAAAGAGGAATTTTGAAAGATCATTGACGTAATCTGTCAGTGACTTACTCTGAATGATATGGTAAGGCCGGGACAATCAGTGCCTGAAGCAAGGCAGCTTGTCCCTAGTGGTATGCTGACAGCCATTTATACATGCCAAGAAGCTCTTACTGGTGAATATGTTGTGCAAGGAGTTGTGAAATATAAAGAGGACTTCAACATGGCAACTTCCTATGACTTTATTATCTATTTACAAAAGTTTCTCCCCATAGTACATGAGGATAGTATAAGTTTTATTACATGTACCTTTGTGTGATGTACTCTAGGTATAGATCTTTCTGACAGCTTGACCCAAGTTTTAGTATTCCAGTCTAGAACAGACAAACAAGTAAAAATGACACGGTTGCTGAAAACAACTATTATTATTTAAAAAGTGTAAAATATTACGTTATGTTGCATTGCATATTTACTGTATGTGCCTTGTTGATGCGTAGGCTACATACATTGGAAATGTGGGGCCTGAAGAAGAAAGCTGTGAAACTAGAGGTCAAAGACAGAGGACTCCACTCTCTCTTGTCTGAATGACTATCTTTTCCCATCATTAGTATTATAATAACTCAATCATTCATGTTGACCCTCAAATCTTTGTCCTTTTACAAAGGAAGGCTTTTTCATTGCTTTTATCTCTGAAATCATTTGTGAGGTGTTGCAGCTCTATGATAACACACTCATTAATTGACTTAAAAGCCGCGGCACAGTCATTACTTTTATGTTGAACAATTATTAATTGGACTCATGGGGCAGAAAGCCAATTAGATCAATTTTTCACAGCAGGAACAAAAAAAAGTGAGGCATTTAGATCATGTTTCAAACCCTAACTGCAACCGTGAACTGACTCCCTTACTTTATGAACTCCAGATGCTGGAGTATGTGACATCATATGTCATAACTGTGATGTTGTCACAGAGACCTAGCTGGTGGCTGGATGTCCTCCCTATACTCTATTCCGAGCCATAAACATAGACATGAACCACACAGAAAGCACGTCCTGAGGCCAAGGAGCTATGAGTGGCTGAGTGCTTCAGCATCTGCTCTGACCTTAAGGGTTCTGAGTCAGTTAGGTTCTTATTCCCCCACCCCCTAACACACACACACACACACACACACACACAATGAACAGAATACTGTGAAGAGACATCCTGAGTTCCAAACATGTCCAAACTCTAACCTGGTGCAATGGGGGTGAGAGGTAAGATGGGACATGAGGGCATGATGATGTGAGCATGACTGTGTGCTATGTGTGTGCGTGTGTGCGAGTGTGTGTTTGTGTGTGTGTGTCTGTGTGTGTGTGTGCATGTGTGCGTGTGAGGGGCATGGGTACCTCGTTTTGGTTTAGCTTTAGGCCTTTGTGTGTCTAGAAGTCATGTGGAGTACTTATCATTACTTAGATGAAGATAATGTCTTGATGTTTGGGGCTGGAGGAGACAGAAGAAACACGAGGGCCTTATCTGCACTGCTCAGTCGGACAGTGTGCTCCCCTCCTCCCCCTCTTCTTCCCCCTCCGATCCCTAATTGCAAGCTTCCATAATCGCAGGCTCAGGCTCTCGCCTGATGCACCAGGTCTCATCTGTAGTTCCCTCCCGCTCTACTCTGGCTTCTGCGCTCGTTCCCTTCCCCAGTTTAGCCTAAGAAGGCTGATCTGGGGTCAAGGGTCACGGTATGACTCAGGGGTGTGGCTTTACTCATGTTTGTTTGTTTTTTTGTTCAGCATGATGACGCACAGAAGCTGGAATAAGGAGGAGGAAGTAATCAGGTATTGACAATTATGAAACATGAAAATCTGCGGTTACAACACAAATGGTTTAATATGAACAGATTGACCAAATCTATTTACCACATAGTCAGAATATTGCAATGAAGTCTGCATACAGCAGGGCGACAATGTGGTTATTAAACTCAATCAAAACAAGAACATAGCAGTTAGCCCATGTGTGCTGGAAGGCAGGTCAGCTTTATTTATGTATATACTGTCAAAAACCTGAAAATGTAATCCCACATTTCCATTCCTGTGACTTCGTTAGCTTTGTGGAAAATGGCTTTGGGCAAATCTTCAGCTGACATCATGGCTTATTCTCTCAGAATACAGCCCCTGAGAGAAAAACAAAGTCCATGTCCAAAGATAATAACACAAATGTTTCCTGCCACTATGTAATAACATAATGAGAGGTGATAGGCAGATGTCAATGATCATTCATCTTCATCTTGAGATTCAGTATATGTCTCATTCTGAGTCATTACAGACCAGCAATGTCTTTGAGGGAAAGGACTCCAATTCTTTCAATAAGTAATAAGACATGTATAAACACATCTGCAACCAACGCAACTCATGTATTTTTAGCCAAACTATTGTTTAGAAATGGAACAGGAAATGAAATGTGACGGAGGGCACCACATCAGGAGATAAGAGGACAAACATGGGGCAGGGGGCAGAAGTGGAGATTGGGGGGGGGGGGGGGGGGGGGTAATGTGACGGTGGATGGAAAGACGTAGATCGACCGATGAAGACGGAGAGAGTAAAAGGGAGAGAGAAGAGGGTAGGGGTGTCAGTGCGGCACGCTGCCTCTGTCTGAAGATTCGCCCTCACACTTGGATTGGTTAACTCAGCATTAACGGACACTAAAGTCCACTGAACGCTCAGAGAGACACACAGCGCTGGACAACAAGAGGCAAGAGCCTACAAGGTCAACAGTCTTCCTCCAAAATCCAAGGAACGTGAATGTGTGTGTGATTATTTGTGTTGGGACAAAGCTCTAGTCAAGTTGAAATATTGGGTAAGTGTTGAGGATAGAACATTTAATGCTTCATTAAATACTTAATTGTACGAAAAGTGCTCATTTCATGCTATTTTTAAAATCAATTTTAGTATTTATTGGCAAATCCCATGGTGATGGTGATGAGCTGTGCATAAAAGCTGTTGTGGCTTTTTGCTGAAGTTATTCGTTGACTTTAATTCGGAGGTCAACATTACAAAAATATTTTCAAACCAATTCTTCGGATAAGTTCTGTGCTCTGGATTTCTTTGTTTCTTTGTCTTAACAAATTCTTCTTTAGAATGGAATTTTTCCACAGTAGATAGAATACGTTTGGCTAAATGTTTGCAAGCACCTTTCTGCTTTTGTTTTCAATATAGATGAAGTCAAACTAACAGAAACAGTTTGCCATCATGTTCCTGTTAACAAACCTCTCTGTGGCTGTGTGTCAGCAGACTCCTTCTCTGGTGATGATGCGTGGTGTGGGACTGTACCTGCTGTTGCTGCTGCCCTTGTGTGCCTGGTGCCAGCCGCGCGGCTTCAGTCGCCAGGGTCCGCAGCTAGAGGACAAGGAGGAGGAACCAGCGGCCGGAGACCTGATGACTGTCAGCATCCTCAACCGGAGTGGGATCCTGGCATCGCTCCTCTCCTCGGACTTCCAGCCGGCCATCAGGCAAGCCAGGGCTTCTCGGCCGCTCCCACAGTTCAGCAAGAAGGCAACCCAGGGGTCACGTTTTGCCCTCTCCCTGGATGTGCCTACCAGCATCCTGAGTGTCCTGATAGACCTGGCCAAGAACCAGGATATGCGGGCAAAAGCGGCATCTAATGCAGAGCTGTTGGCACGTATAGGCAAGAGGAAATAAAAGCCATTTATGGTATAGTTCAACACAGGGTCTGGGAGCTAATTAATATAATGTGTAGATTATATGTATACTTTGAATTTTTTGGGGAACAAAACACATGGGATTTCATTTTGTTTTGTTTGGGAATATTTCATGATCTTAGTGGGGTGAGTGGTAGACATATCTATTGTTTTATTTACCCTTTTCTGTAGGCTATTTCATTTTCCTATAAACAAATGTGTAAATAGTAACATGAAAACTATAGTCTCTATAGTGTCTTGATTGTAACTTGATTGCATTGGATAATTTATATCTGTCAAATTACATGAATATGAATTTTAACGATGGAATGTGAGAATACATCTCTATGTTTGTATGTGCACATATATAACTTATATAATAAAACTCAATAATTTACCATAATCTATTATGCATCATTCTGTGCAGCCTTGTATTGATTAGAGTGAGTATTAATTTGAGGCATCATAAACGCCTCTTTGAAATCAGAGGGAGACAGAGAGGAGAAAACAGATAGGAGGACAAAGACATGCGGATATTGTTTCCCCTCTTGAATGCAGTGTCATCACTGATCTGGGCTGATTAGGCAATCTCGCTGGTTCTCTCATGTAAACACCACAATTAAATATTAACATGATTAGTATCCGACGGATTCCGCGCTTCTACATGCGTCCTTGATAAAAACATTTTGAAATGGCGCATCTAAACACAGGCTCATTGTAAGGAAGTACACAAGGGTTTTTCCTCTGCCTGTGTCCTGTACTGAACACATCTCTGATTCAAATATATGTGGTAGAATTACACAGTGGGAAACAGTGTGGCAGTTGATGAGAAAATCAAACATCAACCGTCATGCATAGCCTATTGTAAATAAGAGCAAAATATGTACGTATGACTTTGACTAAAGTTATTTTTAACAGTGGCCATGGATAAGTAGCCTATAAATAAAACTGGTATGAGTCACGGCTCCCAAGGGCCTAATTTTTGGGTTCACTTTGCAAAGTGGCCCAGACCGTTCCTGTCAACTGCACTATGGTTCTCTTCAAATTTCCTAAGCCCTGGGGCAATATCTTATTCAATAGTGTGCTGGGAGACTGAGCATTCACAGCAAGAACAAAATATTCTGCGATTTGACACAAGAATAGGGCCAATTTTGGCCCAGATGAACATCAAGGGGTTGTGATCTTCAATGGTAAGCTACCGCATGCAGTGCATGTTCAAAAACATACCAGTGGTTCTCCACACGGTGTCATTATTTCCACTACAATAACCACCATGTCAACATTCTAGGTCAGAGCCTGCCTTACGTTCCACTTTCAGCAGCTATTATAAAACAATCAGTAATCACTTTAAAATGTTATAGGCTAGTGTAGGCTATAATAATTTAAAATCAACAGTATCCTTATTAATGGTGAGAGCAAGTGTCAATGTTCACCTTAATACTTAAAACAATGTTAATTAGACGATGAATGAACGAATGAAAACATTAGCAATCAACCACAGGTGATCAATCAATTAAGAATCAGTCGTCTGGTCTGGCGTAGGCTAAACTCGACTGCACAAGAACCAAGTTGGATGAGACAGGTAAGCAGGCAAGGTGTAGCTAAATGAGTAGTGAGCATGGCTGTCAGAACAAATCATAGGCTGACTTAAAAGTATATATATCACAGTAGTAGGCCTAGAGAATATTTTAATCACTGTTATTTACGTAGGCTTAATTGGCATGTGCTCTTCACTGAACCTTTCAGCATCGTAGGCCCTATAGCCTGAAATTAGTCAAGGCCTTGCTGCAACGACCTTTGCCATTGATTCCTTGACGTTAATTAGTATTGCTTAGCCTACAGTCACTTATTCATTTTCTGGGAGCTAGCTATCTTTAGCTGGTTCCTAAAACATTGCAGGTCGACACATCTCAGCGATTTGACCTTTAGAGCGTCATTATGCGGCCGTTTCAAAATGAAAGCGGTCTGGTATCTTTTAACCTTGTTTGAGATATGCTTTTGTGTCCCTGGGGTTGTGCAGCGCGTTGTATCAGGCTGGCAGCACTCACAGTGGGAGACTCAGCGTAATGCACTTTGGCATTTATCACACCCCTGCGCCTAGCATAGCGTCCTAATCCCTTATATTTTCATCATTACCCCCTGTCACTCTAGCCGAACTCAATTACATAGGTGTGCACACATACATTTTTTGAGTGTATAAGAGAAAGAGATAAATGCAGGATCACATAGGCTACTGAGTAGATAAAGCAGAATACCTTTGCTGTTGATGATGTCTTGTGAAACAGGCAGTAGGTCTCTCACCAGAATACACTGTTGCCTGAGGGGGTATGAGACCATGTATGTGTGGATAGACTCGCATTAAGGCTGGGAGTCTGTGGCATTGGGTAGGAGGTGATGAATTTTTGGTGCCAGATTCCCCCCAAGCACTGGCTGGGCTGGCGCCGGGCTTGTGAATGATCAGCTTCAAGGTTTCATATCACTCCTCAGTTTGGAGATTGATGTGACATGTCGGGGTATGGCAGACTTTGTTTTTCTATCTGTCTTTTTCCTTGTGGCGCTGTGCTCTTGATGTTTTATGCTTGAAACTGTGTTGCTCCTGTCTCAAATGGGCTGAGTTGTATTGGTGTGTCTTTGTTCAGTATAGAGAGAAATATGTAATGCAAGCTGATGTCACTGAAAAGGAGCCACCCACTCTCCACGGTTACTTAGGTGATTATTATGGCAGATTACAGCACCGTGACATCAATGTATCTGAGATAACCGCTCAATATGGGCAGGTTTTTTTTTTTTTTTTTTTTTTGAATCGTTATGTGTTGGCAGTTAAGCTTTGATTAATTAAATTAATTACTCTCTCCTCGCATCTCATGCTGGTGTTACACAAAAATAATAATGTAGTGGAGTTTTTTTTTTTTTTTTTGGAAAATACCACCCTTACTAATGTTCATTTTCATATTTGAAATGGTTCAGCCTTACACTTTGATGTGTAGCCTAACAGGATCATGCACAGAAAGTCATCAATTAGTCACCTCAGTAATTATACAAAGTAGGAGGTGCAAGGGTCCTCCAATAGCATTACTGTGCATATGCCAGAGAGTCTGTAATACGTGGAGACTGTTGCTCAATATTTGTCACTGCAACAGTACACTGTACAGGCCGTGTTCTCAGTGGGTCAGAGGTGAAAAAGTGTCTGACGCAACGGGAAGAGGGAGTGTGAGCGAGCGTGAGCGAGCGAGAGGGACAGGGTGAGACTATGGATAAAGAGCTATTTGATACTCATCTTGACAGTGATCCCATCACGCAGCCGTGGGGCGACTGGTTTCAGAAGAGAGTGGGAGCGCGAACATTCTGACCTGCCAGGTATTTCACATTTTAAGAGCCAGGGCGCCATGGTAGAGTGGTGGCCTCTATCAGCCGTCAGGATTAGATCAAGATATTGAGGTTACAGGAATGGTGTCACTTACCAGCTGTTTTGTGAAATGCTACTTTTCCCCCCTCCTTAAAGGCAAAAAATGGTCTGGGATGCTTCATAGGGGAGAGTCACAGCCATTCTCAATGCTTAGTGATCTGATACGTGTTAAAAGGGAGAAATGGAGTTGGGAATTGAGTGAAAATTGATTTCTGTAATCTTGTTGGTCCGTGAAGGGTTTATCGCAGTAAGAGGAGCCAGGCTGCATTTGTGGTTTAATATGTGCCTTTCAGAACTGTTCATATTATGCTTTTGATGCTTTAAAGATTAAACGTTTCGGGTGCTATTTCAATGTGGGGTGTTGATTTTATTTTGGTATATTCTTTGTGCATTGGGAAAGCAGAGTGGTCTACCAAATTTCTCTCTCTCTCTCTCTCTCTCTCTCTCTCTCTCTTGCTCTTTCTCTCATTTATTTATACAATCCTTTCTTTCTCTCTCTCTAGGACTTTTCAGCAACATGACCATGGAATATGCCAAAAGGTCGCTCTCTCTGCTGACCCCGACCTCTCTATCCAGGTATGACCATATGGAATGTCAGCAGTTGTCACAACACGCAAAAGTGCTCAGTAGCAGGTCCTCGCTTTGGCAGTACTAGCACTACCTAAGGTGCCAGCTCTTGGGGTGTCAGAGATTTAAGAGGGCACTGCCACCTCCAATGCAATCTTAACAGAGTGGGAACAAAACTGGGTGTGTGCCAAAGGAGCCACAGAAGCCAGGAGAGTGTGTGTGTGTGTGTGTGTGTGTGTGTGTGTGTGTGTGTGTGTGTGTGTGTGTGTGTGTGTGTGTTTCTTTGAGTGCGTGAACTTCACTGTAATTTAGCTGCTCTTGTGTGCGTCTGGCAGATGTGTGTCTGCGAGTGTGGCCGCCAGTGCCTCCATGACCCAGCAGTTGCTGACAGGCTTGAGTCCACGCCAGAGGCCATTTCGAGTGGCCAACGCCGACCGCACCGTCAAGAAGGGCATCATGGCAGACAGTCTGCGGGACCTGCTGGACAAGGTGACGAGAGTGCGAGCCAGAGAGAGAGAACGAGAGACAGACCGAGAAAGGGAGAGAACGAGAGACAGACAGACAGACAGAGAGAGACAGAGACGGAGAACTCTGACTGGCAGGCTAGGGGAGAAGGCAGGACTGGGCGTTTTAAAGTGGAGACAGCATGAATAGCCTGTTTTTGATGTCACTGACAGCTCCCTTTGCCCTCCCCCCTCCACACACGCAGTCATACGCAGTTAGACGTGAGTCGGTAGCAGCTGAAAGAATGGACACGGGATAGAGGGATGGATGAGTCAGAGTGTTTTCAATGGAAGCAGAGGGAGAGAGATTGAGTGATTGGCTTGTTGACAGGCTGGTCCCTCTACTTGATGTCATAGTGGTGGGTTTCAGCAGTCTATCAGGCTTGATGGACAGTTTGAACTGACACCATGTTTTTTTTTAATCCTTTATGTAATCAGAATATAGTCTCTTCCAATCAATGAATTTCATGATGGAATACAATACAATCAATCCACTTCTCATCCCCAGCATTCAATACATGTTTGTATTTGTTTATGTTGTTTTGCAGACAGTTTTGTCCAGATTGATGTGTGTGTGTGTGTGTGTGTGTGTGTGTGTGTGTGTGTGTGTGTGTGTGTGTGTGTGTGTGTGTGTGTGTGTGTGTGTGTGTGTGTGTGTGTGTGTGTGTGTGTGTGTGTGTGTGTGTGTGTGTGTGTGTGTGTGTTAGCATTTTTTTTTTTTAAATTGTCCAGTGTTTTGTCCATGATGTGTATTATAAGAAGACATCAACAAGCTGTCTTGCTTGTCCCTGCCTAGGTGATGGATGGACTGCATGTGTCCTGCGTGGGTGCTCTGGTGCTTGATGAAGATGGCACAGGGGTAGACACAGAGGACTTCTTTCAGACGCTGAGGGACAACACCGTCCTTGTAGTCTTGGAGAAAGGACAGAAATGGACTCCTCCAGCGCAGGTCAGTGTTGCTCATTATTATGGACCAAACAGCGGGAGTGGTCGGTTGTTTCTCTTCAGTCCTCCCGGTAGATTGGTCAGACCCTTTTTTTTTTTAAAGGTCTGCTGACAGATGCCAGGAAAATAAAAGAACAGCTTGACTGATTGCAGACGCCGTACTACGCATGTGGAATCTGTAATGCTCTCTGGATGCTCTTTTCTGATATTAAAAAAAGAAGTGAGGCAGACAATGCGATGAGCAAACAATAAAGTGGCTCAACCTTTTCAGTTAATTTCCCCCCCTATCCTTCTGCCCGATGTTGTGAAGCAAGTCAGAGTAAAGTTGCATTTAAAGTACTGTTTACGCGACAGCTTTTCAATTTGAATGCTGTTTGTCCACTGTGATTCATTTGCATAGTCACTTAATTGCGTCAGTAATGATTGGTTGGCACCTGAATGCCATTAGCCTTCATGTTTACTTGTTTCCCCTCATGCTGAGCGCCTTCCATTAGCATATGCCATTTCTCCCCCTCTGTTGTCCGTCATCTCCGATCATTTAAGGAACGTTAATCTATATTCCGAGGCAGGCTAAATTAATTTTCGGATGACTGAACCATGGGTGGGAGGTGACTGAGATTGGGTGGGGGGGGGTGGGGGGTTAAGGGCCTGCGTGATGCAAGAGAGAGGGAGCAGAGCAGTGTCCATTCATCACAGTGTGACAGCCAACACCGAAGTTAGTCACCTATCCTCTCCCTGACACCGAGTGGAGTTTATTTTGGCAGTTTCCTACAGCCGTAGGCTGTGAAAGTTGTGGTGCACTCGGGCAGAATATTAAGTTGCGAAGTGAGATTTTTCTCCTCCTCGCTGTTGCTGACCGTGTCGTAATCAGTACTGGCTGTCTTGCCCTGTTTTGTTTTGCCTCCTAGAAAAACAAATATCTGTTTTCGTTGTCCACATGGGCCGATGTCTTAATTCATTCAGCACCCCCCCCCCCCCCCTTTCTGTTCTTGCCCAAAGACCACTTCAGTCAAGGCGCAGCATGTGAGCCGAAGCCCTGGTTGTCGGAAAGATGTGGCCAAGTTGACCTTTGATCTGTACAAGAACCACCCTAAGGAATTCATTGGCTGCCTGAATGTGAAGGCTACACTGTATGGAGTTTACACTTTGTCTTACAACCTTCGCTGCTATGAGGCTAAGAGGATACTGAAGTGAGTATTGTGTACTGTGGATACTGTGTGTGTGTGTGTGTGTGTGTGTGTGTGTGTTGGGGTGGGGGTGCATATATGCAGAAGGTGTAGTAGAGGGTACTGGAATGTTTATTGTTTGGGATTAAAATTTTGTGTTATGTCACTTGTGCTGAATGCCTCATATTTTTAGGCAAAAAGCTGAGAGGTGGAGTTAGAGGATTAAAATTGTGCAGAATCAACAACTATCCTCAATCAGTGTTTGCCGCTTGTGTTGGTTTGCGAAATCCCTCTGGAAAGACAAGTGACAGAGAGACAGACAGAAAAATGAGACATGAAGAAAGAGCAGACTGACAACTCAATTGAGAGCAAAAGACAAGGACGAAGACTATTATTAAACCCTCTCCCCCCTCACACTCTCCTTGCCCTTGTTTTGTTTCCTCCCCTATCTCTTCCCTCGTGACAGGGAGGCCTTGCGATGGACCTTGCTTACCATGCAAACCACTGGCCATGTCCTGCTGGGCACCTCCTGCTACATGCAGGCCCTTCTGGACGAAGAGGAGGATCAGGAACAGCAGGCGAAGGCACAGCTGAAGGCACCGGAGAAATGCCACGTGCCTGGCTATCTCTGGGGGTAGAGCTATAGCTGTGTTTAAGCAAGGCGTCTGCTCCCCTGGCGAGCAAACACTTGAAAGGGCTTATGAAGAACAGGGACTAGGAGTGGGGGAGAGAGGGGTGGGAGATTGGTACTGTACGTGACACATAAAGATGATCCCGGCATCCCCTCCTCAATGTATTGGACACTATATGCAGTAATCTACACATTCTTTTGTTTCGTGCTGCTGCTGCTGCTTGCATTTGTGTGGATTCATTGCACAGGTATCTTAAAGGTTGTTGCATCTGCCTCATAGTATGTATTGTATTGTAGTGTATTTTCCACTGCCTGTGTTACTGAAATATTTTCTTCAGTCATACTAACCGCGTATTTATAATGATTGTATTTGTACGATAGCTAAACTTGTATAAAATGTGTTGTTCATAAAGCCTGATACATAAATGCTATTTCCTATCTATTATTTTACAACCTTTTGAAGTGACTCACTGGCTTGACTGCACTTCACTGTTTTTTACTGTACTACTACTCTAATAAAAAATATATAAATGTTAACATGTGACTGACAAGAAGTGCTGCCTATTTTACTGAACTGTAAGGAAGAGGGCTACCTGTGGGCTTTTTTGCAGCCTAGTTTCCTGTGTGCTTCTCTGAGGTGGTTTTAGCCCAGCAGTCACAGTAAGTGGGATCCACCTGGGTTCCGGTTTGAGAGGTGTCCTCGTTTCAGTTTTGCCGAGTAATTGGCAACATGTGCTCTGGTTTTCCTCTCCTGCAGTAATTGGCCCTCTGCTCCACCAAGCTGACAGTGGCTCAGTTTCTTTCCTTTTTTTCTCTCTTGACGCACACAGGGATGAGAAATGCAGGAGGTTTCAGTTGGATATCCCGACGTACAGTGGAGAATTTGGGGGACTGAAAATGATCCTCGCCTTTATCCCATCCCAACTCCTCCCCCCTCTCTCTCTCTAGTTTCTTGACTGTAGTTGAGGAGTTGTGACTTTTTGAGTCACCTCAGTTGCTATAGCTGAAGGAGGCAGCATTTAATTTGTATGCATACATGCAAACTCCTCTCCTTTTGGGTAAAACTCACCTTTTTGATATCAAAATAGGTAACCTATAAGTTGTGTGCAGATCTGAGGAGAAATTATTTGAGGGGTTGAAGGAGAAGACTTTGTCTCCCCAACCACATTCTCCCAATCATACTCTACCTCTAATTGGGCCTAAATTAAGAATATCTGGACACTGTTAGTCCACTCTCAATTTCCAAGGGATGTAAATCAGTGGTGAAATTACGAAGTTATACATTAAGCTCTTACCATACAGAAAACACATTGTTTTAACAAAGGTTTTAAATGCAATTATTTACTGAAATTGAATGAAAATACACGTATGTCATCTGATACTGATGCCATCAGTGAAGCCATTGGTTAAGGATGGTTGTCAACCGTACTCTGTCATTGTATACACTATATTGCCAAACGTATTTGCTCACCTGCCTTGACTCACATATGAACTTCAGGTTTAGGAGTGTGTTCATGGGAATTTTGGGTCATCCCCAAACTGTTCCCACAAAGTTGGGAGCATGGAATTGTCCAAAATCTTTTGGTTAATGCTGAACCATTCAGAGTTCCTTTCACTGGAACTAAGGGACCAAGCCCAGCTCAGGGATGGCTCCTTCCTGTTCCAACATAACTGTGAACCAAAGACATGGAAGACCGGGTTTGGTGTGGATGAACTTCACTGGCTTGCACAGAGTCCTGACTTCAACCCAATAAAAGACCTTTGGGATGAATTAGAGCAGAGACTGAGCAGTCTCCTCGTCCAACATCAGTGTGTAACCTCACAAATGCATTTCTGAAAAAATTGTCAAAAAACACATTCCTAAACCTTGTGGAAAGCCTTCCCAAAAGAGTTGAAGCTGTTATAGCAGCAAAGGATGTGCCGACATCATATTAAATCCTATGGATTAAGAATAGGATGTGACTGAAGATCATATGTGAGTCAAGGCGAGCAAATACTTATGTACATCTCACCCCATGCTGGATAAAGATTTGGCTGGTCCCCATCTAACCTCATTACCATATCACTTCTGACCAACTTACTGTAGGCCTACCAGTGAAGGAAATGTTCACAATGATCTTTCTTTCTAATTGTTTTTTTTTTGTTTTGTTTTTTGTATCCTAGGATAGTTAAGAGATAGCAGAGATGGAAAGTGGGTTTGGGAAGGATGTACAAGGCTGTCTCACTTGCTCAGGCCATAATCATACCTGGATTCCTACTGAGCCTGTTTGTATGGGACTCCTATGCTGCACTCTTGTCTTTTTCACCCCTTCACATCCCTGGTATTCTTCCAGAAGGATCAATCCATAACACAAATGCACACTGGACATATCAGGTATACGCTGAATTTATGATATACTGAAAATTTCAACTGAAACATTTACTGATAATGAAATAGGCCTAGGCCAGTAAATGAGTATCTGCAAAGCATCAGTATTAAATCGTTGCCAACAACAATGACTAAACAAAAATAAGCAGTTGTAGAACATTTAAGCTGAAATCAAATGTATTTATGCCTCAAGAACCATTCATTCAGAACTGGCCAAGTGCTTTAGTCATCTTGGAAGGAGTGGGGATGAGGAAGAAAGGTGAAGAGATTGGAGGTTAGGGGTTAATAGGGGCTAGTTGTGATGTAACAGTGTTACATCCACACACACTCAGGTCTCCACTCACCCAAAGGGATTACCCCTTCATTTTTCCCATCTGAAAATGGGTGATTGCTTGCTGCAGATCCGGCCAAAACAAGACCCAAATAATCCACTTTATTGCGTTGAGAATAGGTCCCTGCACAGGTGAGTTCACATTTACCAGTGTGGCATGAAACAGACATTTTAACAGGCTTTTAACTAATTGCTCATTGATTTAAGGGTGGCCAGTCGGGGCAAACAGTTCATCAATTAACTCGACTTGTCTTGGAATAATTTCCTCTCACACAAACATGCAATCAGGGGATTTTCACTGTTATGCGAAGCAAATAAAGTTGCTATAGATGGACTTGTGATTGATAGGCTACTCACTTAACCAAATTGAGCACCCTTTTTGTGCGGTTTGCACTAAATGAATGTGAACACCTTTCAACTTTTTTTTTTTCAGTTGAGCTTGATCAAAAAGATCACTGTTATTAAATGTATGTCATAGTTTAAGAAATTCAATATACCTAAATTGATGTTTCTATGTAGACAATTCTCACAGCACTTCAGCAGTAAAAAGCCACTGGCTTTTATAGTGAGAGTGAGGAGTGTTTTAGCTTGGGCTTATCTTCTCTGTCATATGGATTCACTAAATTAGATTGTTGAGGGGGGTGGGGGTGGAAGTCAAGGTCACTATCTTCAAGCCATCAGACTAATTTCGTTTTTTTTTTCACAGCCATTTTGCTGCTTCATTAATCCATGTTGTCTATCCATTTCAGTCACAGGCACATATGGATACATGATACCACACACACATGCCCACACACTTGCAATGTGCTAAAACCACGTGATCCATATTTCCCATGCAGTGTTTTGGAACAATCCACCTGAGGCGGTCTGAGGCACGCTACAGCGAATACATTATGTCAGTCCAATTGACTCCTCTTCATTTGTTTTGATAGAGATTTTTAGAAGCCGATCTGTTGGATCTTTAATCTCTCTTTTAAAGACAGACTGACTCAAACTCTTGATACATCTGAGCTCTCTTGAAGATTAAAGTCATATGTCCTTTAAGACGGGTGTCACGCAAGGGATAACAAGCTGGAAAGCTCCGTATCCGTCCTGCTCACGATCAAGAGAGACATAGTTTCTCAGTAGGAGAACAACACAGCACGACATTGTTACGGATTGCAATTCAAGGTCATTCACTAACATTTCAAACGCAATTACCATTTTGTAGCCTATCTTTACTTGAATTGAATTTGGATGTGAAGGTGAATATTTTTTTCTTTTTTTTGAAGGTGTTGAAATCTCCCACATCCCTTCACAGGAGAAGGTGCACATCTAGCCTATCTTCATACAAAAATAATGAGCCCATACCACTGTCAAAGCTGTGAAACTAGAGATCACTGGTACCGACAACCGCGTTAGGGCTTGTTAACAAAATGAGGGGTAGGCTATAGCGTCAAGGCACGTGAGGGAATCTCTGACTGCAACTTATTTTTTCACTCAGCATCGGCGATTTAGGGGTTGACAGCTCATTTTTGAGTAGGGCAGCATTCGAGCACATTTTCATTCATAACAGTTATAAATGCAAGTAATTTTGTTAAAAGAGCGCCTCTGGCACGTTCACCCTTGAGGAGTCTCGGATGACCTTGCATGAATGTGTAGCGCCTCCCTCCCTCCATCCTCGTACTCACGGCTCGGAGCCTATTCGAGCCCGACACCCCCGCCCGTTTCCCTTCTCCCTCCCCGGCAGCCTGCAGACATCGCCGTATTGGACAAGAGGGAAGAGCTCCTTCTGTATCTCTGGTGGGTACCCACTGGTCCTAAACCGCAGTGCGTGTGACAAGGAGTCAACCTGTCAGAGACAAAGCTCTTTTCTCCGTCCCAAGCGTTCAGTGTAGTAGCCTGTAATCTAACTGATACAGCCACGGAGACAAATGGTAGGGACTCTTCAGATGCGCGAAAAGTAGATTATTTAAAGGACAGGTAGAGACTGTATAAGCGAAGCCACTCGCGTGTGATGTGCACTGACCCACGCTTGATTTGTTTACTGAGCTCAAAGGGTGTTTTGCTTGAATAAAAAACTTTCCAGACGCATACCGTTGAAAGAGGAGCAGGTTGTGGGTCTCGGGAGGCAGGACGATGGGCACCTGCAGAAGAATGTAGCGGGTACCGGACCACACCGCAGCGGGAGGTAAGTTCAGTTCCACATCTGCCTACACAACAAGCGCTTAATATCGCATGGTAGGCTAATACATCTTGCTTAAGTGTTTAAGTGTATAATTTATGTTCGCATGTTTCAACGTCAAAATCTATAGGGTGTTTTCTGACATGATCCTGTCATTGTAGCCTACAATAATAATCTTGAGAGTAGGCCTATATTTGATGCTATGTCAACGTGAAATATGACAAATTACATAGCCAATCTACTGACACATGGCAGCTGGCAATAGCAGTCTTTTCTGTTGAAGCACACAGCCTGTCTAAGACAGGGACTCGTTTCACTCTGTTTTTGAGGGATCAAGCAAGGGAGGAAATCTCATTAACATAAGTTTGGATTAGAGGTTGTGTAGTTGATTTTAAGTGGAAAGTGGCAGTATTTTTGGCATACATTGTTGATTTTTATTCATTTACAAGCAATGACATGATCATTTTCCATTTATGAAATGCAATAAATAGCCTGCTACAATAGACTCAGTGTACCACAATTCAGTTATCTGAGAGTCTCACAAAAGATAGTCACATAGTTTAATAATTTACTGCTTGATATTGCTTTGAGACTAAGATTTGCTCTAAACATGTTAGCTTGGAGATATGTGTTCATACAGGCTACTGTGCAGAGTGATCTTTCCGTGGTATGGATTTGTTGTTGTTTGACTTTGAGCGTGCGGGTGCGGGCACAGGTTCTCAGAAGCTGCGTGTTATCCCCGTCCTCCTCTGAGAACTGGTCCTTTGAGAGCTTTGTAGGAAAACATCTTTCCACAATACTTGTGTTGAACTGCAATATGTGTATATGTGTGTGTGTGTGTGTGTATGTGTGTGCGTGTGTGCGTGTGTGCGTGTGTGTGTGTATGAGAGAGAGTGTGTGTGTGCGGGTGTGTGTGTGAGTGTGTGTGTGCGTGTGTGTGTGTTTGGGTTTGTGTGTGTGTGTGTGTGTGTGTGTGTGTGTGTGTGTGTGTGTGTGAGTGTGTGTGTGCGTGTGTGTGAGCGTGTGTGCATGCAACGTTTTTGTGGGTCTATGTATACATACTTGTATGTTAGAGCACACTGATGTCTGTGTGTGCTTGTGTAAAAAATATGCATATGCAGATGTGCATGTGTCTTTATGGGAGCAAGGAAACATGCTATTTGCATGTTTTTGCGGAAGTCTTTGTAGAACCAAACACTTCAAAGTGAGCACTACACAGAGAAATGGTGTTTCTGTTTTGGGTAATGTAATATGAAAGAATAATGCATCACAGACTTGATATTTCTCTACGTGTCATCCTTCTCCATGTCTACCCTATACTCGATCACTTCAGATCCTCTCAGGAAAAGCATGGAAGGATGAAAGTGGTGTTCCTGTTCCATCCTCTCCACTGAATAATAGCTGAAAAAAAAGCATTGAGTACTGGGCACGAACGATAAGAGGAGGGAGTGTAGTGGGAAGGAAGAGAAAAAAGTGATCCTAAAAGCAGGTCAACGGAAAGATAACCTGAGCATGCTTGGAAAAGCAGGAAACGAAAGATGAAAGGTGTATGGGTGCAGGCGTAGGCCTAGGCCAAAAAAGGAGCATGAGAGAGAAAGAGAGAGCGGAAGAGAGAGAGAGAGAGAGAGAGAGAGAGAGAGAGGATCGAAGGGGAGGAGATTGGAAGACAGACGGGGCAATGAGGTTAAGATGGTGACGGCTTTTGGTCATGATGAAAGCTTTCCTATTTTAACTCCGCTGTGCCATGCATGTGTTTGCACTCTGAGCACGAGGTAACCTCTTGACTGACTGATGGGTGTTTCATTGCTGAAGTGAGGGTGAAGAAAAGGACACATCTGTCCCATGTCTCTGCTTCACCCCCCACTAGATATATCAGAAGTTTTCTACTTTAATTGCTTCTGTCTGTAGATAAGCAACCGCCATATTTTGCGCTAAACGACTTCACTCCCTTTCATCTTTCTTCACATTTTCTTACCTCCTCCTCTGTCTTTTTTTTATCTCTCTCTTTCACTGTCACAGTCTCTGCCCCTTCTCTGTGTTTGGCACTCAAGTTTAGGTATAGTGGCCGCTTTGATTCCAGGATACCGCCATAAAGGCTCAGTGTTCAATTATTCATGCCACGATGAAGCAGGACAATGCAGAGCCCCAGAATTGTCTCATGTTCCCTTGAAGGTCGCTGAGCACCTCTGACCAAAGCTGGCCATCGCCAGTTAGGTGACTGACCAGAGTAATTCCAGCCAAAAATGAGACCACAGGTCCATATGCATAGGTTGATATCTGACATGTCATTTGATCTCAGAAGCCAGAGTAGAAATATCAGAAAGCATCAACAATTTTGCCTGTACAAATCAACTTTTAGATTGTATGGTTATTTGTATTCCAGAGAAAGTGTATCTGTTTGTCTATCAGTTTACCTGATAGACTTCCGTTTCAAGTTCTAGCTCAAGTTTCAAGTTTATTGTTATGTTCATGTCATGTCTCAGTAGCCAGCTCAACTTAAAATAATAAATCAAATAGTAGTAATTAAAGGTAGGCTATATTAATTGTGTGTACTGTGGACTGTGGAACAGCTTCTTCTCCTTTGCTCTTGTTACATTACTGTAGCTTGCATTCTTCATTAACCCAATAACTGTAAAAGATCATAAAGACAGTGGTGCTCTTTGCTGTATCGAAAGGTTATGTAAAAGACAAGAACAGGATCAATACACCAATTAAAAGAGATCAATCAAAATGGTTTTGTTGCTTTCATTGTAAAAGGGTTAGGCTGGTGATTAGCAAGATGACATGCAAACCTTTTGCTAGTCTTTAAAGAAAATTAAAAGAGAGCAAATTGAATGGTTAACAAGATTGGCTGTGTCGTCTTTAATTTAACTAATTAATACAAGCATAGGGAGTTTCCTGAAAGCTAAACGTGTGTCCTTATCTATGTGTTTGTGTCTTTATCTGTGTCTTTGTTTTTTGTGTCTTTATCTGTGTCTTTGTTTTTGTTGATCATCATTTTCAAGGTTAGGGATATAGAACATAATTCTGTCTAGCTGCTGTCCAGTGTCTTACAATGAATAATTAATTGGATCCCTTTTCCCCTCAAACTGCTAATATATCCCCTTTTCCTTATTTATGAGGATAAGTAATGTCATCCACTTGTGGTGTCCAATAGATGGAAAAATTAAACTAAATTTATTTTACTTTTTAATGATGAACTTTTGACACACTACATTTAATATAGTATAGGCCTATGTATATACTTACTTTAAGTAGACTGCAGTACCAGCATAGCACAAAATGATGCAATGGCATTTGACCCATTAAAAGCAAAGGGAACAAAACATTATTATTTATTTTATTTTATTTTATGTGTGTGAACTTTGCGTAAAGCCGTAACAACACACAAATATGTATTTTTGGGACATGAAATAGGTCACATTTCACCTGTGGGATTCAACAGAGAATACAGAAAATAATATCTCATATCTAGAGAATAGGCCATGCTCTATTGGCAGGTAGAGAAGCCATGTTAGTTAGTCAACACGTGCCTCTATGCCTGTGATGCCATTGAAGGCTTAGAAAAACAGCAGCCTCATAGCAACTGATCACTGGCTGTAACTCACCTGAGATCAAAAGCCTACCAGGGGAGGGAAATTTCCATTCCTGAAACCATTTACCAGGCAGGTGGCTCCCAATTAAAGGCTTGTTACAGAAGATTAATTCAGTGGTTTTCTTCATAATTTATGGATAATTGCATCATATTAATGTGGTATTAAACACTGTTAAATAGAAATTAAACTGTTATAAATATAAACAGACAATTATGAAAATGCTTGAACCATTTCTGCACAACCTTGCCATCAGTGAAGGAAATGTTTATATGTGATATTTGAAAAGGTATTTTCACACCACCACTGTAGAATATCGTCAGTTTCAATTTCAGACCATTTTAAGACAGTAGTTTAAATGGCAAATAAAAGCTTTATGCTTATGTATGTACGCACTCATACATACCTGTTTCTAATGACGTCTTTGAAGCAGCCTAGAAACTGGAAGTTTTTGAAGGCATGTAGGATCTACTTGTGATTCAGGCAGTGTCACAAGGGAATGCTGAGGCTTCTATCTCTTTGGCTGACGTCAGCCTTTTGCGTTCACCATGATCCTTCTTCACCAGATAGGTGCCTGATGGGTCTCTGTTATAGCTGCTTCAGCAAAGATCACTGGGGCCACTCGAATGGTGGAGAAGTAGGAAGAAATCCAATGTGCTACTATTATTAGGACCCCCCCCCCCCCTTCTCTCTCTCTCTATCCGTCTCTCCCTGTCTGTCTCTCTCTCTTTCTGTCTGTGCTTTGCTCAAATTATGTGTTTTAGGGTATCTGATATAAAACATTTAAAGAGTTTTGTAGTTTGGTCTGTAGTCACATACAATGTTTCTAACCACTACTGGGTCAGATCCTTTTTAAAACCTATTTTAAAAAATTGTAAAACCAGCAAGAGATGGGTAATTTCCTCTCAGAGACATGGGAAATAACTCAAGCCTTATTGTTTGAGTATCCCTGTGTTTGTCTGTAATGCTAATAGCAAGCGTGGGCAGCCCATATGTACACCTAATGTGTAGGCCTACTGTGAAGGAGATCTCACTTGTTTATGACTCTGAAATTGATGTTTGTTCTTCTCTCTCTCTCTCTCTCTCTCTCTCTCTCTCTCTCTCTCTCTCTCTCTGTGTGTTTAAAAAAAAATATGTGTGTGTGTGTGTGTGTGTGTGTGTTTTTTTTCAACCCCATCAAACTTGGGAAAAATGTTTTTTGAACATTGAGCAGCCCAGAGCTCACAATGGCAAAGGAAAAAGTCTCCCCGCAGTCTCTGCCAAAGCTTTTGAAAGGTGACCTGGCTTTTGTGAACCCACATTGTGAACCATTGTGCGCCGCAGTCCTCTCCTGTTGCAGCGCTTTCATATTCTGCCTGTGCGCTGGCTACCCAGTTGTGTCATGTTATGTTGTGCTGAAATGTTGTGGTGGTTCTCTCTCGCACGTCTGGTTATGGAGTGGGCTGTCTCACCCCTGCCAGAGTGAATGATTTACGAGTAGGAGGATCAGAGGTGTAGAGGCCAGAGGAGGCCAGAAAAAAATGTTTTCCATCCATCTCGCCCCCCCCCCCCCCCCCCCCCCTCCTGCTGATTATTTTCCAACAAATGTTCAACCATTAATCGTGTGTGTGTATGAATGTGTGAGATTGTGTGAGTATGTTTGTGTGTGTGTGTGGTGTGGGTGCGTTCGTGTGGGTGCGTGCGTGTGTGTGTTTGTATGTATGTGTGTGTGTGTGTGTACGTGAGTGTCTACGGCTGACACATATGCACGGAAGCACACACTTGTAAGCAAATGTACTGTAAACCATTAGGAGTGATTTGTGAGGTCGGCTTAATATTTCGAACGAGAGCATTCAACAGTAAAATGCATGCCTGAAAGGAGGCAAATTGACATATTCTTTAATTGGCTGATTCCCCTTCAGTCTGAATGCTCCGTGCGAGATTGATAAAGCCCCAAATGCACAATTGGCGACACAGTAGGTGTTTAGAACACTCGTTCTGCGGACTCCTATTCTATAAATTGACTTGGTGTCATGACAACTTGAAGAAGCGCATCATAGCTTACAGTAAGCCAACTTTCGATGGCTCAGAGCCATCATGCAAACAATGGTGAATAGAAAAGGCTCTCTGCCTCAATTGCTTTCTTTGTGGTGATTTGTGTTATCTTGCTGCACTTTAACCAGTTGGGTTGGTCCTGAGTGAAACGGTTTCCTTGGTGAAGTTTCAGATATTCATTCATCTGTACTCATTATTGAAAATTCAAGAGCCGCAGAGTCCTTGTGAGAATTTGGTCTTTAAGCTGAGACAATATCGGGGATTAAGAATCAGTGTTAAATTGTTTACAGCAATTATCTTTATTGTCTGTGATTTGGTGTTGTGCCCAAGCATTTGGATCATCAAGATTTATATCTAGTGGTCACAGTAACGTTTGGATTTGAAGCACCACGCATAAAGCAGACTAATAAAGATGAAGACATGATGTAAGCCTACATGTAGGAGTCAGACGTTTTTCTTCATTTGAGTGCTGAAGAGATGTAGAGTCAGTGTGCGTCAAGCTAATTCTACATGAGCAGATGTTATTTGGCATAACTAAAAATGGCATGACCTGAACTACAGTTCAGAAAGCGGAGAGATAAGGTTAATTACATTTGGGATTTCTTGGACCTCGGCTCTTTAGCCTTAAAGAACTTTGATATCACTCTCGCTGAAACAAGTCCATAGCCAGTCCATAGAAACAGCTGTTCCGTGAATCAGCAACTTTTGTTGTGTCATATGACATATACCTGAACTGACTACGCTGAATATAACTATGATTTTATGTAGATTTTTATTTGTTTATTTATTTTTGACAAATAAGTACATCTAAACCACAAGTCAATGTCAGTTTTGATGTGTGTTTTTTTGTTCTTTGTGCTCTGAGATAATGGTCTGGGCTTTTGAAAGAGTACTTTAGAATCTGTACAAAAAGTGAATGAAAATGTTGTTGACATGTTGGTAAACACGTTTCCGAAAAGAGCTGTTTTGTACCAAGCACTGGCAAAAGATGAATTATTCTCAAATAAAATGTGCCTTACTGATTATGCCTAATATGTTGGTTGATGCTTTATAACAAAACAGTATTCAGATTATTTCAGGAAAACAAAATATTTTATGCACTCATCATGAATTAGGTATTCAGATGTTGCATGCATGTAAACAGACATGCAGATTGACAGAAGACAGACAGAGAGACAGACAGACAGATAGATAGATAGATAGATAGATATAGATAGATAGATAGACAGCTTTTCTGAGTCTCTCTGTGCCAACACAGTCAGCTCGCACCAGGCTCCCTATCACTCACAGTCTTTTTGAATGGCGGTAATAAGTAACTAAATGCTCTGATTGATTGCCTCGTAGTTTTAGATGGGGGTCGTGATTGGCTTCTAGTTTAGTCATCTCTCCTCTCTCTCTCTGGTGGTCGGAAGTGATTAAAGCAGATTACCTGCGGCCCCTGGGCTCCCTGGTGAAATGCCCCGCTGGCAGGGGAGTTAATTAGGGTGTGTGTGCCAGTGCAAGCACACCTGGGCTTCGCTGCGTGGCGTTCGCTGCGCTCAGCTTATCAACAGCTTCTAATCTATCCTATCTCGTCTGTGAGAGAGGAGAGGGGAAGGAGGTGTGTGTGTGTGTGTGTGTGTGTTTGGGGGGAGTGCACCCTGTGTGTGTCATTTGTTTTTCCCATGTTGGGCTCTGAAGACGTCTGCGGCTGTTTGTGCCGCTCCTTGGCGATGACCCGAGGATCCTGGCTTCTGTGCGCTGCACACAACAGCAAGACGGGCTCACTGTTGAGCGTGGTTATCGGGCTCAGTGGGTGAGAGACAGGTTCATGCATTCAGCAGTTAGCTGAGCACCGGTGGCCAAAAAGCCTCAGGGGTCAAGTGAAGGTCACAATGCATTGTTTCACAGACGCAAACACACTTGCGGCTTCTTCAGTTCAATCAATTCATAATGTGAAGTGACAGCTCAGTCAGACAAACCAGTGTGTGGTTATCAGATACTTAACAGACCATTAAGTACCAATTAAGCCATAATATTAAACATCTATCTATGTTTTCGCTCTTTTTACAAGACCTGCTTTTGTTCTTAGAGCCCTTCTTAAGTGTTATGTTGGTCCTCTCCTAACCACTTGGACAAGAGAGATGGACGCTGTAGGAGGCTGTAAGGATGAGAGAAAATAGTAAATATATCGCATCATCCTTTCCAGCCCTCCCCTCTCCCCTGGAGTTCTGTGTTTACCTGAGAAGTACGATGACTGGCCCATGAGTGAGCAAACACACACACACACACACACACACACACACACACACACACACACACTCTTGGCCCAAACCCCAAACCTGCTCCTGCGGTGTTATGAGATTGTTGAAAAGTCATCAATAACAGAGACAGCGATGTCCACGGCGGGCACCTAAGTCGCCTTTTATCAGGGATCACAAACTGTGTCCCGTCTTAGCGGTGTCATTTTTTTTTGTTGCGGCTGCCGCTGCCGCTTCACTCTGGCTGATCCCGCATGGCAGAGTGATGATCAGGCAGTCCGCTCACGAACAGTGCCAGCTGGAAATCTCAACGATGAGACGAGCGCAAGACTGCAGCACTTAAAGCAGCAACCCCATCCACCTCTCTCTCTCTCCCTCTCTCTCTCTCTCTCTCTCTCTCTTTCTCTCTCTCTCTCATCCTCCTTTCTGCCCCACACATTTTCTCCTCTCCTCCCCCCACACTTTCACTTGTCATCTATCCCCTCTTGGCCCCTGTTCAGTGCTCATCCCCATCTCCTCTCTCTGCTTCTTCCACGGCATGCATTTTAGAGTCAGTAGCAGCAATCCAAAGCCGCACCACATATAATGTCATTTTTTCCTCCTCCCCGATAGCTGAAATGGACCGTGTTTGATAGTAGTGGCATGAGTAAAATGTCACCGGGCAAACAGCAAACTCGAACACTTGTAAGTCAATTTACTCTTTTACTTCAGTGTGATGACATTCAGAAGTACAGCGCAGGCAACACTCGCTCGCAGCTGGCCTCTCATTACTGCAGACTGCAGCTCCGGTTGCTATGGAAACAACAACACCAGAGAACAGGGTCCGCTGGTACCAGAAAAAAAAATTATTAAGAAATAAAACTAGTTTGATAGAATGAAAAACTAGTCGAGCAAGAGAATTACGTGTATGACCTTATTTAGTTACATCAGATTTTGTTTTTCAGAATGTTTGGTTTGAGGTGATTTTGATTTTGTGGTAAATTGTTGTATAAGTGAGCAATCCCAGGTTCCATTCAGATCTTTTCATAATTGATGAAAAGGACTACTACACTTCAGAATATGTGCTTAATGCTTCCTTTATTTTAACCCTTTGTTGACGAACCACGTAAATATCGTTCCTCCAGGAACGATGACGTTGAGTCTAATAACTCCGCCATACCTCAACTGATTTTATTAATGAAAACTTCCTCATAAACGTCACATCATAAGCTTTACAGTGATATGATTGGTTAAGGGATTTGTGGCGCGAAACTGTTTCACTACTTGAAGAGAAAACAAGAAGTTGAAATGTCCCTCTGCCTGCTGCGTCTGAAGGAGCAACGCTGGCTGTCACCATACATCAGACATGATAACGTCGTTTGAAGGACAAACTGGTGGATGAACTGAGGTAAAACAGTCTTTTTATGTGTTGTTATTGTACCTATCCACGTTATTACTTCAAAATCGTTTTTATTTAGCTATTTTTACCAGTAATTGCACCGTGAGTGTGTGACCGTAACATATCGATGTCTGTGTTTACTTCAGCTCGCAACATTTGCGGGTGTTTTAGCAAACTGTTATCTTTAGTAAAATGTTGCTATTTTCAATGTTTTTTGGGGGGTAACGATATGTAAAACATGATGAGCCAACTGCTAGGACTGTCACTTTAGATATGTATTCAATTTGAACGAAATAGCCTGTCATGTGATGCTACAGCAACTCATAAAGTTAGCTGTAAGTTGGGTAGCAGCTTCTGCTCCAGAAATATTTTGCCCACGACGCGTCCTCCTGTCCTGACCAGTGTCTCTCAAATGCTCTATCTATATAATCTCATGTGAAGGACACCTGATTGGTAGGCTATTATATTCCCAAATAAACCAGTTATTTCGTTTTTTATTTAGCCATTTTAGTAGTAATTGCACCGTGTGTATATGACCATTTTGCATGTGTTCACATCAGCTGGTTGCTGGTGTTTTAGCAAACTGTTGTCTTTAGTACACTGTTACTATTTTCAAAAATGTCTTGGGGGGTAACATGGAAAACGTGGAAAGCTAACTACTAGAACTGTTACTTTAGAGATGTATTCAAGTTTGAACGAAAGAGCTTGTCAGGTAATACTACAGCAATCATTACCGTTAGCACGCTAGCTGTACATTTCCAGCTCCAGATATATTTTTGGTTCGACATGCCCGGGACGCGCCCTCCTTTCCTGATCAGCTTCGCTCAAATGCTCTATCTATATCACCTTATGTGAAGGACATCTATTGGCAGGCTATTTTTTACTCAAATAAACCAGTTATTTTGTCGAAATATGTACCACATTTTACAGTTATATGCAGCAAAGTTGATTAGCTTGCTAGATATGATCTGTCAAACATGAAAGGTGCTAATGTATCCAAACGTGATGATTGTGCCAGGGGTCTAACGCAAGGTTTTCGTTTATTGTCGGCTACTTTTGCATATGAAGACGTGTAAATGTGTCATAGCTATTGCTTAGGTCGTAGACTATAACTTCTTGATCAAGGTTATGGCGATACTTGCCAACTAACGTTAACATGTCAAGTGGGTATTTTCTCTACTCCACGTCGAGACGCAATATTTCGTCTTTACGCTGCCACGAAATAACACGGTGTGTGTGTGCATACATGTGCTAGATGGTTTCTGTCTTATTTTCTTGCTCAAGTTGTCTTATATTAGTGTTGGTTTGCAAGCTGGTCTGTAATGCTTAGTCAAGGATTTAATACTAACTTGCTTCAAGTGAGTTCACAGGCTAATGTTATTTCTCCAAATCATAAGTCAGCCTTCCAGTGACTGATGAAAAAGGATATAGTTAGAGGTGATTCAGATTGTATTGTAACAACCAAGTAAGTTATTTACAGGCTTATCTTTTTTCTCCTCATTATTTTAGATGGAGGGGGAGAAGAGCCAGTATGCACGGTTGATGGAGTCTCTCAGGGAAAGGAGACAACTGATCGCAGAGGAGCTCCAGGTCATCGGTGAGCATCAAGGATCATGAAGGGATGGACACTGAGTACGTGGATAGCCAGCTACTGAGTGAAGAGGATGTGGAAGAAGAGGAGGAGAGTGATCTCCCATCATCCTCAGCTGGGTAACTATGTTTGTGTGTTTGTTATTTCTCCAAGTCATCAGTCAGCCTTCCAGTGACCGTGTCTTTAGTGAGAAAGGACATAGTTTGAGGTGATTCAGATTGTATTGTAACAACCTAGTAAGTTATTTACAGGCCTATCTTTTTTCTCCTCATTATTTTAGATGGAGGGGGAGAAGAGCCAGTATGCACGGTTGATTGTCTCTCAGGGAAAGTGACAACTGACTGCTGAGGAGCTCCAGGTCATCAACTACAGGATCATGCAGGGATGGACATGGAGGAGTACCTGGATAGCCAGCTACTGAGTGAAGAGGATGTGGAAGAAGAGGAGGAGGAGGGGAGTGATCTCCCATCATCCTCAGCTGAGTAACAATGTTTTTGTTTGTGTGTGCGCTTGCAAAACTGCACATGTGCACAATTTGTATCGTTACAAGAGCATTACTTGTTATAATAATGACAGGAATAGTGGTAATAGTTTCATTACATTTATATTTACATTTCTACTAATTCTTCTAATTCTTCTAACATTCTTATGACAATCTATTTTGGGTTTGGTTAGCCATTCCCTGACAGGCCCATGTCAGGTAGGAAGCGTAGACGCTTGTTACAGTGTTGTCTTCTTACTCTTGTAGTTCTAGTACTGCTTGTTTGTAAATGTTTAAGTGTTATACCTGGGTTCTTAAAGATTTAATATAATTTATCCATTTTAAAATAAAATTGAACTATATTTTTTCCATTAGAAATCGTGTGTCAGTGTCTTTTCTCTATTCTTGTTTTCGTAACAGAATGATCCATAGAGAGAAGCATTCTCAATCAGCTAGTCTTTACTTCACCTTTAGTCTTTCCTCACTCACAAAGGTTATTGGCTCTTAAGGCAAGGTAAAACATGCCACATTTAGCTATACAACTGAGATGGTTAAATACACTTATATTTATTACATGACCAACATATCTGTGTATTTTGGAGTTGAATTTTAAATCAGGGAATGAAAGCATTCTACTTTTTAAAAATTCTACTCGTCACTTCAACTTGTAGTTATGAGTAAATTGATCATAACTTTTGAACCAAAGGTAATACATTGATTCTGTTTCTTTCACTGAAGAGAGCACAACATTGTCTATAACTCACACACTATATCTGCGATAGCTATTAGGTAAAACATAAGATTTATCTTGACAAATATATGTTTTCGTGTTTTTTAAGGTTGAATTTTGAAGGTATTGTTTAAAAACAATGTATGTTACACTTAAACTTATTAACCATGATGTATACCATTTTAAAGGGCTAGTTCTTCTGATCACAATGATGGGTTTACTATATCTCTAGCATCTAGCATATCCACACAACAAGCCTTTTTGTGTCACGGGGGCATCAAGTATGAAAAACGGAATGTTTAGTGCCATCTGCAAAGGTCCAATAAATTTATCATAACATTTGAACAAAAGGTGACAAATTGGTTCTGTTTTTTTCAGTGAATAGAGGACAAAATTGTGAATCCCGAACATGCTCTAGGTTTTTCTCTACCTACAACAGAAATTGGGGGAAAAATTAGATTTATCTTGACTAATTGATATTTTCGTGTTTTTTGGGGTTGAATTTTGAAGATATATTTTAGAAATATATATGTTCTCTTCAAATATCTTAGCTATATTTTATACCATTTGAAAGCCCTGTTCCTTCTGATTACAGTGGTGGGTATATTGTATCTCTGCCATGTAGCATAATCACACAATACACCTTTTTGTGCCATGAGGCCATTGAGTATGAGAAAATGGAATGTTCGGTGCAGGCAACAAAGGGTTAATAAATAGCTCATGAAGTTCCAATTACTGTCTGTCCTATTAACTAAAACAGATGGTCCTTACTGATAGAGACTCTTGATTTAGTTCCTCCACGCATCATTTGGGTATTGACAAGCTGACTCAATCATTTCAATGGAATTATGCAAATACTGATAGCTTAAACATCCACATGCTGAAATAAGCATGCTTTTGTCTTTGTTGTTAGCTGTATGTCCGTGTCTAAACTAGAGTGTCATCACATTTTATGAAAGGAAATGGTGTATATTTCCTCGGCTATAAGGACAGGAGCAAATTTGTGGGGTTTTTTTTCTTAGAGGAATGTGAAGAATATTTTTAACCCCATCATTATATTTCAACATAAATGCCTCAAATCAAATATATTATGGCTCACCGCAGGGGTATTTAAAATGCTCTTTACTAAAGCACTCGGCGTCTAATGAATGAACATCAACATCATAACCTTAAGAATATTTGCCAGCACTGCAAAACTTCTAGAGCAGTCATTTCCTGTCTGAGTAGTGGCTGTGAGCCAAAATAAAAAATAAATAATTAAAGAAAAAGCATGGCCCTTTTTAAATGAGGGCTGGGAAGATGCTGAGTTGCTTATTCTTCATAATAGGCACTAAATCTGCATGTCTTATCTTTCAGCTCTGCCTGTCAATTTTCAGGGTAACCTTTAAGTCTAAATGGGACTGCATTGTTACCTTCAGGTGGTGGCTGGTGTGTGTGTGTGAGTGTGTGCGTGTGTGCGTGTGTGTGTGTGTGTGTGTGTGTGTCTGTGTGTCTATTTGTGTCTGTATGTGTGTGTGAGAGAGTGAAAGTGATTGTGTGTGTGTGTGTGTGTGTGTGTGTGTGAGTGAGAGAGAGAGAGTGACTGTGTGTGAGCTGCAGTGTGTCTGTGTGCGCATGTGTGTGTGTGTGTGGTGCCTTTGTGCAGCAACAACAGTTGAGGATCATAATGTGTGACAGAGCAGGATATCCAGGCTCCCAGGGACATGTTCCCTCCACAGAAGGAACATCTGCTGCCCAGTATGCTGTAGAGACGACAGCTTTGATGGCTGTTGTCAGGCTAGAGAGGGGCCAGCAGAGAGAGAGAGAGAGAGAGAGAGAGAGAGAGAGAGGGAGAGAAAGAGAGAGAGGCTCAGGAAACTCCGGAGACGGCAGGTGAGCTGAAGGGAACATGTAGTGCAGGGACAGACTGCATAGGATGTTATCCTATTACCAGCAATTTATTGACCTGGGTCTCCAACGCCTGGACAGTTTCAATTACGGGCCCTGTATGTTTGACTTAAAGAGCATATGTTTGGATACAATCTGATCACACTCATGATTAAATATGTAGAACTACACTGTTAGAGATTCTGTTTTAATGTGCAGTGTGTTGGATAGGTTGTGTGTGTGTTTTATATTGCTGAGCAATTAAGTACAATTAATGTATATGTGTACATAACTTTTTGTACCTGTAGGAACTGTAGGAAGATGTTTTCAGTAACCATTAGTTACCATGACCACTGGAAAAAAAAACTTTATGGTTTTATTTATTCTCATTGTACAGTACAGTTACAAAGCCAATGAAATCCAGTTAACAATTCAGCAGAGATGCCAAAAAAATAGGAATGATTTAGTGATAAATTGAAGAATATGACTGCACACTGATGTCCCTGTCCAGTCTCTGACTACCTCTCTGCCCTCGTCCTCATAATCACTCCTCAACTGTCTTCTCCTCTCCTCTCCTCTCCTCTCCTCAGGCGTGGCTCACAGCTGTCCATCACCCCTGTGACTCTTAGTAGAATGGACACCCCGCTGCACTGGGGCCACTGGCCTTGTCACTGCATGAGGTAAAGCCCCTCGTCGCCTCGCCTCGCCTCGCTGCAGCGTCGCCATGGAGACAGAGAGCTACACCACCCTGCGCCTGGAGACCAGCGACGGCACGGGGACGGTGGCGAGCGTCGTCGGCGGCCTGGAGGGCCACGGCGGCTCGGCCCTTCCTCCCCCCGCGGGGTGGCAGACGCCGTACCCCATCAGCTTCCAGGTGTCGCTGACCAGCTTCCTGATGCTGGAGCTGGTGCTGGGCTTCAGCAGCAACCTGACGGTGCTGGTGCTCTACTGCTCGCAGTCCAACCTGGTGGACTCGGTCAGCAACCTGGTGACGGTCAACCTGCACATCCTGGACATTGTGGTGTGCGTGCTGTGCCTGCCGCTGACGGTGGTGGTGGTGCTGCTGCCGCCCGGGCGCGACCTGGCGCTCATCTGCTGCTTCCACGAGGCGTGCGTCACCTTCGCCAGCGTCTCCACCGCCATCAACGTGCTGGTCATCAGCATGGACCGCTACGACATCTCCGTGCGGCCGGCCAACCGGCTGCTGACGCCGCGCTGGGCCGGGCTGCTGCTGGCGGCCGTCTGGGCCGTCTCGCTGGCCGTCTTCTTCATCCCGTTCATCGAGGTGGACTTTTTCGCCTCGGAGGAAGCCGCGGCGGCGGCGGCGGAGGAAAACGGCGGCGCGTCCGTCACTGCCGCGACCGCCACCACCCAGTCGCCGGCGGCGGTGTGGCACAACCGGACGTTGCTGTGCATGGGCGGGCAGGGCTACCACATGGGGCTGGGCATGTACTACCACCTGCTGCTGCAGGTGCCCACCTTCTTCGCCACGGTGGCGGTGATGCTCTTCACGTACTCGCGCATCCTGCGCGCCCTCAACATCCGCATCGGCTCGCACATGCGCAAGAACCAGCGGGGGGGCAACAACGCCGGCGGCGGGGGCGGCCGACGAGGCCTGGGCTGCCGGGGTCGCCGCGGACGCCGGCACCGGCGCAGCAAAGCCGAGCAGCAGCAGGAGGAGCAGGAGGCCGCTGAGCAGACCAAGCACCTCACCCACCCGCCGCTCATCTCCTCGCCCACCCCCACGGCCACCTCCCCTCCGGCCCTGTCCACCGTGCCCCTGGTGGGCGGAGCGGACAGCAGCGCGGCCGCGTCCCCGTCCCCGGCAGGAGGGGCGGTGGGGCTGGCGGCGGCGCCGGTGCCGGCCTCCCTCGGGGTCCAGGCCTCGGTGTCGGCCATCATCGCCCTGCGGCGGGCCGTGCGGCGGCACCGGGACCGGCGGGAGCGGCAGCGCCGCGTCTTCCGCATGTCGCTGATCATCATCTCGTCCTTCATCGGCTGCTGGGCGCCCATCTCGGTGGCCAACGTGCTGATCCTCTGCCTGGGCCCCAGCGACACGCTGGTCTCGCTGCGCCTCTGCTTCCTGGCCATGGCCTACGGCACCACCATCTCCCACCCGCTGCTCTACGCCTTCACGCGGCAGAAGCTGCGCCGGGTGCTCAGGGCCAAGGTCAAGAAGCGCGTGGTCTCGCTGCTGCAGGTGGACCCCTCGCCCGGGGGCACCGTCATACACAACTCCTGGGTGGAGCCGCGCAAGAGCCGCAAGCTTCGCACGGAGGGGAGCGACGCCACGGACCGCTGCCTGACGGAGCCGCTGTGACTGTGCCACGTTCAGCACTGCAGTACTACAATCAAGGATCCAATTGTGGATGCCAATCGTGTTCTAACCACAGAGCTGTGAAGAAAGCTCTTACACTACTCAAAACAGTAATGTCTCCAAGTGGTCTTCAGAACCCTATAATCTATCTCAAATGGAGCACCCTGGGAATAATGTATTATTACCCCGGATGTAATGTTCAAACACATATTTTGAGTAGTGTTTAGCAGGCATATGTTGTCAAGTGAATATTTTGTAGTTGTCATGTTTTTTAGCAGAAATGTAATACAATTTTCAAAGACTAGATAGCAATATAATGTTCAATAAGGGCAGTATCTAGTTAAATCTCTGCCTCTTTCCTGTGTCTATGAATGTAAATCTTCTATACACTTGTTAAAGAACAGTACTAGTTGATGTAAATGTTTTCTTTGGGACAATTATTTTGTATTTGAGTTGAGTGAATAACTTAAGGAAAAGGTGAGTGTATCTTGATACGATCTGCCAGCCTATTTTCCGCAGTCCAACAAAAGGCAAACACGGGATGCCAAAGGCGCGTTCATTAAACAGCTCATATGCTGGTGAAGACAGGGGTGATAGAAATGTAACTGTACCATCAGGTTTCCTTAGCAACTGCTAGTGGGGAAAAGTTTTACATCTGACCACCAGCATACCAGATGAACACAATACATGCAATTTCACATGCAGATGCTGTTCTCAGTCTCGTCCCGGCTGTCTGGCCCCTAGCCACTTCTCTGAATACTGACTCATACACCCCCGCACACATACTATGCTACAACACTTGGGATTTACACAATGACATTGTACAGGTCTCGGCACCTAGTCTATGTTTACACCAAAGGTATAGTCAACATCCTGACAAGTTGTTAAATCAGCTGCTCGGTATGAGAGTCGAGATGCAAGATGGGGAACAAACGTCCATCTTAGAGAGCACACACACACACACACACACACATAGACTCACACACAGCCATCTGAGAAGAGAGACAAAATACATACATAGACGCAAAAAAAAAAACAACAACAAATTTACACAAAATACCAGTTAGCTTTGCCCTGTCAAAAAAATAAATAAATAAATGACTCATGCCTTAATTCTGCTCAGAGGGTATCCAAGGTGCTGAATGTGTTCTGTGTCAAAATGAGAGTAAGTGGATAGGGAGATGTTTTGACATTGTATTCTATGTTATAGAGAAATGTGTCTGTAGGTCTCTCTTTGCCCGTCGGTCTTCTTCACTGTTGTGTCTGGACATCCAGTGTGTGCCCCACAGTTGAAATTGTGAATTGTTGTGACGGTAAATTGAGCATGATGTGTGTGAACATAATGTTTAATTTCGATGTGCTTTTTGTAACGAATGATTGTTTCTAATTAAGATAAGTGAGGGGTGTGTGTCTTTTTAAAAGGCTTTAATGGCTCAGCCTACCTATAATTGAATTGTAGGTGATCCAGTGCATTAGGTTATTTGTATGCTTGTTGGAAGGTGTGTGTATGTGTGTTTGTTTGTATCTGTTTGTTTGTGTGTGATTGTGTGTGTGTGTGTGTGTGTGTGTGTGTGTGTGTGTGTGTGTGAGAGAGAGAGAGAGAGAGAGAGAGAGAGAGAGAGAGAGAGAGAGAGAGAGAGAGAGAGAGAGAGAGAGAGAGAGAGAGAGAGAGAGACTGCACAAGTGTGCAAGTATTTCCAGAAACAATGTGGGATGTGATGTATATAAAAAAGTAGATTCAGGGTCAAGTATAAACACTAATTGTTGTACATACTTAAAGTTTGTACATATTTCTTGACTAACAAGTCTGTAATCTTTTGAGTACATTCTTTTATGTGCAAGATTGGCTTACCTCAGAATCACATATTTGAAGTCATGTCATATGTACATTCAGTAGGCTACTACAGAACACGTATAAGATCATAAGTAGGTTAGCTTCATACACATGATGTGAAATGACAAATAACATTGTACTTAAGTCAGTGACTGCACTGCTCACATTTCAGTGAGTGCCACTTATCATTTGATATCTCTACGTAATGAATAATGTTGTTCTGTGTTGCTCTTTATATGTATAATATATGAGAATAGTACGGTAGGGATAAAATGTGATGGTGTTGTTTGACTAGTGACAGTGAAACAGCGAAGCAAACAGATGAAAAAAACAAACAAGCAAAAGTGATGTGGTAAGCCAGAGGTTCAGGCTTGTCTCTGACACCCAGTTACACAGGTGTAACACCTTTGAATCCTGGGAGAAATATCTCTCAGGAAGAGAGAACAAAAAAACAGACAAAACAAGACAGCCAAAGGCCTGTTTATACTTTTGTAGGTTGACTATTAATGTGGTGACTGACAAGACAATAAGGGTGAAGGGGACTGCAGGGAGAGATATTTTTATAGCATCTGCGATCTGGGTATCGCAGAGTTAAATGCAGTATGTTGGACTTAATGACACAACATGTTTCTTTGTGTTGAAATAGACGCACATCCAAAGCCCATGCACTGCATGCACTCACATGATGTTGCAATTATTATAGTATCTCCACTGTGCTGTTTTCTTGTATGTAAAGAATGTCTGTTTCAATAAATCTGACAGGTATCATCCTCTTTGCTATTGTGTGGCTTTTGTTGCAACACTAGGACTGACTTAATGGCCAGGCAATGTGCTCAGGGTGACTAAAGAGGGAAATTTCAGCGAGACTATCTACAGTATGTGCTGAAATGGCTGTTAGTTTAAGTTTGTGGGCTGTGCAGAGCACTGTGAGAGAGTGATCACTCTCGCTGAGAAAACGTGCTTCCTGCTGTGTGGGCTGTAGCTTCGGGGAGAGGGAGAATCAAGAGCGCGGCAACTTATACAACAGGCCACAACACAGACACGCACTAATGCACGCATGAACACAGACACACTCACACGCAAATCCTCCCTTCTCTCCCTCACCTCATACATAGTAGGCCTATCTCTCTCTTATACACCCACACATACAGAAACACACACACACACACACACACACACAAAGATAGCGTAATGATTTTCCAACTCTGTAGACCTATATAAATATCACAATACAAATTTTCAGTAATGGATTTCATCTGAAATGTTCACCCCTATTTCATATACCAGCTGATTTGTCTCACATCTGTCTCCATTGCTGATCCATGGGCCGACCACATCATAGCCATAGCCATCAGAGCCATTTGCTGTCAGAATACTGGATTCAGATACAAAAACATGAAAATAACTCATCATAGCTAAACATGGCAGATTTACTGTAAACAGATCAACTCATGCAGCTAGTGTTACTTCATCTTCCGGTGACCTTGCTCCCAAGCATCTGAGTGTCTAGAGGATGGATTGCAGGCCTATCCAAAACAGAAGAATCACAATGCCCTTATCAAAAAGTCCTATAGGATTCAAATCAGATTTTTGGAACCAAGATCCAATAGGAAATTCAGTAGGATCCTACTGGTTCCAAAATCTGATTGGAATCTGATTGGAATCCTATAGCACTTTTTGATATGGGGTGACGAGAGTTTTTTGGCCAGATTGCTTTCCGTAGACAAAAGCAAGAGTGCACAAGGTGATTATTTTCCCCGAATGCGTTGTCTGTCAAGGTTTTGGGATTTAGTAGCGTTGGTGAAGACTTGCAGGGTTCTCTCAAGGTGAATAACAGTGAAAGGTAGGCCTTTGTTATTTTTATTCAAAATATACAGTAGGATTAGTTTATTGCATAAAATAGGAATATGGAGAGATAACATTAGCTAACCTTAGTTAGTCACCACACAAACTTTTTGGAATCTGCTTTTCTACAAGGGGCGTGCTTAGCCTTATAACGAGGCCTACTTTATGCTACTGCTAGAATATCTGACTTTGAGATGTAACTGATACATGGCAGATTAATTTTATTTGTCTGAAAATCGTATTACTGTAACGCTAATTCATCACACTCGAAGCTCATTATGCTAAGCTGCCAAGCAGTGAATGTGACCTTGAAAATGTGGAATTAAACGCTAACTTTGTCAACTTAAGCTCAATAGCAGATTCTCATTCTGGAATCAGAAATAAGGGGAACCCGTGTATGACAGTTCAAAACGTTAATTCCTCAGATTTTAACGTTATGCTGTATATCAATTAAACACTAGTCAATTGTAAGGAGCAGGCCTGTTTGAAATACCCTAACGATGTTTCAGTGTCGGTGAAGGCCATCTTGTGATTAATTAAATATCAGGTAAATGGGAGTTTGGTGCCCCCAAGAGGTTGTTGTCAGGGAATGAAAAGAGGCTACTGTCAATCACATTTCAAATGCATTGTGGGTGTAATGAGTACAAGCCGAAATAGCTCAGTTGGGAGAGCGTTAGACTGAAGATCTAAAGGTCCCTGGTTCGATCCCGGGTTTCGGCAGAGTAGCTGGAAAGCATTCTTTTGTATGCATTCGGTGTGCAAATTGATAGTTTTGCCATAGCTGTTTAGCTGACATCAGCGAACGGCCATGTCAGAGTTGTGTAGAGCCCGACACAGAATCATCGTAGGGACATGGTTCTGTCCTATGTGCGACGAAGAACCGAATACAGAAGCAATGGCACTTTAATCAGTTAAGCTATAAAGCCAATCAATGTCACCAATTAGCCTACGCGTACATTACTAATGACTCAGTTACGGTGTCTGAGCGCTTTGGTTTGATTAACGACCGTGTTCGCCATCTCGTAGTGGGCTAGGTTTCAATTTTCCTATGTGCAGTGTACATTACAGCACTTTTCGTCGTGGCCATATTTTCAGCCATAATGGAATGGAAATTAGTGTTCTCAGAAAGTGGTCTAACCATAGAAGTAGGCTGACATAAACAAACATTCACTTCCGCGTTGAAAAATTATGCAGATTACTTGAACGCTAGGCGGAGCTGTTCCATCACAAACAAGGTAGCCAAAAAAAAAAAATACAAGGTAGCCACACTGATAATGCGGATTATGATGTCCTTAGCATATAAAAACTAACACTATGTAAGTCTAATGCTTTTTTGGTTGTAAATAGTTCATATCACGTTATTACCAGTTAATACTGTAAATGGCTGAAACTTGCAGAAGTGGTTATGTTATTTGCCCCTCTGTTGTTGCGGCCTGGCTTACGCAAGGCCTACTGGCATGTCAGTTCTCCATACATGCCAGTTAGGTGGAAGCACTGTTCTGTTCACCAAGAGTGGTTCTGCAAGCACAGCGAACAAAACATAGTGGGGGCATTTGCGTCACATCCATTGAAAGTGAAGCGAATGCCTCACTCACTTTCCTCCCTTGCTTCACCCCTCCTGTTGGTGCACTAATCAGCAAGTATACACTCAGTGAATGGAGCTCTTTGGACCGAGGCACAAGTTGAATTGGAGGGAGCGAGGTGCAGGACAAACGGGTGGGTGCAGTGTGTTCCCAGTGACGGACAGATCGCGCTGATGGAGTCCAGTTTGGCCGATGGCTTTCAGTAACTGATTGACAGATTCAGAAAAGAACACATTTAAAGTGCAATTTGTATCCGTCACGACAAGCCCTCCCCATTAAATCTCCCTATTTCTTTTCTACGGAGAGATTGAGGGAGAGCGAGCTCAGGCTGTCAGTTGTGTGTATGCATGACCTTGGCCTTATTGTGTGTGTGTGTGTGTGTGTGTGTGTGTGTGTGTGTGTGTGTGTGTGTGTGTGTGTGTGTGTGTGTGTGTGTGTCTGGGAAGTTTTATGGTGTGCAATAGGGCTGCAACAATTAATCGATTAGTTGTTGCCTATTAAATTAATTGTCAACTATTTTGGTAATCGTTAATGGGTTAGCCTTTAATCTTTTTTTAGGTATTTCAAAATTCTCTTGATTTTTACTTTCTTCCACTCAAATATGTTCTACTTCAATTTTTCTTCTATGATAGTGAAGCAAATATAGTAAGACATATCATGTACCGTGTGGTTAAATGGATTTAAGGACATATTCTTCATATAGCTGGTTTGATTTGCATTGAGAGATGAGCTTATGGAAAGTACTCAATGCCAGACTCTAGGTATGGTGAAGGGTAGACCTATGTCAGCGGTGGCCAACCCGCGGCTCGCGAGCCACATGCGGCTCTTTGCCTCCTCTCGTGCGGCTCACGGCTGCTCAACTGATGTTCTCACTTCTCCTCGGACCTAAACGTTTTCCTTTTGAAATAGCCTTTATTTCCGGTAAATAAAAAATAATTTCAGAATTTGATAGTAGCCTATTGCCAAAAGTAATTATTAATAGTTAACAATAATTGTACCGTCATGATATGCATAGGAATTGGCCAAAACGAAGCAGGCGTGTTTATTCTTCAGCCAGGTTTAATGCTACTGTTGCAATCAGGAATACCCTGAAGCTAATCATAAGTAGAAGGAACACGTACCATTGAAAAGGACCATTTATTGTTTTGTAGCATAACCCCTCTGGTTAATATGTCAAAGTAATCAAAACAAAAGCACTCTGAGGTCGCAAAACTCCGCCTCGCGCATCCTGCTTAACATCTCGCGCGTCCGCTTAACAAACAGACAAACCCCGATGAAAACATAACCTCATTTGCGGAGGTGATATGTTTCTAGCCTACACATTAGTTTGGTACTTGGTATGCCACGGATTCATAAAGCTTCAAACCTGAACATTTCCTACATACTTTTGCAAGTAGGCTGGTAATGGCTATAGACGTCAGTCACTCGTTTTCTTTTTGTTTATTTTCTTTTTAAAAGTTAACTGAACACTTGACATTGCATTATCAGGTGTTGGAGCATTGCTCATGCCTATAAGTCATTCAGTGAGGGGGGATTTGATGTGTGTCTGATCTTTTTTCATTTTCCAATGATCATTTATCAATGATCATTGAGCATCTGCCAAGTGTCTTACTTTAAATGAAAAACAAAGGAGCTATAACTGTAGGCCTAATGTTGTGCTGTTGTAGTATGGACGCCTTTTTTGTTGTGCGGCTCTTTTGACTTTTGTGGATTTTTTTTTGGCTCTTCATGCTAGACTGGTTGGCCACCCCTGACCTATGTGATGATGTGGGGCTATTTTGATTCCAAAGGCCAAGGGAACTTAATCAGTATGCAAAGTACCCTGGATCCGTGAACTAACTGGCCTATAAAAATAAAAAGTATGCTTGCCTCTAATTTGGGGATATACATAGGGGTGTGCATACTCATGCCTTCTGTATTTTAAGGAAGAGCATGTTTTTATTTACAATACATTATTCATTCTCAACGAACATTTGTGTCCTTAAAGGTTGGAAAGGTTTTCTTCATTGTTTTAATGAAGGCATTAAGGTCAATTTCCAATTGATCATTTTTATTCCTCTTTTTAGTCAAGTTTAGAATGGGTTCATAGACTTATGAGCCCATGCTAACACAACTGTATATGTACCGTGTGGTTAGATGCATTTAAAGACATATTCTTGCCTTCAGGACACACACATTGTAATATTTCCACCATTTTCTGGCATTTTATCAATTGAACAGCTATTTTAGTTATTGAGAAACTAATAGAAGGATTGATGATTATTTTCACGACTATGAAGATAATCATTAGATGCAGAGTGTGTGCAGAACTCTCAACAGCGGCTCAGATTGAATACACAGTCAGTTGGTGTTGCTGTGTCACAAATTTAATTCGGTTATGCCTCTAATTGCTGCAGTAGCTTATGTGGTCAGAGGTTTTGGAGGGTTTTGGCAGAGACTAGCCTAATTCCCCTTCTGGTGCCCTTGCATAAAGTGTGTGTCTAACAGCCATGAGGATGTGGTCTTTTTATAATTCCCAGAAACTGCCTGATCATTCTGGGTAGCCTTTTTAATTGCAAAACATGCACAGGGTAATATTATTAGATAAGGAAGTCCTAATTGCTCAAATATGCGTTACAAAACTTCATGCCATAGCACCCACTAGGAAAACATAATAATATGGATACTAGACAAATACTGCAGGAAATTTAAAATCAACAAAACAAGTCTCTGTGGCCTCTCTTCACCCAAGGTTGGATTCCCATGCACTTTCTTCAGGGGAAAGGCCCCAAACTCAGTGGACTGCCCCAAGGCCTGATTCAATTTTGTTAATTGAATTACATATTCAGGTGGAGAGAGCCACAGAGTGCCAAACGTCAGAGGGAGCACTTCAGCCAATTCAGTTTGCTCCAGTTAATCCCAGCTCCCATTCAGAACGCACACAGCAACCCACTGGCATGTTCTGGTAAGTCTGGCATGGCCCGCGGCGTTGCGTAACACTGACTTACACAGTCACAGCAAACACATCCTGGTCTATTTCGTGTGCGTTTGTGTATGTTTGTGGACATGTGTATGTGTTCTTTTTCAGTCTGATGCGCCTTTGTTTGGTGTGTTTAGTGAAGGCCTGAGGGTGGGAGAGGGATAGGGATGACATGGAGGACAGCAGGATGCAGGCAGATGGCAAGCCACACAGAGCACCAGAGTGAAAAATATTAATAGGAAAGATGGTTGAAAGAAGGGTGTTAAATTTGGGCATTGAAATACTGGACTTGCTTTGCATTTGTTGTTGGAAGCAGTTTATTTTTTTATGTCGGAGGAAAGGGTTGTTTCGGAGGTAGCCCTGTTTCAAATATGAGCTTTCATTTTTATGTTTTAACATCCAGTAATTTAAAAGCCATTCTCAAAAAAAATACACTCGTTTAAAGTATTTGTAATTTGTATTTTTTTTTTAGTCTTGTCTTTGCACCTTTGTTGATCAGAGAAAATGGGTCAGGATTGAGACTTTGCAACACAAGGCGAACCTGTCCCTGTAAGAAACTACTTGAACAGTAGTCATGGTAACCGCAAAAACGAAAAGAAAAAAAAACCCTGGTGTTCTGTTTCCACGTCTCCATATTCTATCCACTGGTTGCTGCAAACCTCCTCGGCTTTAGGAAGAGCTTGACTGCTGGGGCTTGTGGTCAATTGAAACTATTTACACTGGATGCCTTCCAAATCCAACTGCATTATTCAGTGTTATCTTTTCATTGTGCCCCCCCGCTGTTGCACCTAGCCCCTCTGAGCCTGCTCCCATTGTGACATCAGAAAGACGGTCTCCATGTACACCATGGTGGAGATCAGAAAAAGAACACACAGGAGGATCATGGGATTGAAATGGTCATCCCCCATCGCAAACAGGCCAGTGCTAGCACTTTGTACCGTAGTGTGTGCTGATTTTCAACTGTGGCCATGTGCATTGAGGGACTGTTTCCGGTTGGTACCCAGCAGTAGTGGCACCACTAACTGGAAGCGCTGCAACTAATTCTTTTGTGGCGTAATCCACTAATCACGGCATACAGGCTTTGACACATAACGGACAGAGAGCTGGTTGGGTTCCGGACCTCGCTTTATACCAAATTGTTTTTCTTCTGTTGACAGAGCCTCTCCTCACCTGGGTTTTACAATACAAGCCTTTTCTCTTTTGCGTCATACTCAACTTAATTAGTTGTGTTTTCTCCCCCCTTCCGAGCAGAGCAATGAGTCAGCATTTCTATGCATGGAGTGTAGTGACAAGGGCCTGGCGGGCTATAACTCGTGTTCCAGCAATCTCTGTCAACATGAGCATAATCAAATACCAAAAGCTACAGCATTTAATAGCCTTGTGTGCAGCACAAGAGCTTGTCTTTACATAGGCACACTTACGTGTGCACAACGTGAGCGAGAGAGCAAGGCACGACACGTGAACAGTCGGACATTAGTAGCTAGTCCGTCTCCGGAGAAGAGAAGCCACATCGTGTGTAACACCTGCCTGGTGTGTCATCTCCCCATTGTCAAGCTTGTCCAAGGTTTAATGAGGCGAGTGCTTTTAAAGGCCATTGACGTGGTCTTGATGGGCATGAGGAGTGCAGGGAACATCGTGCAACATCACTCACACCTTTCATGTTGATTCCAAGCACCATATTTGTTGTGGCGCGCCAGGGGAGCGAGCGATCACACAGAGCAGATGCACAGCATTTAGTAGGGGAGTGAGACTTGAGAACAGAATGTGAACCATCTCCTTCCATTGTGTTTGGAGTGTGGAGGCTCCATTGTTTCTGCTCAAGCGCTGCGCTGCGGGAATGAATAGCCCACACACTCCATCAGAACAGCATAGGCGAATAGGCCCGGGGATTGTTCTGGCTCTAATTTATGCAGATGTGACTTTGCGGTCAGCTCTCCTGCGAACACTCCAGGCCATGACCCGACGGGCCTTTGTACGTCATCACAGGCTCTGGCTCTCGGCAGAGGCACACATAGCTGCGCTGTGGCCAGGGCCCACATAAACACATCCTTCGCCCCGACAATGGACAGTCTCGGAGGCGATGTGATGTGGGTCATGTGCTTTCACTTCTGCGCGAACCAACTCAACGGCGTAATGCTGTTATTATGTAAGACGGTAATTACATCCTGGCCATGACATAGATTACATGTTCTGGTCGAGACAGATAGCGGATCAAAGGAGTGGACTTCACGTTGTTCTCTCCAACCAAGAATTAACAAACAACCAGCTTTTGCTTTTCGAAACCGTAGCTAGCAGTTTTGTGATTTTAAACTTAAGCGAAGGATTTGTAATTTTGCGGTAGTGGTAGCCCAGTGGCAAGTTCTGGAGTTTGGGGACAGCGAGTGTCGTGCGCACTGCTCACACCCTGAATTCCTCTCCAGCCTCACCAGGGCTTTGAAGCATGAGTGCACCAATGCGATTTTGCGTCCGCAAAGACTTGATTGAGGCAGTTGCTGCGCCTCACACTCCCCGACACAGACACATGCGTCAATCAGCTGCACCGCGAACCTTTGGCCACTTCTGTAATCCAACGCGTGAGTCGCGGAGGAGGTCGAGCGGCGTGTTTTCGGATGAGCAACAATAACAGCCTGTAAGCGCCCTCTAATTCACGGTCATCGTCATGCTGTTTTAAGGCTGGGAGGCCCTACGTTATGTTTACGTGTGCTCCGTGGACTCCCTCTCTGTGTGCAGTGTATTATAAGTGCCCTTTGACCTGTGGCCTCAAGTGAAACCCAAGCCGTGGGCCGCTTGGCTGCTCGGCTGTGTTGGAGGAGGCAGTGTACTACAAGGGCTTGAGCACGAGCAACAAGGACGCGCACACAGTGTTCGTCAGCGCCCCATATTAGTTGACCTTTAACCATGACACAATTACGAAATCTGTTATCTGTCCCTAATGGACATTGTTAATCAGAGAGAGGAGACAAAGTTAATGTTGTGTGCTTGTTTGACTGCACTAGATTTTGTTTCTGGCTCTGGAAATAGGACTGAATATTGGTATCAGGCAGATTCTTGTGCCAAAATATTCAATGTGCTTGGCTGCAATGTAGGGCTGCTCAGTTATGGTAAAAGTTAATATCACAAATTTTTGTTCCATATTGAGATCACGATTATTAAACTAAGAACGGATTAATTAATTGAAAACAGATGATGGTTCCAAAATCACCAAGTAATCATTACATTATTACATTTTTAAAATGTTTAAATTAACATTTTGATACAATTGAACAGGTAAAAAATGAACACGACAACTCAAGAGCATGGTTCTGGAGCATGGAACTGAATGTAGCAAAATTATAATATTCCAAGTGTGTTATTTTCAGAATTGTTGGGAGTCATAATCACGATTCATGAATTTAATTTGTTTAATCAATTAATTTGATTAATTGCACAGCCCTACTGCTATGTTTATGTTGTGTTCTGGTCTGACTGCATTGTGAGAACACATGCGTCAGTATGGCCTGAGGCTTGTGTGTGCTCACTCTCAGAACAGAGTTTCTGTTCAGACACCACATGGTTGTAAACATGAGTAACAGGCACAGCACATTCTAACTCAAATACATTCAATATTTTTTTCTCTCTCTCTCCCAGTTTGTCTCCCTCCGATTTGCCTCTTTTTTCTTGGCTTGTCTTCCCACTTTTGAGACTCCACAACATCTGGCTTTTTGGTACTTGGCGTTCCCCCCTCGTGCTTTTCAGTATCAACACGTGCCACAGTCTGTGTGCTCAGTGAGCACACGGACTGAGTGTGTGTGTGTGTGTGTATGTGTGTAGTGTGTGCGAGTGCACAGGGGTGTATGTCGACGTTATGTAATCCTCCTGCTCCTACAGCACATCTTAAAGGAGACAGAGCGCAGCACGAGGCTCTCCATTCATGTAGGTGAGAACAGTTAATGAGCCTGTTTGGAGCTGCTGGAGTCATGAATGAAATGGTGGGGCCTATCTCAAATGGGTCAACCCTCTTTCCTTGCACATTACATGACGCGTGTTGCAGGAGCTATTTAAATTAAACCCCTTTAGGCAAAGGCAAAATAACCATGTGATACTCTTGCAAAGACAGTCCCAATATGATATTTTCAAAGCAACCATTTTTTTAGATTTTACTATGATAAGGGAAATGTATGGGATGTTGCTTGACACCATTGCATTGTGAACAAAAAAGGATTGTTCGATGTCAGTACCCATGGGTGAGTCTGCGTCATTGCATCGATCAGTCCTATTTGCAGCATTTGGCCCACTGTAGTTGTCCAATGGCGAGATGGGGCCGCAGGGCCGGTGACCTCTGTTTGGCTTTGTTCTCCCCACAGAAACCTCACACTGGTGTTGATATCCTGGAGAGTAGTGAGATGGCTCTCCGCTTTCATTCTGACGTCGCGTCCCCCAACTCATCCATAATGAATGGGAGGGAATCTGGTTACCCTGCAACAGTGCCTCCCACAGTTTCAGTTAAAGGCCACGTTACTGTGTCTGTCAGATCAGCCCCTCAACCAGGGAAAAAAAATATGAAAAGATAAAGGAAAATACTCCAATAGAGGTCGTATGGGTTTCGCTCTTGAGGCAAAATGTCGTTCATGGTGTGTGTGTGTGCGCATGCTGCAGGCGTGCGTGCTGCATGCGTATGTGTATACTGAGATCACATTGATTCTTTTAAATGACAAGCCAGCTGATGTGTGAAATGAGAGAGGGTTTGTTTTTTCTGCCTCGGGTGGTGTTGAGTTTGGGTTACTGGTATGATGGGGAATGTCTGGTTTCAAAAACACGAGCTAGACTTTGGCCAATACCAACATGGATAATTTAGAGCGACCCCCAGCTTGAGTGAGTCGGCCCCATTCCGTGTTTCCCAGACGTTAACCTTGTTCCGAGCCGAGAGCGAGTCTGCTTCCATGGCTCTTAGTGGACCTGCTGCTGGTGAAGCCTCACGACTGACTGCCTCCATTTACTGCTCGGTGCGGATGAATGCTCAGCCCCTGATTGTTTTTGACAACAACTATGAACCTGTATAACAAAAACATATATAGTACAACAACAAATACAACATTCTTTGAATGTATTTTCTGTTGCTATGAGGAAGTCGGCGGGGATGAGGCTCTATTTTGCCAGACGCATGCGTCACGGGGACATTCCACTTACTTAACATAGACATAGTCCATTAGTATCCACAGTCCAACCAGCCAGCCAGCGTGGCAGAGGTCAGCTGCCAAACCCCAGGCCAGTGACCTCAAGGTTAATCTAAATATAGGGCTGGGTTAGATTTTAAAACCAATGTTTTGGAGTTATTTTGTGTGGACCACTGGTACTCGCACAATGCTGCTTGGAATTTGTGTTCTCAGCGATATGTTTAGCTATCGCTTTGCGTTTTCGGTCAGTCAGGTGGGATGTAATAGCCAGACAAAAATACACAAAGCATCACAAGGTTTTTGTTAGCTTCGTTTTTTTTATATTGGATCATCGGGACAATAATACATAAATAGATATGCATATGCATAGATATGCATATCAAAATATCAGCTTGAACTCTTTCATTGAGATATAATTACACTGAGCAGTACTCTGCAAGGGGTTTTTCCATTTCTTACATAAGTCATGAGGCACAGTCTGTCAGTCAGGCAGGGAACACCCACAGAGGATGGCTGTTGTGGTCCTCGTGGTGTTATCGCTGGTATTTGTGCTGTTGATGAAGGTCACGGCCGTTTAGGGGGAGGGGGTGGAGGGGTCTCATGTTGGCATGCAGAGGGTGCCCGGTAGATGGATGGCATCTATGCTGCTCAGGCTGCGTATTCATCTCCAATCTGATCTGCGTGGCATTTCACAGGTCAGATGCCGAGTACACCGCACGCGAAGCAGGAGCGAATGAGGCCGGTGCCCCTAGTGGCCGCTGTGGCATTTGGTGTCCCCTGTTTTTGTTTGCACTGTTCGTTACGTTGTGTCTTGTGATGCACTGTGTGACATATAACTTTGGACAGGCGTCAGGTGCCGACTGGATTTATTTGTCTCAGACAGGTACACAAGAACCAGCACACCAAAGCACGTCCTGTAACCGAGTTGCCATAATAGTTCCATAGTTCCTATTTATAGTTCGCCATGATACTGCCACTCGTCAAGGTATAGTGCTAGCAACTATAGTTGGTAGTTTATGAACACACATTGACAGGTGGGTAAAGAGAAATAAAAAGGCCTAGGCTGATATACCAGCTTCAACTACAGTATCACCTAATAAGTGCTCTATGGGTTGAACGGAATGTATGTTTGCCCAAGGCCGGGACTGGAACTGATCGACTCCCCAGTGATTCAATGATCTCCTTTGTAGTATCAGCCATTTCTATGTGTTTTCTAGTGAAGTGTACACATTGGGTGTGTGGCATTAGTGTGAACCGATAAGATTCTGATCACCTATTTAAATATTTGATCCGCCTCTGCCACCTCACTAACAAGGACTCGTCTGCAGTTATCCAAATCTGCTTTCCCAGAAGTCGGAAGAGGATATGAATTGAGTCACAGATTAAGATGTCGCTAGTGACCTTGGCTATGTGCTGACGTTCTGAGCGATAAAGTACCAGGTTCCACGTCTTATTTTTCATCAACACAGACCGCACCACAGGGGGTCTTGGCGACTGCAGAGCCACTTACATCACTCACACACGCCCCCGAGGAGGCCTCAGCATTGGCTCCTTGCCTCGGTGAGACCTCTTCCGGGTGGACCTGCCCCCTGAAAACCCCTGCTTCACCCCACTGTTACTGTCAACACTAGTCATTTCCTGGTGAGTTCCTTGAATGTGGGTGAAACCCGATCCATCTCAGACGTCTTGAATATGACTGAACTTGGAGGGACATGGCGAGGCGCTGACAGACGTGTCCCTTGTATGGGCTGGCTAGGGTGGCACGTATCCATGTGGCTGTGGAGCCTGGAACGAAACGGGTCGTCCAAGTTTGGTACCGAGCCACCAAATAGCCTATGGACCAGATCACTTCCACACTGCTTACATGGGCAGGAAAACATGATTCCAACCATATCAGGTGGGAGAAAATAGATATGTGGGAAAGAGTGTGTGTGTTGTGTGTGTCTCTCTCTCTCTCTCTCTCTCTCTCTCTCTCTCTCTCTCTCTCTCTCTGTGTGTTGTGTGTATGTGTCTCTCTCTCTCTCTCTCTCTCTTTCTCTCTCTCTCTCTGTGTGTGTGCGTGTGTGTGTTCTGTTTCTGGAGTACTGACTTTATAGGTCTGTGCTGGCCCTTGTGCTCTCAGACGTGCGAGACAGTGGGATTTAGCCAGGGTTTTCCCAGCGGCCGTGTCCCCCTTTAGAGAAACGGGGGGGGGGGGGGGGGGGGGAATAGAACTGGCACATCCCCTGCAGCTGTGCTGTGGAGCAGCTCTGGCTCCGATCCTCTTTTAATACGTCCTCTCCAGCCGGCTCCAGCCTCACCGAGGAATGGAAAGATACGGGACCGAGATGGAGGCGGGGGGGTGGCGGGATGCATGCCGCGCGGCCTTGTCACCGCGTGGCTCAAGTATCGGTAGCCGCGGTGCGGTGGGGTGGGGTGATTGCCACACTGGTCGAGTCGGCCCTAGTGGACAAGCGCGCTTTCAGTCGTCTCGGGCTCCATGTGACGGTTCACTTGATCTGCCTCGCCGCCGCCGCCGTTCCTCCTCTCCACCTCCCGGGTCTCTCCGCTGTGGTACAGTGTGTCACTCAGCGCCTGGTAATCTTTGATCCCCTGAAGTTTGGTCTCTGATTACGCCATCGCCTCTGCCTCTGGATGCGGGCCAACCGGTCACTGGAGTTATAGAGAAGGCAGGCAGCCTGGCTGGGGCTTTAGCGAAGCAGAGTGGACCTTTCAGGGCAGTTTGATTGAGGTGGGACAAGCCGTCCAGATCAGCGCTCGCTCGAGCGTGCAACGCACAAACAAGCGGGGAAAATCAGTACTCCTGAGCGCAGTTCACAAATAAATACGCCCAAAGTCAAACATGCGGTCATATATCTATTTGTCCTTGAACAGTGTCACCGGCTGGTCTATATTTGTCTACTGACCACACACACCTTACAGGCATGGCAGGGAAATTTCCTTTTTTAGACAGTGACATATTTGCCATGGCTTGTAAAACACAGATCACATGAACCTGTTGATGGCTGAGGGATGAGTGTAAAGTGATTGATGGATGAATGGGTGGGTGCAACAACGGAAAGAATGAGGGGATCCCCTAATGATCTCGCTCTTCTTTTCCTTTCTTTTCTTCTCTCTCATGCCCTCCTTCCATCTCCCATCTATATTTTTTCTCTCGGTCAATCATTCCCCATCTTTCTCTCTCTCTCTCACTCTCTCTCTCACCCCATCCACTCACTCCATCTCTCTCTTTCTCTCTCTCTCACCCCATCCACTCTCTCCATCTCTCTTTTTCATTCCCTCTCTCTTTTCATCTGTGTGAGAGCGGGATAATCTTTGGGATCATGCAGGCGAAAATCCAGCCTTCCTCTCCCCTTCCAGCCCCCTCGGTACATGTGCCGAGACGTGGCCACACGGCCAGACGGGGAAGGTGACGAGGGGTGAAGGAGCTCTCCTCAGCTTTGCTCCAATCAGCGAGCATGGGCCAGGTGTGTTTTGTGCATTCGTGCATGTGTGGTTTGCGACACACGTCATATGCAAAAACTTGTCGTATGGCATTCCAAGGAACACAGCCATTAGTTTGAGACGACAGTTGCCGTTTCTGGCTTCTGTTGGAAGTGCGTGAACTCACGTGTTGGCTGCAATCCCCAAACTAATCAGGCATAATTTCTGCCTGCACGTCAATAAGGAGCTGAGCGGTGCAGAGCAGGGCCTGAAGAGATTGGCCTTATATAGCCCTGATCAAGGTCCTGCTGCCGCTGGAGTAACTGGTTATACCACACGCACTGGGACGAGCAGGAGGCCTGTTTATGAGGGGGGTGAACTCTGATCCTCTGGCTGTCTTGCTCTGTCTGTCTATCCATCTCTTTCTCTCTTTCCCTCTCTCTCTCTCTCCCTCTCTCTCCCTCTCTCTGTCTCTGTCTGTCTGTCTCTCCCCAAAGTCACTCATGTTGTTCTGTGTCCTCTAACTGGGGTCTGCCTGGCTTATATTTAAACTCTCCCTTCATTTTGGCAGTGTCACAAGCATTTCTGGCGGAGGCCCTAACTTGAGCAACCCCCCTCCCCCCTTCCACTCCTCTCTCCTCAAACCATCTCTCTCTCTCTCTCTTGCTCTCTCTCTCTCTCTGTCCTGCACTTCCATCTCTCCGTTGTTGAAACATCAACATTTAACCTTTCGCATCGAATCTAAAATTATCCGCACATCTGGTCGATCACAGCATGCGAAGAGATGGATCCGTCCGCCCGGGATTAGGCCGCTGACTGAGTGTCCAGCTCTTATTTGTGTTTGTTGTTTTGAGCGGTTAAGTGAGCGTTGGTGGCCTGCTCGCCCCAGACCCTTAATCTCATCCCACTGTGGCCCACTGCATAACTGCCCACCCCCACCCCCACACACGCACACAAACACACTCGCACATACACATACAAACACACACACAAGCACACACACCCCACGAGCAGCTGGAACACTATGTTCCGTGTGTAATGAGCACGCTTGAGAAAGAGCAGTGCCTTTGACATCTGGGGCGGCCGACCGCTTGGCGATGCGGTGTGTGTGTGTGTGTGTGTGTGTGCACGACAAAACAGACTGCAAACACAGAAGTGGTGTTGAGTGTGCTACAGCAACCTACATTACAAGCCACACACACAAACACACACACACACACACACACACACACAAACACAATAATTATAATACATATGATACATAATGCATTTTAATTTTTTGTCTGCTTCTGCTATTTGTTCCTCTTCCTCTTTTTCTACTCTAACTATATTTTTTCCCCTATGCTGCTCCTGTGTTTTTCTTCTACTGTTTCTTGGAAAAAAAGGAACAAAACGTGCGCATGTACGTGTGTGTGTGTGTGTATGTGTGTCTGTTCCAAGCCCCCTCCTCACACACATGACACACACACACACATGTTCTCCACTGCACAGCACTCTTGGTCATTTGATGTGTGTGGTGTTGTGTTTCCAGCGTGGAGCCCCATACTCTCTCAGCCACAGGCCACTCCTGTGGCAGGCCTTTCCCAGGGCTATGCATATGCATGCATAAGGAGGGGTGGTCAGCCACGCGGCATGGTCGAGGAAATGTGCTCGAACACATGCACGAGGCTTATGAGTAGACGAGGGATTTATTGTTTGCCGCCCCCCCCCCCCCTTTTTTTTTCCTTTTTTCAGTTTTTGTTCCTCAAGAGGTCAGTCAGGAAAACATGGACATTCCAGGAACAGGCTGCAGTGATTGAATGATTCAATTGCAATGAGGATATATTTGTCAATGGCAGTACTTGTATTTTGTGTGTGTGTGTGCGCATGTCGTTTGTGAAGATGTGTTTCGCTGGTGTGTCTTTCTATCTGTCTATACCATGTGTATCTGTGTTGAAAAGCAACTTGATAAACTTGAGAAACTGTGTGTATGTGTGTGTGTGTGTGTGTGTGTGTGTGTGTGTGTGTGTGTGTGTGTGTGTGTGTGTGTGTCGATGAAGGGCCGTCTGGGACATTATTCAGAACTAGCTTGCATATGCACATGTAAAATCAAAACTTTTTCAACACCATACTAAAAACCTCACTCACATACCAGAGAAAATCTTTCACACAAAAAACTGAAAAATGATACGCTTACATACACAACTGAAAACCTCTCATAAACAGTTGTGTATATGAATGCATTTCACTGTTGTTTGTGCGAGTGTTTCAATAGTGTATGTAGAAGTTTTCAGTGAGAGCTTTTTGGTTGTATTTAAGCTAATATTACAGTTGTTAGTGTAACAAGAGCATTTCAGTTGTGTGAGGTTTTCATTATAGTTTGTGAATGGCTGCATATGTGTATGAGTGCATTTTACAAGTGTGTGAGAGTGTTTCAATAGCGTATGTAAAAGGTTCCACCAGTGTTTATGAGAGGTTCTCAGTTGTGTGTGTATGATGTGTGTATAATTTTTCAGTTGTTTGTGTGAAAGCTTCTCACTTGTTTGTGAGCGAGGTGTTCAGTATAGTGTGTGAATGAGTTTGGTTTTGCTTGTGCATATGCAAGCTAGTTTTGAATAACGTCCCAGACGGTGTGCTTGTGCACACGTGTGCATACCAGCATGCAAAATTGTGAATTATGTCTATGTGTCACTGTGTGTGTGTCTGTGTGTGTGTGTGTTTGTGTGTGTGTGTGCATGTTTACAGCTGCAGTCACGTCGAGGTGAGTGAGTTTACTCCGAGGGCAGAGTTTGCTCTCAGGGAGTGGTGCCCGACATGTGAAGGCAAAATAAAATAGTGGGTCTGGCTGCCTAGTGCCAATAACTTTCCTCTTTCCCTGAAGCTGAGCCAGCAACTCTATCCATGCTGCTCTGTGAGACAAATTAAGAAAGTCAACACAACTGGAAACCGTTTTCCTAGAAGTAACCGTCTACACCACTGCTTCTTTTTGAAGACGATCAAGACGGATCGTAATAGAGCTGTATCTAATTGACTCCCATATAGTTAGGTTATGTGTTGCTCCAGCAGTTGACAGGTCAATTATTTAATGGTTCCTTTTGACTGAGTAATGGTCCTTTATTTAGTTATTAATGCCAGCCATCTTGTCCACCCTGCCAGGCCCTCTCCTTTTCCACCCAGCGCGCCAGCTTGCCAACCTCCCCAGCATGGCATTGTGTGCTCGGTACAGGGCTCATCTGTCTCCGGTTACCCACGGCTCACCCCATCTGAAACAAATACCCCCCACAAACACACACACACACACACACACACACACACATGTACATACATGAGCACACACACACACACACACACACACACATATACAAACACACACACACACACATATATACTAACACCATATATACACACACAATCTCACTAACACACACACACACACACACACTTACTTTATGGCACATCTTTGGCCTTGTTCTCGCCTCCGTCTCCCTCGTTTGTACCCATTGTCCCTGAAACCGAGCTCCTCCTGGCGCCTTGGCCCCCTTTTCTTATGTACCTATTGTCTCCCCTGGGCCTCCATCTTACTGGGCCAGTCTGCACTCTTATGTAAGCGCGTAATGGGACAGACAGACAGATGGACTCATATTTATAGAGGCCGACACAGACAGTCCAACATGGGGGGGACAGGGGACTTAATACAGCCAGTACTGTGTTGCGTCAGGCCAATTTTGCGATAACTGCAGCCCAGTGGGAGCGCTATTGTGGCTCAAACTGATAGATGAGACTGGCCTGTCTGGCAGAGAGGTTTTGCAGTGGCCATGATGAGAGAGGCTGGGTGTTAATGGAGGTGGCGGTCAGATGGGATTTTTCTGTTGGCCGTGATGGGTGGATGGCGGCTGCACTAAAAGGGTCATTAGGGTTTTTCTGTGGTTGTGATTGGGAGATGGCGGGAAAAGGGAAGCGGAATTGAATGGGCTCTTCTTTGGGCCTGTGAGATGGGCCCATTTGATTACGATGTGAATACAGAGGTTCGCTAGGTTGTTGTTATTGTAATCAGAGCATTTGAAAGGGTTGCCATGGTAGTGGCGCTGCAGGGCATGTGGGTTTTCGTCGGTTGGCAAGCCACCCTGGTTATCACCCGAGCGTTCACGCCTGCTCATTATTCTGTGTCAGCGATCGCACGTGTTGGAAGTGGCAAGGCTGGGTGAAGTGGCAGCAGAGTGTTATCTTGTCGCTGTCTGAGACCAAAACGTCGGTGCCAGTGTCTCGGGCTTGCACTCGCCGGAGCCACTGCACTGGAGGAACAGATGGATGATGTAACGGACAGATGCGTAGTTGGTGTGTGAATGTGGTGTGCGAGTTTTGCTCACTTTTCCGAATTGATCATTGAAGTCACGTGTACAGATGGGGTAGCATGTCCAGGTGTAGGTTCTAGTTATGTGATCTATAAATATTTAAACTTCATCAGAGCCAAGGATATTTAGGCAAATTTTTGCAAAATGTCTTTTTTTTTTGCAGAGGAGTACATTTCCAAGTAATCTTTGAGATTTAAGAAATCATACACAAGAAGCTTTTTGGACAAAAATTATATTTGGCGACAGTTTCTCTGATAACGTTTTATCACCCTCAAGGCCACTGACGGCATTTCAGTGCCGTTGTTCTCAGTTTTAGTGCTTTCCGAATGCAACTGTTGGACGTTGAGTTGTTGCCCCATGACCATTGTAAGCCATTGCTGGTTGTTAGTCACAGCACTTAAATTATATCAGTCAAACCAATGTCTTGCAGTAGCAAAGCAACAACACAGTAGTGTGTTTATCAGTTGTATTCGCCATAGTTTCAGCGCTTCGTATCAGAGCCTTGATCATTTTCACAAGCTCAGTGAAGATTATCAGGAGCAGATGGCTCATCTAATCAAAAACATAAAGGGTTCTAGGGTTATATTAGTCAAAGCCTGAGTCTGACCTTGGGAAATGATGGATGATTATATCAGTGCAAGTTGATGGAAAAGTCCTCAGAAATATTATTGATTTGAAAATACCCAGAAATTGACAAAAAAAAATCTAGGTGCATAATCATGAAGAAATTCACTAGGATGACACATTCATTTTTCTGAACTCCTGAATATTGTTTGTGAAGGATTTCACCTACAATGCCCTCATTTTATTTCAAGGCCAAATCTACAGTCAGCTTAGCCAGTGGCTGCAATTCCATGATATTCCTGACCCATTTCTGTCACTTTATAGTGTTGCGTAATCTTTTGATTATTTTTTCTTGTATGACTCTTGCTTTTGTGGATGGCATAGATGTTTATCTGTCATTTATTGACATTTAATTTTCCTGTGGTTATGGACTGATTTTCCTACATTCATATCATACATCCATTCTAGTGATACATGTAAGAGCAGAGCTCTTAATCCTGCCCAAGCGCTGAAAAAGCGAAATGATCAGAGAGCCAAAGCTATGTTGGATGTTTAAAATGCAAAATGTTCAAGTTTCAAGCTTCACATCAGTCATGTGTATGTACTGTATGCCAGTTAGAAATAGGACCAGCGCCTATTCTCCATGCGAAACGCAAGCGTATCGGAAATATTTCCAATATTGTCAGAGACATTTCTGGTATGAATGCTCTTATGAAACACGACACAACAGATGCGAAACTTACATTATGCCATTTTCCTTTCCAATCACAAAGTATCTTACTGTTTAATGCTGTTAACGGTGTGTAAACAGCCGCCCCCCCCGCCGCCGCCGCCCCAAATAGGAATGCTGCTAACTTTGAAATCCGCACTCCAACTAGGGGTGGGGATTGGCAAAAGAATGACAATTCGATACTATTGCGATATTTGGGCCACAATTCGATATTATTGCGATTCTAAACATATTGCGATACAACAAGTATTGCGATTCGATTCTGCGATATATTGCTATTCATGTCTCTCATATTGTTCGAAGGCATTACAAAAAATAAGGAAAATAACACTGTTCAAATCACTTTGTCATGGCATGGTGCAAATTAAGGTCCTTACTATTTGCTTTTGTTGAAAACCGAAACACACCCACACTTTCGATTTGAAATTGCCGTTGAAAGCCAAATAAAACGCCACAACAAGCGCCACCTTGTGAGCGTATTATCTTGAATTTCCCCCTTGGGGATCTATAAAGTATCTATCTATCTATATATCTATCTATCTAGCATATTTGATGTCATCACGGTAACCCCTGAGTAAACTCGCCTCAAATAAAAGTAAAATAGATCATTAAATTATATAATTAAGTATTGCGATACTTTGAGCTACTCGTATCGATATAATTGCATGCACAAAATATCGCGATACTGAACAGAATCGATTTTTTCCCCCACCACTAACTCCAACCTAACCAATCACATCATTCAGGATTTCATAACATTACCTTCACCCTCACCTTAACTTTACATACGGACACTTAACAGCATTGGCAGTCAGGAAACAATTATGTGGGCCTACCCTCTACACATTCTTCCAACTGCATCAATATTTGCAGCCACTTTTGATTTCAAAGCTATAGCATCATCCCTCTCGTCACTGGTTGGGCAGGTAAGGACTATGGTGTTCTAGACTAGTATTGTCCTGAAAGGAGATCGAGGTAGCTGTGGCCAGGCTTAAATGCAGTTAAATGAGAAATCCGGCGATTTTTCACATGGATTTCTCGAGGTCACTGAGTAATGTCGGTAAGAAAAAAAAAACCTAAAACAATACATTTTACCTAGCTTGAGTTGCTATTTCCTGTAGCTAAAGCAGCCAGGCAGCTACAGGCCTATTTAAACACAATATCCCACCTTGACCAGAACTTGTCAATATGCTAAACATTAGAGTACATTTTTACCTTGTGTTGAATACCAGATGATTAGTTAATAATTGATTTTTGAAATTCTCAAATATTGAAATTTGTATCAGTCATGCTCTATCACAGATTATCTCACGAGTTGAGTAATACTCCTTGTGTCTGTGCATGACATGCATTTACGTCAACAAGGAGGAATTATTTTATGACACTTTTATGTTGCCCAACCATTTGGAAACAAAGACGACTTCAAGAAGTCCAAGGTCAAAGGCTTCTAAGGGACAAGGCTACGTGACATCACTCATTGATTCCTCCCCCCATTGACTGCAGGTGTTCATGCCTGCCTCTTAGTTTCCCATGGTCTTCTCTCCTACCAGCCTTACCAATATGACCTGATAGAATGCAGGCCTGATAGAGTTCAGGCATGGTGCCTGAATTCAGGCTTGAGCTCGGCCATGTATGATGTCAAGAAAGGCTATTCTCTGCTGTCTTTCAATGTATTTGATAATTTCAGGCACAGATAATTTCCTGTCTATCAGCCCTGAGAATGTAATATGTTATATTACAATTATGTAATATGTAGGCCATGTTTCATGTAAACAACCCCGGTATAATTACATCCAATTGCCTTTGTAACTAGACTCAGATGAAGAGAACCTAAGAGTGCTAGCAAAACATATGAGCATGCTGTATAAGATAAAGGCTAATGCTGCCATATCTTAAATTCCACTAATAAGATTACATTTGAATAAATGAAAATCCACACAAAAGACCGCATTGGCCGTCTAAGTAGCCTATTTGTATCGCATTTTGCAGATAAGCACGGTGTTCTGACAGTTGGCCTCCCGTTCTGTTCCTTTGACAAATCCACCCAATGTAATGAATGGAGTTGCAACATGGCACTTTCTTTGCCATAAAAATGTTCTAAGCTTGACCTTGATGTTGAATCTCTTAGGCTTTGTCCTCTAAAAATGCCCCAAGAGTACACAAATTGTAGCCATACTTTGTGATCTAGGACAGAATGTCATGTCTTTTTGAAACAACAGAACTTGTGAAATGCATGCTCCAACGGAATGCGTATGAAAGAATCGGTGCATGATCTTACGGGTGTTTTTTGAAACTCGCTCTCCTCTCCCCACTCCTCAGTAAGTTCTCCTAACTTCGTTTACCTGCTCCTTGGGGATCGGTTCATACATCTCCTGGGTCCCAGCCGAGCCAAAAATGCCTGAGCTGATTAAAAAATAGTGTGCTCACGGCCTGGATCGAGCTGAGCGTTCCGTCAGTCACATCATGTCTGCAGGTGTCCTACTCTGCCAGCCTCCTCTGTCTGCATTCAGCTCTGGCATTGGCACAGCTCAACTCTGCTCTACTAGCCTCTGCAGTGTTTTTCCATCCTCAGCCTGATTCCCAAGCCAATGTACACTCTATTCTTCAGGGCCTATAGTAGCAAGTTGTATTAAGATTGTTAAGGAGCTTTTTTGTATGCTGCTGTTGTGTGTCCTTTGTAGTATGCACACAGTACAGTATGCAATAGAATGCATACTTCCGTGTAGCATTGTTACATATGCTGTTGCGCATCATTTGTGAGTATGCATCAGTTGTATGTAAGCTGTGCAATATCAGTATGCATGCTTGCTGTTGAGTGTCCTTGTGTGTATGAGTCTGAATGAGCAGTGTGTGATTGCTGTTGTGTAAGTATGCATAATTTGTATGTACTGTAGGTAGGTATGCGTACATGCCTATGTACAGTATATATTCAGGCCTGTATCATTATGTGAAAGTATTCTAGACCAAAGAACCTTGGACTGAATACAGTATGTGCAGTTAATGGTGCTTTCCATTTGCACCCGCAAGTCAATTTCCGAGTTGGTTTCCCGAGTTACAGTAAGTTGCAAATAGAACACCCCCTGAACTCTCACTTGTCAGCTCGTTCATTGCAGTAAGCAGTTGTGCTCTTATTTTTGTTTCAATAAATCAGCGGTAGAGAAATAGTGTCTAACCTCTTTCTGTTGCTATGTTACTACAATCTGTGTTTGTTTAAAATACTGTCTAATACTCTGTTACAAACTGGTATTGCTATATCTTGTGACAATTGCTAACAACAGACAATTGCTAACAAACAATAGCATTTTGTTCTGGAATGCATCCATCTCGGTTTTTAGACGAGTCACACCTATGAGGCAACTGGAATGCAGCATAAGCATCGATATCGATATCGATGTCATGCTTGCATATGTGTGGGTGTGCATGCTTGAGTGGATGGGCGTGCGTCTGTGTTTGTACAGTATGTGTGTCAATGTGTTATGCTGTACATCTATTTGCCAGAGGCATGCATTCACTTTTGCTTTGTCGCATACGTGTGTGTGTGTGCGTGTGTGTGCGTGCTGGTTGACTGTGTCAGGCTGGCGATGCGGTGAGTTGGTATTTTTCCACTCTGCTCGCACGCAGGCAGCCATCCCAGCAGCCAGCCTCAGGTGTGCCAGGAAAGCAGAAACAGCCTCTCTCTTTCTCTCTCTCCCTCTATCGCTCCTCTCCCCCTCTCTCTGCTCTATTTCTACTCTCTTTCTCTCCTCTATCTCTCTCTTCTCTTCCCTCTCTCTTTATCGCCTCTCTCTCCGTTCACCTCTCTCTGCCCTCCCTCTCCTCTGTTTGTACTCCTCTCCTCTCCTCCTCTATCTCTCTCTTCCTCTCCCTCTCTTTATCACCTCTCTCCTCTTCCTCAATCTCTCCTGTCCTTGCCCTCTCTCTATCCCCTCTCCTCCTCTCTTTCTTGCTCACTCTCTTTCTCCATCTTTGTGTGTCCTTCCCTCTCCTTCTCTCACTCTTCTCACACACACACACACACACACACACACACTCTCTCTCTTTCTCTCACTACCTCCATCATCAGCTTCAAGCATATTTCAGAAATATTTCCTCACCTTTCACAAGTGTGTGTGTGTGTGTGTGTGTGTGTGTGTGTGTGTGTGTGTGTGTGTGTGTGTGTGTGTGTGTGTGTGTGTGTGTGTGTGTGTGTGTGTGTGTGTGTGTGTGTGTGTGTGTGTGTGTGTGTGTGTGTGTGTGTGTGAGAGAGAGTGAGTGAAAGTAGAAAGGGAGGGTGACTGAGGGAGAGGGGAGGGAGGGGGAAAGAGAGAGGTTGCCAGAGACTGAAGAACAAGCTGATTAGAGGAAGATTGATTTATGAACATGGCAGTGTGGTTGCTGGGCTTTAAGCGCGGCAGAGATAGAGGCGAGCTGCAAATTAGGCTGTTGATTGTGTGCCTGTCTGTGTGCGTGTACAGAGCCAGGGACTGTGCTGATTGAAGTCCAGGAATTGTGGGAGTGTGTGGGTGTCTGTCCATGTTGCATAGGGTATATGTGTGTGTGCGCGTGTGTGTGTGTGCGTGAGAGAGATGGAGGCAAGGGAAGTGAGAAGGCTGTGAGAATGTATCGGTAATCAGGCCACCAGTGAGATGGGCTACAGAATTGTGTGTGCGTGCGTGCATGTAGGCAAGTGCTGTTCATGTCAGAGTGGAACGGTAACTGAAGATGACATGAGATGGGCTCTAAGGCTAAATCATTTGTGTGTGTGTGTGTGCGCGTGTGCGCATATATGTCTATCTGTGTGTGTGTTTGTGCTTGTAGTGTGTGAGGGGGATGTGTGTGTGTGTGCGCATGCAGGCCATGGTGAGCGAGACAGAAGTATTGACGCAGCTAGCGAGGACTCAGCAGTGACACTGCACTAATCAGGAGTCACGCCACAGTCACCGCTCTGCTCTCCTCTGGATGGACAAGCTGCGCCTGCACAACCTTGATTTGCAAATGCGTCAAACACTGTACACACACACACACACACACACACACACACACACACACACACACACACACACACACACACACACACACACACACACCTTTACTGTGCGTTGAAGGAGAGTGGCCTGCAAACAGAAGGCAGACAGCTCTGCAGCTGATAAGGAAAGGAATGATCGAACGTGGGTGTGGAGCCGTGCAGAAACAAAAAGGAAAGAAAGAAAGGCCAAGGGAGAGAGAGCGAGTGAAAGTGAGTGAGATAGAAAGAGAGAGAGAGCGCTCACAAGTTCGTGGAAGAAGGATGCCGTTTTACTCTGGAGAGGGGGGCGTGTTTGGTAGTCAGTAGAGGAGGAGGGTGTCCCCCTGCGCTCCTCTCTCCGCTCCCCTCTCTCCGCTCCGCTCTGCAGCAGCACGTGTCCAGGCCCTCACGTGTGCCGAGACCTCTGCAGAGCAGAGCAGAGCAGAGCGGAGGAGTCTGTGGCACCGAAACACACTGCGCTCCTTCAGCCCCCCCTCTTACTACTACTACTGTACACCCCCACACCTCATACCGCAGCCACTACTGGGGTACAGTAGCTTTGCACTCCCTGCACTCACTACAACCCACTTTTCTCCAGCTCACAAGCACCTACTTGTCTCTGTGTATGGATGCATACTGGGTGTGTGTGTGTGTGTGTGTGTGTGTATGCAGCATAGTACTAACTAATATAGTATAGCTATGCAAGAGTAGGCCAAAATGATCTCTTTAATGACAGTAAATGATCTGTCTCTATTTGTCTATCTGTCTGTGTATCTGTCATCCTATTGATCTCTGTGTGAAATCCATCTACTGTTTCCATCTCTCTCCGTTTAATTAGGCCATCTGTCTCGGTCTGCGTTTACCGTTTATTCCCGGTCACAATTAGTCATGCAGCAATTGTGTCTTATCGCATATGGCTGGACTAAAGCACCAACCTTTGTTCAGTCCCCAAACACTGCCACGCCTGCCTGCATACCATGTTGTGATGTGAGGGAATGCAGATTCCAACTCCATAAGGAAATAGAGAATAGATATGTGTGTTATATGTGTGTGTGGGACTGAAGTGCATTTAGGGTTCTTTTGGTGCAGCGTTTCTGTGTGCTTCTGATGGACACGTGCTGTGGCGAGTTTCAGCAGAGTGGCTCTGCTATCAGCCTGCAGCACTCTGGGCTTCCATGTGAAATTCGGCTCACGTTTCTCAAATTTTTTCTTTTTTCTTTTTGCCTTTCTCACCCAGTTTCTTCCCTGTGCAAAAAACCCCTTGAGAAACTGCATTCCAAACTCTCTTAGAAGGAAGTCTATTATATATGCACATAAGTGAGAGTGTATGTGCGAGTGTGTCTTATACTGTTTTGTTACTTTACTTGTCTTGTTTACATCTTTAGTTGTCTTGTTTACGTCTTTTCTTAGCAGTGTGTGTGTGTGTGTGTGATTGAGTATTCATGCATATGCATTTAGTTATTCATAGTTAACTCTGTGTCTGTGTGTGTATGAATGTGCATGTGTTGTTTTCTCTGCCCTCACACACTGTAAGTATTAAGTGTCGTGGGTGAGGCCACGGACTGCTCCACTGTTGCTGCTTGAAGGATCACAAGCGGCGGCGACTCGGGTTTCATGTTCCGTCTCCAGAAACCAGTTCTGCGTCAGGGACGATCCCCTGACTTTCCATAACTTGTGCTGCGTGGGCAGTGACATCCACTTTCCATAGCATCACACCTTTTCCCCCCTTTTCTCTCCGCTTCCTCCTCTTGATCTGTTTATCTCTGGTCTATCTCCTCTTCTGCTGTGTAATCTGTGCGCCTGTCTTCTCCTCCATGTCTCTATGCCTATACGTTCACCATCTCTCTCTCCCTCTCTCTCTCTCTCTGCGTTCATGCATTCACCATCTCTCTCTCTCTCTCTCTCTCTCTCTCTCTGTATTGCTGCTGCCTGTATTTACATGGTTAATCTCAGTCTTTTGTCTACATGTAAATTGCCTGTCTTCCTTTTCACGTCCAGCATCAGCTTCCCCTCTTTATCTCGCTCTCTCTCTCCCCCCTCTCTTTCTCTTCCTCTCTCTCCCCAACCTCTCTTTCTCTTTCTATGTCCTTCTCTGTCTATTCCCCCCCCCCTCGTCCTCTCTCTCTCTCTGCAGAATATTTCTCCCATGTTTTGGCCTTGCTTGGTATGTTTTGCTCACATGTTCGCCTGCATCTCCTCAGCCATCACTTGTGCCCTCTGCGGCAGCTGTGAATGGGGCGTCTGTAGTCCAGGGGGTTCTGCTGACGGGGGGGTCTGTTTAGGATTAGCACCAGCTCCTCACTCGCATTGTTTTGACCCCAAGCATGAGCTGGAGCCCTAATGAGTCCCCTTATTTGGAGCAATGGCGGCCGGGTTGCTGTTTGGGATGTGTGTAGTGCCTATGGCATCTTTTTTTTTTTTTTTTTAAAAGCAGGCTCTCTGTGTTGATTGAGTTGTGTGTGTGTGTATAAAAAGTTTAAAGTGTGTGTGTGTGTGTGTGTGTGTGTGTGTGTGTGTGTGTGTGTGTGTGTGTGTATAAAAAGTTTCAAATGCAGGTGTGTGTGTGTGTGTGTGTGTGTGTGTGTGTGACGTGCATTGCTGACGGATTCTGCCTGATGAGCCAGCAGTCCCGTGCAGGCTTATCCCTGGGAGAACTGACTCACCAGAGAGAGTTTCGGCACAAGGGTGACAGGGCAGGCGGGCGATGACACTGCCCCTCTCTCACTTTCCCTTTCTCTCACACTCTCAGACACACACACACACACACACATACTGACAAACACACGCCGTGCCTCCTCTCTCTCTCACTCCTCCCCGGCTAAGTCCATGGTGTCGAGTTGACCAGCGAGAGGCCGGCCCGATAAATCCAGCCTCTTTAGCGTTCTCCGCATACCCCCTCACACAAATGCAGACACTGAACGCGAGTGGAAGCGATAGGCGCCCAGACGCACGTGCCTCGCTTTCTGTCAGGGCTGTGAGGCGACGGCGAGGCCGCTACGGGAGTTCACAATCTGCCGCTTCCTACCGCGGGGTCGTCTCAACAGGTCTCTCTCAAATTGACCCACTTTCATCAGATCACGTTGCAGCTGTAAATTCAGTAGGGTGTTACATGATGGGTCTAACCCCCCACCCTCACCCCCCCAGACACACACGCACATACAGACACACACACACACACACACACACACACACATACACACACACATATACACACGCACATACAGACACGCATGCACAAACACACTCACGCAAAGGGCTGCATCTTATTTGGCTACCCTTTAACTTGTTTGTGTACTGTAGGTTGAGGTACCATGTGTCAGCTGTTTGTGTGTGTGTGTGTGTGTGTGCAAGGCTATGCGCCGGTATGTGCTCCATGGCAGGGCCAGCTTTTTTATCTTACACCAGAGATGCTTTCCTATGCTACTCAGGGCAGATAGCGGGCAGGTAAAAAGGCTTTGAGTTTCATCTGCCCCAGGTGCTGAGTTGCGACTGTAAGCTGTGAAAGAGGACGGCGTGATTGAGCTCGAGTTGGCCGCCAGCGCTGCCGGCGGTGCTCAGGATGGTGCGATCGGACGTCACGACGAGGCACGCGGCCAGATCATCGCCACACAGCTCACACCCACACTCGTACTCGCAGTCGCAGCCCCAGTCACACTCGCAGCCCCGGTCACACACCCGAGCACGGTCACACTTGCAGCGTCAGTCACACGTCTCTCACACCTCACACTTCTCTGTCTCGGCTCGCTCTTGTCCACCGTCCGCAGCTGACCCCCATCAGCATGAGAAAACCCCAACAGAATATCTTTATTTTATCAAACAAGGAAAGTTCTCCGCGCCTCTACAGTTGCAACCAGGCCAGGACAAATATCTTTATTTTATGTAGGTGTGCTTGAAGCACATTTATGTGTGCGTGATTCTTTTTATTCAGTTTAAATATTGTTGTTGTTGTTCAAATCTGGTCTTGTTTTAGTTCGGGGTGCTTGAGACACCAGCGTAATTCAACTCCCTGAAGTCAACTAATGATGTGGAGGTGAGTGAACATATCAGGTATTAAAGTATGGAAGAAATCTGGCCTCCTGCCAGACTCTCAAACTAAAGATGCCTAGCGATGGGGTACTGCTAGATATGTCGACTACTGAGGTTTTTTTAGCTCAGGGAAATGAACACAAGACAAATAAGGTATCCTGTGGTTTGAAGCCAAGTGGTTTTGTCAAAGCAAGAACACGGTGGTCAACATGTTGCCGTGAGGTGTGAGAGTAAATTAGTGTGTAGACACCCAGATCTACTTATATCTTCGTTGGCAAACGAAATTGTTCTGTAACAAGAACCTCTGCATCCTTGCTGCATGTAGACCTACTTGGCAACATCTTCCAACACCAGTCCAGTAGTACAGATATGCTTCTCTGCCAAACAGAAGGTCAATGCAGCACCCTGCTCCCACCCCGCTCGAAAGAGATATGCTCAGTTCCCTTTCCCCCCCCATTTCTGTTTGGCTGAAATGTAAGCAGCAGGCCTTCATTGGCCAGGTGATGCAGAGAAGGGATATGGGTTCCTCCTTGTGAAACTGTTTATGGAACCCATCTCGAGCTAATATCCTGAATTCTTCTGAACTAACCCGTTTGTCGGTCTGTTTGTCCTTTACCTTGCTGCCTTGTGTGCAAGGCCTTGAACAGCCTGGGTTATGGAGTTCTAGACGCTGCGCATCACTCAGTTCACGTCTTGCACAACTTCCTCATAAGTGACCCCCAAAGCACACACGAGCATGCTTTCACTTCGCACATGCCTGAGCAGTGGTATGTGATTCCGTTTTACATGCCACTATGCTGCCACAACCATGCCAGGTTTCGTTTGCAAACATTATTGAGGTCAGGAAGTGAGCCAAAGATCCTTCATTACTCCGTTTTAACCCTCTCTGAGTGAGCCTACTGGTCTCAGAACCACACCTCACTTCCCCATTTTTATCCCTTTGTGATGTCATTCTTTCAAATTGTGAATTCATTTAAGCAATAAGCCCCGAGAGGCCGTGCGTTATACTGTATAATCGAACAGCTTTCGCGTCGTGCCTAAAACCCCCTTAGCTGTTCGATTATACAGTATAACGCACGGACTCGAGTGGCTTATTGCTTTTCTATAACGGTTACCACGTCGATCTAGAAAGATTTCATGAAACAAAGGCAGATCAACGAAAAAGTAACGATGTATTCATAGATAATCATTCTTCCGCCGAGAAATATATTCCCTCCATATGAATGGTTGCCAAGCAACAACAAGACGCAGCCACTGCTAGTTTTGTGCTAGCGCATTACTATAGAACGAAATGCGGTCAAGGTGTGTGTTTATCGTCCTATATACAACGGCATCGAACGCGATTCAGCCAATCATAATCAAGGACCGGAACTATCCGTTATAGAACTGTGAATAAACACCTATGCTAAAAACCCATCCCAATGTCAGCTACAGTACCCTCCAGAATTATTGGCACCCTTGGTAAAAGTTGACTAAAAATAGGTATAAAAAATAATCTTTAAGTGATTTATTGTACTCCCACAATGAAAACAATGAGGAAAAATATACCCTGCAAGGCAAGCAAATTTATTCTGAGAAAAAGGAAAATCTCATAAAGAAATAAATATTTTTAACAAAAACAGCTTGCTCACAATTATTGGCACCCCTGAAACATATTATGTACAACATTTAACAGGAGCATTTTCCTATGTAAATGCAACGTTTTAAAGTAAATCTGTGAGTGTCTGTGAACTTTCAGAAGTAGTTCATGACATTCTTTTTCCCTATGGTATGAAAATGAAGTCCCTCAGAGGCTAAATCCTCTAGTCATTTTTCAACATTGGAGAGACAACAGAATACACTAAATTGAAATAAAAAGAAATTGTGTTGACATTTGTAAGTAAGAGAATGTCTATGGAAACTAGGTATTTAGTTGAAAATGCCTATATTTCCAGTTAAAATGATGACTAAAAGGTTCTAATCATCTGGAAATGTGGCAAACATGCTTGGACAAAGACCCATGGCTAGTTTGCTCCCACGCACAGTATGGAGGATGGTATGATAGGCAAAAAAATCCATAAGAACCACTGTTGAGAGTTACAGACAAAGCTATCATCTTGGGGTCACCAAGTTCCCCCAAAAAATCTTCAAAAGTGACCTCACTGCTAATAGATTATTTAGACAGCATGTCAGGTTAAAGCCAGTAGAGTCATTTAATGAACAATGTAAATGGCAGGAGTTACTGAATGGTACCATGACATGTCTGGGAGTGTGGTCCATTGTCAGATGAAAATAAAATTATGCTCTTTTGCTAAAAACACTTAAGGTGTCTTTGGCGTACATAGAAGAATGACTATACTAAAAAGAACCCCATGCCTAATCAGAATTATGGTGGAGGGGCTGTGCTATTGTGGGGCTGTTTTAATTCCCAAAGGCCTTGGGAACCTAATTAAGGTGCATGGCATCATGAACACCAAGAAAAACCTGAACATTTTCGAAGGAAATCAAACAATCTCTGCCAAGGCCCTAAAAGTTGGTCATGATTGGATCATTCATCAGGTCAATGAACCAAAACAAATGCACAGATCAAAACAAATATGGTTTACTGAACACAAAATCAAGCTTCAGACATTGCCATAGCAGTCCCCTGATCTAAACTCCATAGAAAAACAGTGGGATGAGTCAACAAGAAGAATGCACAAGTGTGGACCTAGCAATCTGGACGATCTGGGGAGGTTTTGTAAAGATGAATGGTCTTAAATCCCTTACTTTGTATTCTCAATCTTTATGGGGTGTCAGAGAAGAATATTACATGCTGTTTTGTTGACAAAGGGAGGTTTAAGAAGGTATTACAAGTAGGGGTGCCAATAATTGTGAGTGACCTGTTTTTATTAAAAACATTTATTTCTTTATGAGATTTTCCTTTTTCTCAGAATAAATTTGCTTCCCTTGCAGGGTGTATTTTTCCTCATTGCTTTCATTGTGGGAGTACAATAAATCACCTAAAGATTATTTTTTAGACCTATTTTTAGTCAACTTTTACCAAGGGTGCCAATAATTCTGGAGGGTACTGTATGTCACACAGAATTTCCCTGTGCTCACATACGCACCAGACCTGCTTTCACCTTAATCTGTATCAAAGCAATGTGAGTTTACCCTGTTACCACCACAACCACAACTGGTTTTCCTTTGCAAATATGTTTGAGGTAAAGGCGCCGGGAAGTTAACCTCATGATTACATCTGTCGACACTTCTGTTTCCCTTCCTGGTTATCCTATTCAAATAGCAAGAAAATGGCCTTGGCCACTGCCTGCCTTACAGATATGGGGAGGATTGGCCTCAGATGAGAGCCATTTAGGGAGGATATTCGCACAAAGGAACGGCATCACTGTTCTTGTGTATGTGTTTGGAAAGGGCAGGAGAGCATGTGTGTGTGTGTGTGAGAGAGAGGGAGAGAACTGTCTGTGTGTTTTAGTGTGTGTGAACTGTCTGTGTATTCGTGTGTGTGTGTGTAGAGCAGGTGCTGCACTTTGGGGAGTCTGAGTGTCTCTGTTATGTAATCACCTAGGCTTCGATTTGGACCCCGCCCCATTCCCAAAGGACACAGACACACACACACACACACACACACACACACACACACACACACACGCACACACACAGACACACACAGTTATCACAGTCCTATGAATTCCTCATACTCGTGCCAAAACCACCCCCCTATGCTTGCTATCTTTGTCTCAGAGGGCCATATTGTTTTAGTCAGGGCCGTGGATAATCACAGCCTTTGGAGCCTGCCAACCATGAGACGGTGGGCCGTGCTTTGAACAGATGCTCCTCATACACTTCCTGGAACAGCAGCAGCAGCAACCCACTGGGCTGGCTCTTAGGTGCTGACCCATGACCCTTCACCCCTGACACCTCACAAGCTCTGTGGAATGTACTGCTTGTTTTAGAGGAAACGTAACAGAGATGTGGAGTGTGCATGCACATGTGACCATGTGCGTGTGTGTGTGTTTGCGAGTGTGTGTTTGCGTGTGTGTGTGTGTGTGTGTGTGTGTGTGTGTGTGTGTGTGTGTGTGCGCGTGTACCAGTATACCGTCACTGTGGTATATCTAGGTGTGAAAGTCCATGGTTATCATACTGTGTACATTTCAGTAATACCAGTATTGAAATTTGAAATATCACAAGGATGTTAAATGGCTTTTAAAGGAGGAAACAAATCAACATGTTTGCCCATCTTCTAGAACACCATACTCGACCGTTAGTCTCCTACATCCCGGCCCCTGCCTTAATCTAGGTTTCAAATTTGGTAGCCTCTGACTGACACACACTCTATACACACAAACATAAAATAAGGATATTATGGTATTTTCTGAGTCGATTAACATGTCACGAACGTCTGCCCGAAGGATGTAAGCTTGTGACGTAGAGGAAAAACGTTTGCTGTCTGTGATGCCCAGGGCGTGGTTTCCTCTCTATTTCCTGGTCAACTAAGCTGATATCTATTAATTAGTCACAGTAATCCTCATTAACCCATTCTCTCTCTCTCTCTCTCTCTCTCTCTCTCCCTCTCTCCCTCCCTCCCTCGTCTGTCTAGGCATTTGAGACACAACTGTTGACAGTACGCACATATCCGATAAACAAGCTTAATGCTGGCTTTGTTCTGACCGACAACCTGAGATAAATTAATCGATTGAAAGACGTCTGTCTGAAAGAAAGGTCAAGTAGAGTTCAGACAAAGTCGTCGCTTCTGTTTTCTGGGAAGTTACCTTCACCACACTGGAGGTGAGCTCCCTAGAAGCTTTTGCCAACTCCTGGAAAGGCGGCCTGAACAATGAGCGTAGAGGAACATGCCTGTCGACATGTTCAGACACGGCCAGCTTCCTCCGGTGAGGGCCCAGGGTGGGTTTCCCCTCTGGGGTGGAGAAGGCTTTGTGTATGGCTGGCCAGTCCCCTGTTTCTATTCCTCCTTCCCCTTTCTACAGCCTCGCCAGTGGTAGCACACAGCTTTTGGCCTCAGCTCACCTCTGAAGGAAGTGTGTGTGTGTGTGTGTGTTTAGTGGGAGATGGGTGGAGGGGGTTTGGATGAGGATCGGACAGGATGTGGTGTGATTGTGTGTTTTAAGCGAGTGAGTGTGCAAGTTAAGGACTTCTCATTTTAATTGGTTTTCTTGCAATAGATCGATATTTTAATGTCATTATGATGTTTGCTGTTATTGACAGTGTTATTATTACTACTATTAACAATAATATTAATATTAATAATTGTTGTCTTAATGTTGTGAGACTAAACACTTTTGCTAAATACTGTACACTCTCCGCAACATTAGTGGAGTACATTCTTTTTCACGTTACCTCAATTTTCATACACGTGACTGCGACTTTGTATAATATGCTCCAGCGTACATTAGTGCCAGGTTTGTTTATAAGCAGCAGTGGGAACACTTGACCTGAGCGTATGGGAAAGTGTGTCAAGGCAGCCAGATCTCACACACACACTTAAGCGATGTTATTTACGATGTTTGAGAGGCATGGGTTTATATTTAAAGGAGATACGTCAGGGATATTCCATCCAACTCGTGAGTGGCATCCGAGCGAGGAAGCGCCTTTCCCCGGAAACAAACGGCTGAAAAATCGGGCACATTTTTCAACCACCTTTTCTGTTCGACTTCCTTGTCACACCTGTAATGTTCTGGCACATGAAATAGGTCATCTCTGTTGACATTCTTTTAAAACGAACCCAAGCAACGCACGTGACGTTGAGGGCGCTTTCCTTTCTCTGCCGGGACAGTAACTGTCTTGGATCTGGCCTGTGTCACTTTATACCTCTACAATGTCCCCCTATATCTTCCAGTCTGTCAGCAGGACCCCCTGCGGTGATGGAGTAGCGCTTGTGCCGTGTGTGGCCCTTGGAGCAATGGTACACAGTTTTATGGGTCCTGCAACATTGCCACTTCTGAGGAAGCCAATGTAAGAAATGTACCAGTGCTTATGGGGCTGGGTGGGAGGGGTCGGGGGGTCGGTTGAGGGTGTGGGAAGAGAGAGGGGAGGGCTTAAGTCTATATGTAAGGATAACGCCTGAGATTACAAAGAGGTGAGGGCATAAACAAACACCTGTGCTCGCGCTCGTGCTCGTGCCCACTGCTGATGAGATTGCTCTCGCCAGTGGCGTTACTGGAGTGCCACAGTGATTTTAATGAGTTGACCTCCGCATCCAAAGCATAGGCTATATTTACGAGCGCGGGTGGGTGTGGGTTGTGCGTTGTGTGGGTGGGTATGTGTGTGTCTGCGCGCGTGCATAAATTCCCTCCTGTTTGGAAACATCCTCACATGAAACACAAACAGATGCCCTTTAAAATGCCTGTTGTGGTCGGCGTCCCATTGAGTTGGCCAGTGATTGCAGTAAACGATGGCGTGGTAAAGAGTGAAGGGCTTGTTCATTGGTTTGTTTGTGGGTGTGTGCATGTTTGTGTGTGTGCGCACGCCTACTCTCCTGGGCGCCTAAGTATCAGGGTCATGTCTGTCGGACTATTATTAGGGCCTTGTCTGAGCGCACCCTGACAGGTAGTATTTTTAGTGTGGTCTTACTGGTGACCTGGCAGGATTTGCTCTGATCTGTCTGGGAAATAGTCTAGAGATGAGGTGACCAAGGTGAGCTATTTTTCCAATGTAGGTGCCCAGAGTGGAGCGGGAAGCTGCTTTTAGATTACTGTGTGTTCCTAATTCTGTTACACGCACTCATTTTGCGACACACAAGCTATCCTGCACGATCCTCTCGCACACACTCCCTTTGTCTGTGTTTGTATACGTTCTTCATGCCTGTCATACATGCATACGAGGGCTGGTGAGAACTTTTTTTTAACCTAAGCGCTATTAGTGTTCCACTAAGTAAGCAACACATTGCAAAACAACATCAGTGCTACGATCAGTGACACCGCAAAAACATATTAATAACGAAGGTCTGTTTTTGTAAACTTACCAATATCATGCTTTAAGATGACCTAATATTTAAAGTTAGAATGATTAGCCTACAAATATGGAATGACTTATGGCGGTAAGCATAAATTACACAGTAAATATTTCAGAGTTTCTAGCATAAACTGAAGCCAGGTCTTGCGCCTCAACTGTATATCGGCCATGGCTGCCCAGAGCTGTCTTAGCCAGTGCCAGCCTGACTGACCCCGTCAGCTCTTCTGCTGAGTCTTTGAGTCAGTCAGCGCCTTCATATTTACACCCTCTTAATCTTCTCCCAGCACTCGTGCACTCTGCCTCACATGGGCACAACACACAGCGCACGCCTGCCTCGCCAGCCACCCACCAGTATGCCTGCCTACACACACACACACACACGCGTGCACACACACACACGCACACACACACACACACACACATATGCACACACACACACACATGCACATCACTTTGAGCAGGGCTGCGATCCACAATTCCAGGCGCCCACACATTCCGACCAAGTCACAATAAGATTCATCTTATCGACCCCAGCCGCACTTGAAATCAATCACGAAACACTAACAGCAATGCCTGCTGTTGGCGGACCCTAGTTGCCCATCCTGCCAAGACCCTTGTGTCATTGAATTGCTGCCAGGTGCCTCTCGACTGGCGAGGCTAACAAGGGGGACATGGCCCGAAATGTTGCTATCCTCCAACGGCAGAGCAGAGCTACTTTAGCCCTGGCGCCACCCCACACCCAGTGGCCTCAATGGACGTGTGTATGCTATGCGCGCACACATATACATTGTATGATCAGTGATTCACACACCTAAAAATGGCCATCGTTTGATCATAGCTGTGTGGTCTGGTCTCCCTATGTGGTCAGGATGTAGCTGCCAATGCCGTGCCGTAATGCAATCCTATGAGGATGACAGGAGACTTTGCAATGCAGCCACGTGTTGGCTCGTTATGACCATAGAACGTAAGGAAAGAACAGCGGGTCGCTGAGAAAAATAATGACTCGGGGGTCCTACGCAGTATGGAAACCTTGGGAAAGTATGGAATTTGATTTGACTTGATATCATTTCCAGGTCTGGATAAGTGTGGAGAAATATTAGTGTTTCCAGGCTATTGCATCTACAACACTAATCACTTCTTTCAGATCATAATGATCTGTTCCCACTGTAGCTGTCAAGATACAATTATATGGTGGTCCTCAGGAAAATGTCTCTCCCACAAGGGGACCCTGGCACCAAAGCCAAATTGAGAATCCCTAGTCTATGCAACTCCCTACACCATTGTGTACTTGTGTAAAAGTTACCAAGACATGGATACTGCATTATCTGATAAACCGTTATTGCAAACAAAAACTAGTAAACTAGTCTATCATATGTAGGCTACGCTGTGTCTACGGAGAACTGAAAATGTGAGTTGACTTTCCAGCACAGAGCTTCCTAAATGAAAATTATCCAACAATGGGCAAGTGTGAGTTTTCTGAGGGCAAACAAGTTAATGATAATAAATAAAGGTTTAACTATTAACCTGGTTAATAGGTTAAACCTAAAATGGCAAAATAGTTCAACCTAAAATGGCAAAATGTGTGCATCTCTGGGTGTTATGATGCCCATGTCTTGTCACAGGCTTCTGCAACATAGTAACATATTAAATAATTGAAATTATATTATATTGACATAACTTTAAAATAATTTATTTAAATAATAAACATTGACTTTGCGCTTTCCCCTTGGCTGAAATTGGGGCTCTCAGTCAATGAGCAATGTGTCTTACCTAAAGCTATTGTGTGTCATTTTTTGAACGTTCAACTGATCTACTAGTGTTTGTGCTTAGGAGGATCTTTGTAAGGGATTATGTATAGAACGCTGGTCATTATCGGGAAAATAAGTACCGACAGGGTGAACTGGACACCAACGTGAAGCGAAGGGTTCTTGTTTCACCCTGAGGGTACTTATTTTCCCAATAATGACCTACATTCTATACATTATCCCGCTTATTATATGGCTGCTCGCCAAAACGTTGGAAGGAATGTAATGTCCGCAACACTGATAAATTGCTCCCGGTTTCATGAAAGAATGCAACGTTTCGACCCTACTGGGTCTTCATCAGGCAAATGGTGCCTGATGAATGCTTGCCAAAACGAAAATGTCTCTTTAGCAATGACTTAGCAACCATTTCATGGCTTCAGCTAGCAAAATAAATAGTTCGCCACACAAATAGAACTTGACAGTTTTAGATGTTGCGTGACAAGTATGAAGCCGTCTCTGCTCGGTGAAAACAAAACCTTGTGGTTGTATTTATTCATCAAAACTTTTGTACTGGATAGAATGGCAAAGCCAGAGGCCGCAATGTTGAGAATATGTTCAGAAAAATCTACCGAGAACTTTTGAAATTCGAGTATGGAAAAAGTATGGATTTTGAAATGGAAATTGTGTAGGAACCCTGGTGGGCACGTGAGATGCCGCCATGCCTTTCCTTCATCTCAGGTGTTTCTCCTTGAGTGTGTGCCAGAGGCCTCCGCTACGACCCTTCAACGTCTCGCCTTGCGGGCGTAGCTAAGACCGGGTGGTGTAGTGTGACCCGTCAGGGGATCGGGCTGCATGGTGATAGGGGGATTGAATTAAAGGCAAGGGGTTGAGAAGGGGTGAGTGTCTTGTGTGAGACCATCAGAGTGCCCTCGTCGTTAACAAGCTGGACTGCGGGGTGAAGCACATCGTCAAGTTTTAGGGCGGCCTGACGCCCTCTCTTGCTAACTTGTGTTGCAGCTTATTGGCCTATTTGCTCTCACAAGCAGGAGCAGGACTGCTTACATGTGCAGAGACTTCTGCACAATAGGTCCTTTCCACCATACTCAAGAAGAGGGAAGTAAGATTTTTTTTATAGAAACAGGCTTGTTCTTTGTCTTTAATTCCTCTTTCAGACCAGAAACAGAGACCCAGCTTTCACGGTGCATCAGCACGATTCTCTCGGTCTCGCTTCTTCGGCGTGTCCTTTACCCACTAATAAGTGTATACTAGCTCACACAGATGGGTTTCTGTGTTTAGAATGGCAACACATGGGGTGGCTACGTGCGTAGTGTTTGTTTGCCCTCTGCCGTTGTCTGCTGCCACAGACCTACACGTGACCGTGTTGTCTCCTTGCTCTGGTCTTGTGCAAAGATGACTGATATGCCTCATCGGGCTTTTGCTCTAAGAAGCTTATCTTTTTCACAAGTCATCTGGTCTATGTTGACCACTGCAGGTGAGGCATATCTCCTGCATGCTGCACAAATAGGCCACTGGCGGGGGGTTATAGTGGAAGCAAGCCATTCACGACCCTGCCGCTTGGTGATATCCACTGTTTTCAAACAGCAGTTCGGCTTATTTGCTTACACAGGATATGAAAGCAGGAAATGTCAACCATGTGTAACTCAAATCAAGAGCAGGAAAGAGCAACGCTGCGCACCAGCACAGCAGTCTGTAGCGTCGCACACAGTCGACACAAAGTGTCGGGTCAACCCGATGGCTTGTAATGCAGCCAGTCTGAATCTAGACCTCTTTGGCTTAGGTTGACTGGAAGGTGTCTGAACAGGTCGACTGACTGCCACTGCCGTACTGTGCCTGGCGAGGCAGTCCGTCTCGGCACAGGCCTTTGGCACCGGCGTTCGCCTGGCAGGCCCGGTGTCCTTGCCGTGCCACGGACGGGCGCTGGCCCTGTGCGCCCGGCCCCTGAGCGCCACACCGCACTGCACTGCGCTGTTGCGCCTTAATTCCTGCGTGCGTTTTTTTTCCGTGGCCCATTTATCCCCTGCCGTGTTCCAGCGAGCTGGATTACAGGGATTAGAGGCAGGCTCGGTGCCTGTGGCCAGGAGCCGACTGCTCAGCCCACCTCACTGGTGTCCCACAGAATACATTCTGTACTGGTTCTCATACTGGGTGTTTTTGCGGTCAGCGAGCACACTCCTGCAAACTGCAAAGTGTATACGTTGCACACACACACACACACACACACACACACACACACACACACACACACTTGTGTTCTTCTCATCTTATAATCTGCCCTAAGTAGAAGGACATTAAGGATTAAGCGTTCCATACAGTTGCTGAAATCCCAGCCTTCCTATCTTCTACTTTCTTTTTCCTTGTTTCTTTCTCTTTATTGCTCCATTCATGACTATCTTTCTCTGTCTCTATGTTATGCACATATTTGATTATTTATCTTTCTTAAACTTGACACCCCAGTCTTGGTTTACCTTAACTGGGTCACACAGCCTTTTCCTCCTTGGAAGTCGTGTAATCTGCACCTCTATCTGATACAAACACAGCTAATGTTTATGAGTCTTATAAACTTGTGGAAAACAAGACCCTCATCATCGACTGCACAGAAAGGTTCCAGGTTTCTAACGTTGTGCAAAATGGGATCTATTTATTTAACGGCTCACTGTTGGGATTTTGCCTTTGTGACGTCTGTCCTCGTCAAAGCTTTGCTTTCTGTTTTTGTTGGCCATTGTGTGACTAGCTCAGGTGGGAGCTTTTGTCCCGTGTTTTGGGAGGTCTGTTTGCTTGTTTGCAAAGGTCTGCGTGTTGGTGGAGGTCTGGCAGTGCCACGGCGGTGGTCCTCCACCACAGTCGCCAGCATTCAGGGTTTCCTCCCTGCTTTGCCTTTTGTTTTGCTCCTACTTGGCCAGGGAGACTTCCAAGTTTGGTTCCTCAGACAGCCTGCTGGAGGAAAACAGCTGAGTCGAGCTGCCTGAGCCTCCACCTCCGCTACCACCACCACCACCACCACCACCTCCCTGTGTTTTTGTGCTGCTTTTCTTCCTCCCCTCCCCCAGCCGTTCCTCTCTTTCTCTCTCTCTCTCGCTCTCCCCCCTCTCTTTGTTTGCCTGCTGCCTTCGCCTCTCTGGTTGCCACCCAACGTCCCGTCGCGGCTGCTGTGATAGGCCAGCTGGCGGGGAGGGGGAGGGGCCATGCTTCTCGTTGTGACATTTTTACCAGTCCTCTGCGAGCGCTCGGTGTCAGACCAGTTTCTACAGCGAGAGCGGCACAGCGTCCGTGTGAGTCAGCACAAAGCCACAGCTGTCGCAGGCGGAAAAAAAGCCTTTTAAAATTCAACGCTCTCTGCCTCGCTAAAAACAGACAACACTGCCAGGAAAGCAAGAAAAAGCCACCGTGGATTTAAAGAGCAGAGCTGATCTATTTTTTCTACTCTCTCTGTTTCTCTTCCTCCTTCCTGTCTCTCTTTGTGTTTTTCCCCTGCAGTACTCTCTCTCGTAGAGGGGGAAGATTACAGCAGCACTCAAGAGGGAGCACTAGGATTTAAAAAAAAAGCACACAAGAAAGAAAAAAAAGGAGAGATAGAGAGACAGAAACGCAACCACCGGCTGCCTTTGTCCTTTCTGCCTTCACTAGTCCCCGTCTCTGTTACATTCTGCGGGATCCGGAACATCCGGAGCCAGGAATCTAATGCTCGTGGAGGATGAGTCCAGCGATCGAGGCGATGCAGCAGGCAGAGCAGCAGCATTATCTGGGCAAAGGGGTTCTGCTTGAACCCTTCGTGCACCAGGTGGGGGGCCACTCGTGTGTGCTCCGTTTCGGGGAGCAGACTATCTGCAAACCCCTCATCCCCCGTGAACACCAGTTCTACAAGAGCCTTCCCGCAGCCATGCGGAAGTTCACCCCACAATACAGAGGTAAGAGAACCCCCACCCCATCCCCCCTTCTTCTCTTCCTCCTTCACCAGTCCCCCAGGCCCCCTCCTCCGACTGTTTGTGTTGCTGTGCTGGGTTTGATAATCTTGCTGCTCTGGTGTCTCTTTTGTCTCTCCCTCTCTCTCTCTTTCTCTCTCTCTCTCTCTTTTCTCTCTTTCCTGTACTGTATGATGTTAGATTGCTGTGTATGTGGTTGTGCCAGGGCTCTTACTGTAATTTAGATGTATGCGGGTTGTCTCCTTTTGTCGACTGTTGTTATGGTGTTCCTGCAATGCTATTGCTTGGTACTCTCTGAGACTAGGACACGTCAGTGGTATGGGGCAGGATTTGGCGTTCCAGCCCAGGCTCAGACCGGTTCGGGGTTAAGGGACGAGCAAAAGGGGGAAACCAGGAGACTGGGCCAAGGGGGTGTTGACCCGACCACAGGAGGGCGCTGTAATTGTGATGCCCTCCTGCGTGTTCCGAGCGCCCATCCACTAGGTGGACAGGCCCGAGCAGAGGTAAGTCATTCCGTGCGAAAGGACCTCTCCATTCCTTTACGCACGTCCAGACATGAAGACTTCTATAGAGGATGGGATTGACCGAAGGTGTGCAATTGGAACCAGACGGACGAAGGGGAAGATAAGATGAGGATGGATGACTAGTCCTCAACAGGATCCCTTCTGTGGTCTTTGTTTGTCTACTGGATGTCTCTATAAATTTCGTGACGATTACCTGTAGCCTGTACTTTATTTCAACTCCTACGTTCTAGGCTCTCAAAAAGGATTGTTAAACATGACAAGCCCACTCACTGAAGACCAAATGATTATATGTACGCATGTAAACACATACTAGGTTTCGTTCGAGAGAAAGTGAAGGCAAGGAAGGGGTTAAATTTGCACAGCAATGACATCAGTCTCCAAGGCTGCCGAGTCAGAAAAACAAGGAGCCACTGGGTCCTAGAGCCTGTTGTTGTCCTTAAGCCCGTGAACACTCTGTTCTATAAGCCAATAAGCCAGTTTTTCATTCCAGATTTTAATATTTTTTTGGTTGAGAATGTCTATATGTTTTCTGTTAAACAGCCGTGGCTGTTGTTAGTTGAAATCGACAGATAGAACAAACAGTGTCCCTGGATTGGTGACTACCGTTGATTAATATCTTAATAATTACACTATGCATGATTTTGCTATATCTAAGATTCTTTGTGGATATGCAGCATTACAATGAATTTTTTTTTATATTGTGCTCTCTATATCTCTCTCTCTCTATCTCTGTCTTGCTATCTCCTTATTCCACCCTGTTTGCCTGAAGCAGTTCTCACCTTCCATCTTGTGGCTAGTTACACAACCATTGTGCACTGTGAAAACCCTTACCTTTGTTTCATACCGAACCCCCCTAGTCTTTACCCACAAACACAGAAACAAGACCACCATTAACACACACTCACGGACACAAGGGATTGGGGGTTGGGGGAATGTTTTGTGTTGTAAAGGAAGGATCGGGTGGGGTTGAGGGGCAAGCACATATGTGATGGGTCGTTTGGATGAAGACTTTTAAGGGATATGATGGGGTGTAAGGTGTGAGATAGGACACTTGGGACAGAAGTAGGGCTTGACAATTTTTTGTTGTTGTTGGGGGGGGTAGGGGTTATTGCTGAAGAAAATGTTTCCACAGCTCAATGGACTGAGATGCTCTCCAGAGCTTGTTTCCAAGGACTCATATACACACCTGTCATCCTCTTATCCCCAAGGGCGTCCTGCAGGTCTCCCGCATAATTAGTCCCCTGTTTTTTTGTTGTTGTTTGTTTGTTCTGGAAATAACAACCCTCACCTCTTTACATGCAATCACAAAAGACTATAAAGAAACCAACGTTTTTCACTTTGATTCATTTTGAAAACGTTGATTTTTCATAATATTTTTTTATTTCAATGGATGGTGAATCGAGAGACTGACAATTTCATGGACTTGATTTTTGAACGAACGTCAACATTTTGACCGTTGACATATTTATCTTTTCTTCTTTTGAAACACTGCGTTACACTGACGACATGTCGGTGCTTTTTCAGCCTTATCTTGTGTTGTTCCAGGGCTTCCTGATAGCTACCTCATCATGACGTATAGGTTTCTTTTTCTCTCCTTGGTGTCAGGTGTTGTGTTGTCGTGTAGAGTACAAAGCTGAATGATGGCATTTCTCTGTAATGGACTGTTTCTTGTTCATTGCAAATAAAGAATATCATCTTCAGCACCTTTCCTTGGTCTCGAGTCTTTTTTTAAGTGGGTTCGTTATTACTGTGCATCATCACATTGAAAGGTTGTCTTTTATTGTGACAAAGGCAAATGTAGTCACAGTGTCACACACACACATGCATATTGTCAGCTTTGTTGTTTCCATGTTTCCCTCTATCCCCCAGTCCCTATTTCCCTGTTTTTATCTCATTCCCTTCTCTTTTCTATCTGTTTCTATCTGCGCTTTTTTTCTGTCTTATGCTCTGTTTGTCGTGGACTTGTCTAATCTCTATCAGGTTAAGAGAAGCTTGTGCAGACGTCTCTGTAGCTTTTTTTAAAGGCTGGAGAAATATCTGTATGAGAACAAAAAAAAAGAGAGATGGGGGTAAGAGATGCCAAAGAAATCCCGAATTTTTTTTTCTGATTCTGGGAGATCTGGCAACATTCACCCGTTTTTTCAATTTGTTGTTGTTACTGTTCGTATGCAAGATTCCTGTTCAGAACTTTTAGCAGCTTACTCAATTGTCTGTCTTGCTCTCTTTCTCCCTCAGGTGAGGTTTCTGTGAGTTTCGAAGAAGACGAGGAGGGAAACCTGTGTCTCATCGCCTACCCCCTGCACAGCGAGGTTAGCGACCTGGAGAACGTGATCCCCTCCGTCGACCTGGAGCCCAAGAACAAAATCAAGTGGGCCAACAAGATGCTACTAGACAACGACGGCTACGGAAAGGACCGGGCCAGGAACTCGCGCAAGGACAAAGACAAGAGGTGAGCAGCAAGGGGTGGGACACTCACCACCGCCTGGGGCGGTGGTAGCGCAGTAGCTAAAGAACTGGGTTAGCGTGCAGCAGCCAGCAGCCGAATGAGTTTTGGGTTCAAGTCCCGGCTGCCCCTGTTGTGCCCTTGAGCAAGGCACTTAACCCCAAGTTGCTTTGGGGAGACTGGCCCTTGTAATAATTGACACATTGTAAGTCACTTTGGATAAAAGCGTCAGCCACAAATAATTACGAAACCCCTGTAGTCATCCCCCTGGCCCCTTGCGTGTCACTTGGTTCAAATGAGGGGACAAAGCCAAGGTACACATCAGTGGCACAGATCAGCCAAGGGCAGCAGAGCTAATCTCACAAAAGAACGACTTACCGAGCCATCAATGGTGCCCACTGAGCCGCCAGGGCGTGGTCTGGGTAACCTCACCCATCATGAGGGGGCTTAGCGCACTGACACATACTGGGGGCCCAGCTGGTCGGTTTGGAGCGGGCAGACAGACCCCTGTCCACCGGTTCCTGGCAGCCAGACAAGGGTTCGTGAGAGCCATTGAAGGTTATGTAAGCAGAGCAGAGCCCGGTGACTCAGCCTTGACCTCCAATATGGGGGATGGGTCGGGCTCGGGGTTCTTCATTGTTTCAGCTGCTGCAGTGTAATAATGGGAGATTGTCTTGCAACACGCTCCCAGTGGAGACGCAGGCAGTCAGTGCGGCCCACCACTTACGCTAATGCACTGTATGTTATGTATGCGTCTATACGTCCCTGGGTAGGAGTAGAAACAACCTCCATATGACTCATTATCTCGGTCCCGTCACACCACTCTCAGCCCTGGGCAAATTCTGCTTGCGTCAGCACGATGTGAAAGGGCGTCGCTCCGCAGCAATGTTTAAAATAAACAGACAGACGGCTTAATCCTACCCAGTTTCACTGCAGTCATAACCACTAAGAACTGGTCATTTATCATGGAGAGTCTGAGTCATTTTAGCCACACTCAGACCGTGGGTATGGAGAAGTGAAAATGCCATTCTCCCATGACTGAACATGAGTGGTTATCATCTGTATCTTTTGGTTCTCCCCTTCTTCACGTTATCTTGTCTCTTTGTGTGTGTTTCATTTGTTATTAATAATAACGTCCTGTTCTTATCCCCCCCCCCCCCCCCCCCACCCTTTCTCCGTGCAGTCTGAAGCGTGAGGAGGAGTGGTTGAAGCAGGCCGAGGTGCTCTACTACACCCTGGAGAGGAGCAACGCCGTCCCCCAGCTCAAGCACAACCCCTGGAGCCTCAAGTGCCACCAGCAGCACCTGCAGAGGATGAAGGAGAACGCCAAGCACCGCAACCAATACAGTATCCTTTCACTGCTCACTGCCCACTACATACAGTACTGCGTATGGAGATGATCGCCGAGAGAGGCTCTCAGAGCGAGTCATGGTGCATCATGAATCATCACTAGGAGTACGAGTGCTCTCTAGAGAGCTTCTGTGTAGGAATGCTACCCCACATAACTTCTGTGGAATTTAAACTTGTTTGAAAAGATGTGGTAATGAGCTTGCTTTGTCTGGCGAGGGTGGAATGATGGTGTTCCTGGATGGGTGGAATGATGGTGTTCCTGGATGGGTGGAATGATGATGTTCCTGGAGGGGCGTTCCTGTTGTTTTTTGAGCTTGTTGCCCTTGACCCTAGCTCCCTCCCAGAATTCATCCTGTTGGAGAACCTGACGTGGAGGCATAAAGTGCCCTGCGTGCTGGACCTGAAGATGGGCACGCGCCAGCATGGAGACGACGCCTCCGAGGAGAAGAAGGCCATGCAGATCCGCAAGTGCCAGCAGAGCACATCGGCCAGCATCGGCGTCCGCCTGTGTGGCATGCAGGTGGGCATTGGGAATTATTGGATTTAGTTTAGGAATAATTATATAGGAATTTCAGTATGTGATTGTGTGCGCTATAGTTAACACATGCTGTTAACTGTATATTTGCAAGTTGTAAGTTTGTCTTACTCTCGAGTACCGAAATAGGCCAAGTATAATAAGATTATTTTTGGGATGTTACGCATTTCATTGCGGGCTGCAACATGAATCATTTAGCTGTTCAGAAGTCTGGATTTAAACTGTTCTGTGTCTCTCCTCCTTCTCATCAGGTATACCAGTCAGGCGTGGGGCAGCTAATGTTCATGAACAAATACCAGGGACGCAAGCTGACGCTCCCGGGCTTCAAGGAGGCGCTCTACCAGTTCTTCCACGACGGCCAGCGGTTGCGGGGCGAGCTGCTGTCGCCGGTGCTGCGGCGCCTGCGCGAGATGCAGGCGGCGCTGGAGGACTGCGAGTCCTACCGCTTCTACTCGTCGTCGCTGCTCATCATCTACGACGGCGAGCCGCCGCGCTCCCGCCGGGCCGACGAGGACGGCCTCTCGGACCAGGACGACGAAGACGACGAGGACGATGAGGATGAGGAGGACGATGAGGATGAGGAGGACGAGGAGGAAGAGGCGGTGGAGGAAGGGGCGTTCGGGTTCCCCCACAGCGGGGCTGTGGCCGGGGGAAGCGGCAGCAGCTGTAACGGCAGCAGCGAGGGCAGCCTGAACGGGGGCAGCAGTAACAGCAGCACCAGCAGTAGCAGCAGCGGCGGGGGCAGCGGCGGCAGCTCGGCGGTGCCTCGTCGGGTGGCGCGGGGCTCGCAGGAGCCCAACGTGGACGTGCGCATGATTGACTTTGCCCACACCACGTGTCGGCACTACGGCGAGGACAGCGTGGTGCACGAGGGTCAGGACAGTGGCTACATTTTCGGCCTGCAGAACCTCATCACCATCATCTCCCAGCTGGAGGACCATGGCACAGACTGAGCTGCCCCGCTCAAACACACAGACAAACAATCAAATGAACACACGCGCATACTCACGAAATACACACGCGGCGTCATGCACAATTGTGTGCACTAGTGCAGTGTGTTTTCGGCGAAGCACTTCGTCCTGATGCCCTTCGCGACGCAGCAAAGGGTGAGTTAGAGGACGTCCGAAGGCTCGTCTCTTTCCTCCAGCCATGTGACTGGGACCTGCGGTGGCCGCCATTGCACACTGGCCACTCGTGTCTTTCTGTTGGTTTCTTTCGCTGTTTTTTTTTTTTTTTTTTTTTTCTCATGACTTGTGTTAGAGGATATAAAAAGGGTCGATGTTGGTAACACTGAAGCAGTGTCTGTTATCTTCTGTTTACTTGACTCAGTGAAGTACTTCCCCTTCCACACCCCAACTCACCCAGTTACTGTTACAAGTTCCCCTTTCCTTACTGGTGTTTTTTACTTAAAACAGAAGCATAAGAAGAAAACAATCCAACAGTTCAAAACAAAAAAGACACAAATGAACACACACACACACACATACACAACCTTTCACAAAGACTGATGAAACCGGTGGTTTCCAGGCCCATTCCAGAAGATTCTACTAGGATTTCAAACTGAGACTTTGCTTGCATTAATTTCACCTCCAGCTGTGCCTCTGAAGGGAGAGGAGCGGACAGCTGGGTGCGTGAGCGGGAATTATGCAGTGTGGCCGACAGCACATTTCCCACGGGAAGAAGCGCCCATTCTATTCAGATAGTTACTAGAGACGTGCAGAGAAGAGACTATATAGATCTTTTTATTTATTTGACATATTTCTTAAATAAACTAAAAAAAAATGAACACAAAAAAAACATGAATGGAGATTGAGAGACTACATTCCATCTTATTAATGTTATAATAATAATATGGATTAATATTGTTATTTGACATGTTGAGATACCTCTATCTTATACTGTATATCTGTGTTCGAATGGAAAAGTAATAATAAACAGCTTTTGTGTTAAGTCACTGACTCCTGGTGTGTGTTTGATGGTCTTTGCCACGTGTACAGGGGGTTCTATTTTTCGGGTCAGAAAAGTAACATAACAACTGATAAGGTAAAGGTGCAGGCCTGTAAAACAGTGACTAGGTTGCTACTGTGTAGTAGAGTGTGCTGACCTTGCAATTAATGCAGGCAACTTAGCTGCAGGCAGCGCACGTGGAGATTTCTCACCAGTTTTATGAGGGTCATTTGGACAGAGTGAACATTGTGGTGAACAAACATTTTTGCTGACCTCATGGGCTGGCAGATCTGTATCTGAGTAGTGATATAACGTTGGCAGGTGAGACCTAATTTTGGCCAGCTCAAACAAAAGAAGCCAAGTGAGTTTATCAGTCATGAATAGAGTCATTTTTCCTCAACGCTCAAACAAAGCATTTCCTACTCTTTGAAGGTGACTCCAGGAACTCCAGGTGACTCCCTGTTCTAGATTGGAGCCTCCCTCGGATCGCTCCGCTCACCTCGTTGCACTCCTGCGATGGATTGCCGCTTCGCGCGATTTCCTTCCTAAATCCTATTAGCGCCCCTCTCTTTCATCATGCCACCGGGGGCCTCGCACGACACCGTTGGTCGCACTGCAGCACGTTTACACCGTGGGACCTTGAGCCCCGGGGAGGTTGACTGACGCCTGTTTGTAAAGGCTGAGCAGGGGGAACCACGGCACATTCGTGCATGAGGGCTTAATGAATTCCTCACTAATCAGTCCTGGAAAATATGTGAAGATTGCACTTTCATAATCGGGGGCAGAGTCCTGTCTCATGGGCACCCAGTACACTGCCTGTATAAAGAGGAGGCGCAAGATCCAATGAATTGGGTCAAAGACAGTCCTCAGTAGTCAGTTACATGATCTAAAATAAACCAATTTTCTTCTATTTTTTTAAGCTGGAATGGAAAAGCTAATCCTGCATTGGCCTCCAATACACAGCGGCCAAATTGTCTCTAAGACTTTGCGTCAAACACTTTTTTTTTTTTCTTATTCTTTTGGCGGTCTGACAGTGGGAGGCTGACCATAAATACCTCCTTCAGTCAGGCCGAGTCATGAGACTGTCGGTGTGTAGGGTTAACGTCAGTGGAGAAGTCAGATCTCCCGTCATCTGCTGTGGAGGGAGACAAGGGAATGTCTGACTCATTGCAGCATTAGGCCTCGCATGACTGCAGTGTGCTCCACTAGGACGATAAGGGGCATATAGTGAGTGACTAACTGCGTTCTTTATTCTTCTCACAGACTCACAAGGGAGAAGCAGCTGTGACCACGCTGCTCTAACCTTGTTTTCGGGACATCGGCCTTGACAGTATGTGCCGTAGCACCCTTAGTGAGGACGTGAGAGATGCCATGTTACACATACAAAAGGCTTCTGCTCTGTTGGCTACACCAGTAGGATCTGGTTTAGACTGCATGACCACAGGATGAAATTTTAGCAACATGCTGTTAGCGCAGGTTTTATTTTGCTGATGTTTCCATGCATGTCAAACAAGAGCGGTCACAACACATCTGGGTTATATATCCCAGCGGGGATCAACCAACATTGATGTTTTCACGATAGAATATACAGTAGGTCATATTGTGTCAGTCTGCCACGTTAAAGGACTAGAGATAACAGATAAAAGCTTTAATACCATCCCTAGTGCTTAATGACAAATCAAGTGGAGAGAGAGAGAGAGGACTAGCAGTAGTTACCTCATATGCCATCCCTCTGGTGACTGGTTTTAGCCTCAGATATAGTCATCAAAAGACTGTGGGTCAGTGAGCTTCAATGTGTCTCTTCACGCTTTCAATCACCGATTTGATTTCACACTTGTGTCTTTCTGTGTGTGTGTGTGTGTGTGTGTGTGTACTGTGTGTGTGTGTGTGTGTGTGTGTCAGTCAGTATGCATGAATGTTTACCTGTCTGTCTCACTAGGCTGTGCCTCTCAGTTGCCATGGCAAGTGGACCGGTTTCATAACAGTGAAAAATCTCTATGGCAACTGTTCTGTATTTTTAGTAGTCTGAATCTGGGGATGCTATGTTGTCCCAGATACATAGATGAAACCCCATAATATGAAATACAGATCTTTGCCAGCGGTGCAGTAGATCCCCTGCAGTGTTAGGTATTATAGGTACAATCATATGTTGCTTAATTACAGTCTTTCATCTTGACTACAAAGTACAGTCTATTCTTACATCAGAAAACTATTCTTTGCATTGAGCTCCAGTCATTCCGACAGTCAGACACTCTCAATGAATCTGTATTACTGTCAAGACCAAGTGATATGTAATGCTAAACGTATCATTTAGAATGAATAACGCCTTAAATGGGGGATATTATAGGTGTATAAATAGACTGAATTAGTGTGATTATATTTGGAATTGTTCTGCATTTCTGACATAACAACCTCAGAAAATATACTTTAATTTTATGTTCCTGAATTTATTTGGTTATATATATTTATTTCCCATGTCCATGCAGTATGTAAAAATGATGTTACTGTGAACATTCATTGCACCATAAAGGCCACGGCATGGTCCTGTGATGCAAGTATCTATCTACTACAACCCAATTTCCAAAAAACTTGGGATGCTATGTAAAATGTAAATAAAAACGGAATGCGATAATCTGCAAATCTCGCATTTAGTTGCAAAAATGGTCACAGACAACATGTAAAATGTTGGGATGGAGTCTATCTCTAACTGACACCATGATAAGGCATAAAAAGACTATTTCAGTGAGTCAGAGTCTCTCAGAAGTAAAGATTTGGAGGTGAAAACCAAGCATTTAAGGATTTCATCATCTAGCACATATCACTCAAACATTCAGAGAACCCAGAGAATTATTTGTAAACAAGAGACAGGACTGAAAAGCAATGTTGGATAGCTGTGATCTCCAGGGTCTCCGGTAGTGCTGCATTAAAAACAGACCTGTTTCAGGAAAGATCGTTATTCTGTAAATCATTGCATGGGCCCCAGAAAACGTCCAATAATCATTGTCTATGAACTCAGTTTGATGCTCCGTCCACAAATGCTGGTTAAAACACTGCCATGCAAAGATGGAATCATATAGACATGATCCAGATATATTTAATGGTTTAATCTAGGCCAGAACTCATTTAAGATGGACTGAAGCGAAGTGAAGAACTGTGACACTGGATACATCAATCAAAATGTGTCATCCTTTTTTGGAAATTGTGGACTCCGGGTGAAAGGAGAGAGGAGCCAGTTCAAAACCCAGCATCTAGAAACCCAGCATCTATAACCCAGCATCTATGATGATAGGGTGGGGCATGGGGCACATTACAGCCCTACAGCGAGTGGTGAAAACTGCTAAAAAAAATCTTTGGCACATCACTCCCAGCCATCACTGACCCTCATCACTCACGGTGCCTGTGACGTGCCCACAATATCATCAAGGACCACACACACACTCGAGTCACGGACTGTTCTCCATCCTCCCATCTGGGAGACATCACAGAAGCCATAGGAGTCGCACCAGCAGGCTCAGAAACAGCTTTTTTTTCACAACACCATAATGCTGCTCAACACCAAGACCCAACACTTGGCCCTGCCCCTCTCCGCCCCCTCTCCCTTGCACATGGACTATGGACTGTCTGACTACCTCTGATCACTATGCACTTTATTAATGCACCTCAACAATGCACTTGATACGATCATACTGCATTCTGTCTCTAATATCACATGGACTATGGACTGTCTGACTACCTCTGATCACTATCCACTTTATTAATGCACCTCAACAATGCACTTGATACGATCATACTGCATTCTGTCCCTAATATCATATGGACTATGGACTGTCTGATTACGCAATGCTTTTTATTTGCATGATGGATCATACTGCATTCTGTGTTTTATGTATTTTTTTATGCACTGCTTTAAAGAAAAAATAAATAAATTCAACGATTGCACTATACTGGTTAAATGTTAAGCTACATTTTGTGCTACTGGTTGTCCTTACTTGTGCAATGACAAAAAAAGTTGAAAAATCTAGTTAGTGCCTATGGCATGGGCAGCTTGCGCATCTGGAAAGGGTGAATAAATGCTGAATGATGCATAGGCCTACAGCTCTTTAGCCACATATGCTGCCTGCCTTGACCATGGGAAGACCTTGACCATTTCAGAAGTTCAAACTGCATTCTGCACGTTCCTACACATTTCATACTCAACATTCCAGCAACTGGGGGGTATTCCAAGTATGTGGTTTAGTGATTTAGGTACTTAAGTAACCTTTTATGACAAGAGCCCGTGGTACTGATTTGTTAGGCAACTGAAGCCATACAGCTCTTCTAATAGAGATTTACCTCTCACTCTTGCCTATAGGTTTGTCACTAAAACCACTTGGAATTACCCCCCAGGTCTCCTCAGTTCCAAAACTGAGATGTTAAAAGTTGTTAAAAAAAATGTTAAGTTGAGAGTTGAGGGCTCACAATACAGTAACTTCCCGCATATAAGCCGCTTTGTGTATAAGCCGCAGGACAGCGTTTTGTGCAAGTTAAAATAAACGAAACCATATTAGCACCATTAACTGCCCCCCTATATTAACCTCATAGCTGAAGAAATTTAGCAAAATCAATGTATAAGCCGCGGCTTATAGTCCGGAAATTACGGTATGTTGTCCATATGTTGCTGACATCAAATTCAAAGTGAACAAAAAAATATGTCACGAAAAAAAAAAATCTCCATTTCTCCATGATTTGCAAATCATGCCTTTTTATTTAATACACATTTGACATAGCGTCCCAACATTTTTGGACATGGGATTGTACCATCACAAGTGTAGGGGAAACAGAAAGAGAATTGCTCAGAGGCAGCAGAGAGAGAGAGGGACTAATTCAGTTTTTGATCTGGTGCCCACTGTGGCGTACTGCTGATTATCTTTCTCATTTTGTAGGGGCTCCCGGATTTAAGATGGCAGATTCCATGAAAAGCTTAATGCTGCTTGCCTGGGCTTCCATATTATCTAATTTCAAAGGTTACGCACACTTATCAGGTTACAAACTTACTAAATCTGCTTAAATGGGAAGCTGCCAACAAAAATGTAGTGATTATTTAATTTCGGCCTCATCAAGGATGGTGTGTGTGTGTGTGTGTGTGTGTCTCTTTGAGTGCGTTGGGATGTTGGTCACAAAAAGCTACAACTCCCTGTCAGATGAGTATAAAAGGATAAGCATTTCACAAAACACATAAGTGTATGCATTTTCTTTCAAGACTGAAATCCATAAGTGTGCCAAGTCAAAGACAGATAAAAAAAAAAGACAGATGTAGTATACTCCTACAGACAGATATTTGCATCACAACAGACATAGAGCCCAACATCAAATGTCATCAATGTTTGGAATGGAGTGGTTGTTGTGATCTGTAGCGTGGAGCCACTGCATGCCTGCATTTGACGGTGTTTTTGTTTTGACAAAGGTTAAAAACTCTCCCCACGCACGCAGCGTACATCGCCGCAGGCCACAGGCGACACAGCAACACTGGCCGTTACATAAGCGGAGGACGGCGCAGTGACAAGCGGAGGAGAGAGACTCTAATCAAATCCGCGCCCCCTCAGTCCTCCACTCCAGAGAGGCAGATTATGTGGATGGTGGTGGTGGGGTTTCAGAGGACTTAAACCGCTGCTGACCCTTGGGATGCTGGAGAGTACACAGCTGATAAAGCTTAAACATTCATTGATGGATGTGTGTGTGTGTGTGTGTGTGTGTGTGGGAAGCGTTGAGTGGTTAGTGATTTTCACACTGGAGAGGAAACAAGTAGTCAACATCTACTCTCAGTTAGAAATCCATATGTTTATTCATTTGATAATGTGCTTTGATAAAGACAACTGCATTAGAAATACTGCATTACAGATGAATGGGATGCAATAATTGCTTCAAATTGATAAGAAAAGCAAAAGTGGTTAGAAGCAGGAATAGCCAGTAGTTGTTCTCCCATCTGAAGCTGTCACATATAACTAGATAGAGACTAGCCAGGGGACATGGATGCCCTACAGAACTGACCGTTGAGAAAAGAAGAGGAGAGATTCAGGCCGAGAACAAATTAGAATCTTTATATAACTGGCACAGTGACGTTTGTGGTATGGTACAGCTTAGGACTTATGAGGGCTATGGCCATGACTTGATCCACTGACTTCACTGTCAAGACGTTTTAAGTAAATCCCCTAATTGAATTAAATTGGAAGACAACAGTGTCTTTCTTCTTTGGCTTGATACCCAGTAGTTATCAGTGTGGACAATGCGATAATAAAAAAGTATGACTTGTCCTCATCTGATGCTTGGTGCATTGTTTGTAGTGTAAATATGTCTGGATCAAAGCCAGATGTTTTTGTTTTCATATCTGTGTAACAAGTCCTGTTTTTGCAATTACGCAAAACATGGATGCAAAAAACAAAGCCGTTTCTGTTGTCCTACAATGTCCTGACAATGACATGAGCGTGCCAGCGCTGTGCTCTTATGTATTCACATCTAAACAAACACATGCACACATAAAACGAACATGTAAACAGAATTAGGAGAATTATAACAATGTGCATGCAGCCTGAGAGTGGCGATAAAACTGTTGTGTGTCCCTCTTGCCCAGCAGCTCCCAAGCAGAGGATAGAGACTATTCTGAGAGACGAGTTTACGTAACCGACATGCTCATAACTTGCATTCTGTCCAATGAGGATGCAGAGGGGAAAGGCAGTGGATGGGGTCTGTTTATGCCATGACTGGTAAACTACTCTGATCCGGCCTAATCCTGAATGTCCCAGTTAGAATGGACAGAAAGTTCACTGGGCTGCGTGTAGATATATATACATAATATTTATTTATTAATTTAATGTACATATTCATTACCACACAAGGACTTATGAGTTGGAAAAATGGGTCAGCCCATTTGGTGCAGCTGTCTAAGCCGTATGGTATTCAGTCAACAAAAGGGTTCTAAGGGTTGTCTAGGGCAAGACCTTGACCAATAAAATAATAAAACAACAAATAATAAAACTCTTTTTTTTTTTTAAATGGTCTAGGCAAGTGAGGTGTCCACATTTTCTATCACATGCAGCATGTCATAAAACGTGACATGAATTGTATTAAAGGAGGGGAAATCCATATTTTGCATGCATGTGGACTGCGGCATTGCCTGACCTAGCAGACCTTTTCTGCACATGGGAGACCACGATCACTGTGGAAGTCTGACTCACCACAAGGCTCTGTACCTAGCGAACCACAGTATTTTTAGCTCCCTCTAAAAATAAGGGAAAAAATGTCTCCCACTAATCTGGAGCGACGCAAATTAGCTACCCACCACCGTCACTCAACATTCTGCTTGATAGATCAACTTCCCACACCTCTGGGGATTGGTGTAGATCATAGTTCCAGATTCGTTCAAGTTGTGCATGTGTTTGTTTGTGTGTGTGTGTGTGTGTGTGTGTGTATATGTTCCCATGTGTCTGAAAATGTGATCAGAGAAACAGAGAAATAACACTGTGAGAAGGGAATGTTCTATGGTAGAACCCTATATTTAGACTCTAATTAAGTGCTAACAATGATCTCCTTAGAAAATGGCTCCACAGTACCTTAGAAAAACAGTATCATCACCACATCCAATATTTTCAATAATGCAGTGCTGCACCAAATTATGACTCACTGATTGCGTCATTTATAAATAAATGAATTTGCTGCTTCTGGCAGCACAAAAGGTAGTTGATACCTGAAATAATAATTACCATTCCGTAGCAGACACATTCCCCATCTTGTCTGTCATCATGCTCAAACAGGTTGTTGGCACCTTGTGGGGATCTCAAATGTTAACAACTTACTGAACGCAGCAGGAAAACGGTGACTGTGTTGTGACGTGTTGTACGAGTGTCAGAACTTTGTGACTGTACACTGATACGTTGGACTGGACTCTCACTCCAAAGAAAAATGAAATATGATGTGGATACCTGGTGATAAATCAGACATAATTAGAGCGAGAGAGAGAGGGAGAGAAAGAGAGAGAGAGAGAGAGAAGGGGGAGGGGGGGGCAGACATTGTGCACACAGGTCATATTTGATGATCAAAAGTACTAGATAGTGCAACTAAAATGTCTTGTGCAGCACACTGATTTGCAAGCAATACTGTTTGACCATCATTCTGTCAAGCCACATTTGCATCAAAGAAGATGTTATATTAAGGGAGTGATTCAACAGAAAAAGTAGGGCAAAAAGGGTGTCATGGCATGCATATATACTATAAATACAACATATTTGATGCTAATGGCAAATGCTTGCACATTTGAAACACATATACATACACTTCCTATATATAGAAACATAAACATTCTATATAGAAACATAGATGACTGAAAGACTAGATGACAAATGGCAGTGGAACATGCCATAGATTCCTGCCTTGCTTAAGGCTATACCTGTTCCCTCTTCCGCATGAGTGCCACTGAAAGAGGCCAGCCTAGCCCAGTCTCTCCATTGCCCTGTTACGCAAGCATCCTACATATCCATGGCTGTGCCATGGCGAGCCTTGGGGGCGGGCGGGCGGCAGTGTGTCAGCTCAGTGTGTGCGTACGAGAGCAGCGAGCGCGTCGGAGCCGAGAGGATGATCATCACTCCACTACTCCGGCTCCGACAGTGAGGGGGAGTTGTTGTAAGCGTAAGCCACTGCGTCTGGCCTTTGCCTTTGTTCAGTAAGACCTTGGTGGCTGGCCGGGCTCCTCTTCTTTTCAGAAGAAGTTTTGTTTTGTTTTTATGTGTTGGTGTGATTTTTTTTGTATCTGTCTAAACAATGTTTCTTTTCGATTAAAAGGCCGTTTACAGGTCAGTGCACCCTTTCTGTGCAGTGGCAAACCACTAAAAACTCCCATCTAGTATCTAAGGAAATCAAACCATTTTATATCTCTCATGTAGACTCTGGATTTAGTCAAGTTTATCTATATAGCACATTTCATACAGAGAAGATTGGACTGCAGAGAACTGACTAGTTGGGCGGATTGAGGGGAATGCACAATAAAGAGGTTGGCATTTGCTTGTCTTCACCTCAGCGTTAGCTCACAGTCCACGGCTCGTTATGTAACCCAGCTGAACAAATATCTCTTTATAAAAGAGCAGACCAGTGCTCATCCCCAATGATTGCTGCTGCTGTGTGTGTGTGTGGTTGACAAAAAAAAATAGATGTTTGGAATTTATTCTGTGAACCACTGACTTGGTTTGAACACCGGCATGTAGACTGATCATTGTATCTATCCATGCCTGAGTTGTTTTGAATGTAAGTGTGGGAGTATGGGTCAGTGGTTAAATATGTCACTTACCGCTAACACACACTACACAACAGTGTTAGTCTTTTCAACATAACTGGAATGGAGTTTGCTCAGGTATATTTTCAATTATACAATTCAATTTTAATGTTTAAATGTTTACATATTTAATTTAAATATTTTACATTTTCATCCACTCTTAAAAAAATGAATGTAATGCAGCCTCTGTGAAAAAAAAAACTATGCAAAATAGCCTAAGACACAGAAGAAAAAATTAAAAATATTAATCAAATCTGGTTTTAGTGGAAGACACTTGTATTCTTACAGCTAAATTATGTCTCAGAAGAAATACATGGAGCCAGCAAACGAACAGTGATCCGAGCTGATTTCCCAGCTCAGTACTGACACCTGCTGACATTTCAGTGCAACTATAGGTGTAATGGTTTTAAAAAATAAATAAAACAGAAAATACTTCTGATGTCTAATGATAAACAGAGATATGGGAACTGCATAAGCTGAATGGGAAGAATGCAACATATTTGGGAGAATTGTGACAAGATGCGTGAGATAAAACACCATAAAATATTTTTTCCTCAATATTTCCAAATTAAACATTCAGGGCATTCATATAGGCCTAGTGCTTTAGGCAACATAAAAGTTACTTTCTTTTACTAATAGTGAGAGTATCCAAATCTGTAAAAAGATGAGAAATCCTACTTGCTGATTTCATGTAGATCATAATCTTTGTATCACACTTCCTCCAAGAGTAGTTGTTATCTCTACATCGTGTTGCTTTGATGAAATTGAGCGCCGCCTAGGGGTGGAACGTAACTAAAGGCCGTTTTTCACCGAAAGAGAACCTGGTGTTGAACTGGTGCCGTTCGAAAGTCTTTGAACCGTGGTACTATCTAGTGAACCAGCCCGCATTTCCACCAGTTCTAAACAGGGTGTGTTGTGAGGGCCAGTTTAAACAGTACTTCAGTGTTTTTTCAAAAAGATCCAAAATTTAGAAGCCTTAAAAACAAAACGTAGGTTTTTAAATTAACACTCGTAATGGTTTCTAAATGCAGCAGTCACACACACACAAACACACAGTACACATGCATGCATGCACACGTACAGTATGCACATGCACACACACAGGCATGCACACAGACACACACACACGCATACAGTACCCTCCAGAATTATTGGCACCCTTGGTAAAAGTTGACTAAAAATAGGTATAAAAAATAATCTTTAGGTGATTTATTGTACTCCCACAATGAAAACAATGAGGAAAAATATACCCTGCCAGGCAAGCAAATTTATTCTGAGAAAAAGGAAAATCTCATAAAGAAATAAATATTTGTAACAAAAACAGCTTGCTCACAATTATTGGCACCCCTGAAACATATTATGTACAACATTTAACAGGAACATTTTCCTATGTAAATGCAACGTTTTAAAGTAAATCAGAGTGTCTGTGAACTTTCAGAAGTAGTTCATGACATTCTTTTTCACTATGGTATGAAAATGAAGTCACTCAGAGGCTAAATCCTCTAGTCATTTTTCAACATTGGAGAGACAAGAGAATACACTAAATTGAAATAAAAAGAAATTGTGTTGACATTTGTAAGTAAGAGAATGTCTATGGAAACTAGGTATTTTGTTGAAAATGCCTATATTTCCAGTTAAAACGATGACTAAAAGGTTCTAATCATCTGGAAATGTGGCAAACATGCTTGGACAAAGACCCATGGCTATTTTGCTCCCACGCACAGTATGGAGGATGGTATGATCCATAAGAACCACTGTTGAGAGTTACAGACAAAGCTATCATCTTGGGGTCACCAAGTGCCCCCCAAAAATCTTCAAAAGTGACCTCACTGCTAATAGATTATTTAGACAGCATGTCAGGTTAAAGCCAGTAGAGTCATTTAATGAACAATGTAAATGGCAGGAGTTACTGAATGGTACCATGACATGTCTGGGAGTGTGGTCTATTGTCAGATGAAAATAAAATTATGCTCTTTTGCTAAAAACACTTAAGGTGTCTTTGGCGTACATAGAAGAATGACTATACTAAAAAGAACCCCATGCCTAATCAGAATTATGGTGGAGGGGCTGTGCTATTGTGGGGCAGTTTTAATTCCCAAAGGCCTTGGGAACCTAATTAAGGTGCATGGCATCATGAACACCAAGAAAAACCTGAACATTTTCAAAGGAAATCAAACAATCTCTCCCAAGGCCCTAAAAGTTGGTCATGATTGGATCATTCATCAGGTCAATGAACCAAAACAAATGCACAGATCAAAACAAATATGGTTTACTGAACACAAAATCAAGCTTCAGACATGGCCATAGCAGTCCCTTGATCTAAACTCCATATAAAAACAGTGAGATGAGTCAACGAGAAGAATGCACAAGTGTGGACCTAGCAATCTGGACGATCTGGGGAGGTTTTGTAAAGATGAATGGTCTTAAATCCCTTACTTTGTATTCTCAATCTTTATGGGGTGTCAGAGAAGAATATTACATGCTGTTTTATTGACAAAGGGAGGTTTAAGAAGGCATTACAAGTAGGGGTGCCAATAATTGTGAGTGACGTGTTTTTATTAAAAACATTTATTTCTTTATGAGATTTTCCTTTTTCTCAGAATAAATTTGCTTCCCTTGCAGGGTGTATTTTTCCTCATTGTTTTCATTGTGGGAGTACAGTAAATCACCTAAAGATTATTTTTTAGACCTATTTTTAGTCAACTTTTACCAAGGGTGCCAATAATTCTGGAGGGTACTGTACAAACACATAGGCACATACACGCACACACACACACACACATACACTGTACGTACACACGTACGCATGCACACAAATAAACATATCCATACGCAAACACACATGCAGGCACACATACTGTAAACAAACATACCCCATTAGCCCCCCCCCCCCCCCCCCAACACACACACATACAGAAGCGCACACATACAAAAAACAAACACACACTATGCACACATACACAAAAGTAAGGGTTGGAGTAGGGGATAGTGCTGTAACACTATGATTTTAATTTCACTTCCCCCAACAGTCTTTCCCAGTCCATCTTTGTCAACTTCACCAGAGAACACTTCCATAGGTGCCTTCCTCCTGGCCATTCTCAGTTCTTTCAGAAAAGTGTTTTGCAAGGCTCTGAGTTTGATTATACTGTATTTGAAGTTGAACATGTTCAGCTGTTTTCAGCACGGCCACTTTACCAAAGGACTATATTCTGTTTTATAAGTTATCAGTCTGTTTGTTTTATCCTGGCATGTATTGTTATTTACATTTATGTATTAGTGCCATTTTATTCTGCTGCCTTCTGCAGCTGTATTGGTATTGTGCTGCCTTGACCGACACAGCAATTTAGTTATAACGACTGTACTCTGTATAACAAGTCTGACAATAAGCTAAACTGAACTGAGCTGATGTAGAAACTAATTCAATTGTTGTTGGCCTAACACTCAGTCCGGCACAATGAGAGCATTTCACTCCAGTTTTGGTGTTCTGTAAATGGTGCTAAAAGGAGAGTTGACTTGATATGTAAAAAGATACGGAACAAGGAGCTCTGTTTTCCAGATTTGTATCGGTCAGGCTGTGTCCTTAATACAGTTATCTTCAATAAAGATCAAACTAGGCAGTGTCACCTATTATATAACTCAAAAAAGTTGGGACGCTGTGTCAAATGTGAACAAAAATAGAATGGATATGAATGGAATAGAACGATTTGCAAAAAACTTTTACTTGTTTGAGTATAGTGCAAAAACAACATATTTGCTGAAATGTATTGAGAGATTGTAGTTTTTTAACTATATATAAATATACATTGTCTGGATAGCAGCATATTGCTCAAAATCATTCAGCAGGCCCTGAAGATCAGAATGATTTTATGATTTCTTGACAATTTCACACTGAGGAGCATTATTCTTTATTTTAAGAATACCTCCACATCTTTACTTCTGGGAGACTCTGACTCTCTGGCATGCTCTTTTTATGACCAATCATGGTGCTGGTTCAAATTACACAACTTTTCTAGCCTTTTGCTGACCACATCCCAACTTCTTTGAGACGTGTTGCTGGCATAGAATTCAACATTTGTATATTTTTCATGAAATAGTTGAGTTGGCAGTTGACAGTTGACATGTAGTCTGTGTCCTTTTTACGACTACATATGGATGAGATTTGCTGATGATCATTCTGCTTTCTTTTTTTTTTAGTTTTTAATTTACATTTACTCAGCATCCAAACTTTTCTGGGGTGGTATGCTCAAGCTAATATGCTGGCAAGGAAATTCCACGAGTTCAGAGAATATAAATCTCCTTCAAGCATTTTGTACTCCTCTGTAAACTTCTTGTGGATCAAGTTTAAAAAGCAAGTATGCAGATAGTGTCTGGATCTCTATAATGACTGTATGCAGATATTAGCCTACTTATCAACCACAGGTGCTGTAGTTGCCTACAACCGACTTTTTTTTGGAATGCACAGGTCAGCACCTATAGGGCATATAAGATATATAGGCCTTGACTCTCAGGACATATTTGTCATGCTGCTAGCCTATCCAACACTAGGTTTAGTGGGGTATGATACCAGTCACCTCTGTGGAAACACTGGTTGGTGACTTTAATAATAATAATAATAATAATAATAAAGGCATGTTTCTGAATTGACCTTGAGAAATCATTATTTGAAACAGAACGACTCTAAAGGCATCAATAAGCCTAGGCCTACTTAAACTTCAGTCATTGAAGAACATGTTTTAATGGTCATATTCCTGACAAACAAACGTTAATTGGTCAGAAGGTTGCGGCTTCTAGGCCTTCTTGGTAAAATGCATTTTCTTCATAGGCCTTCAAAGTCGTAGGTAGAAATAAATTGGGAAATATCATTGCCAGACTGTCTGTGACCCTGAAATCCCATTATCTTGGTTGAAGCAATCTGCCACAGACTATCAAATACGGATGTTACCAAAGACATGTCTGAAGGGGAAACTTACTGAACTCGAAAGAGAAACAAACATTTCATCATCGTATAGCCTACTTCAGATTTTACTAAAGATAGTTTGTCTCTGATTTCACTTCAACGCAGATCCCCTCCCAGACGTAGGCTACATCGATAAATATCACATCCGGGTGAGAGTGGGATGTGCCACACACAGGACATGACGTTGTATTTCCAGAAGAATTTCCAGTTTATCAGCCACTCACGCTTTATTTTCTGCAAAGTGCAAACCTTAAAGTTGAGTGAAGTGTACAGTAGCAGAAACTACCAAATCAGTGGAATATGGGATAAGTCGAAATGTAGGCCTAGTTCAGAAGTCTCCATCTTGAAATGCAATACACTAGTTTAGGAACTTGGTGGGTTGTGAAGTGAGAAGCTCACTTAAAAAGTTAAAAAGTAATCCCCGACTGTTTGATATGCAAAAGTCAATGAAAACATTTAGGCTTATATGGAACGTATACGGAATGTGGATAAATCAAGTTGTCGATCTAAAATAAACCTAGGCTAAGTGGTTATGTCTAAAGTGATAGATTTAAATTATTATATAAAAACAACAAGGCTTTTCTCAGCTTTGTTTCGGCTGGTCACTGGACCAGCATAATGCATGAATTCACGCGTCTGGTTGAACATCTGAATGATGACTATGGATAACAGCCTTTTTTCTCTTCGTTTTTCTCCCATGTAGGATATGCATACTACCATAATTAAGCAATTTTAGAACCAAACAGTAGGCATGCATAAGAATATTCAGTAAAATACAATAAACAAGCAAATACAACACGCCCTTCCATTGGTTTTCTAATCATCTGCAGCCAAGGTACAAGAAAAAACACCCACCAGCACTGACGTGTATTAGCGAAGGCTTCAATGATGACGTGTCTCTAGTGCTCTCTTTTCGGTGAGTAGTGGCAGGCCGGTGGCAGTCGATCTGTGCTGATCCACCTCACAAGGACTGTAAAACAACGGGATCTGGGCAGCGAACACCATGGCTAGTAAGTGTACCTCTCATTTGTGTCTTTCAATAATGTATTATGTCCCTGATTGATTATCTCACAGATTTTAAAAGAGAATTAAAGATGTTTATGAATCGTTCCCTATCTTTGTCCGTTGTCCCTTCAAACTAGCTAGCTAGCGGCAACGATACTCTTCCTTTCAACGAAGGTTGGTCCAGCTAGTTTAAGGCGAAGAATAATCAGTAATAGGTCGCATTTGAAACAGGTTGAATGAAGATTGTGTATTTTCCCATCCATTTCCAGTTACAATTCTGAAGTTGTTCATTTTAAAACCAGTCAAAGGGAGACGTCAGCTAGTGGGTTTTAGTGCTTGCTAGCTTTTTAGCGTTAGCCTGAAAAGCGGCAGCTCTCGTAACAACCTGTACCGCTAGTAGCCTAGAGTTGATATGTCGTGTGAAATCTCTACTTGAGATTAACTTGTCTAATATTAATGCACCTTTTATTTTGTGCTTGATGTAAATGGTGTTCAGCCTTGGGACAATAGAGCTAAATAGCCAACTTTTGTTCATTCAGACATTTAAACAATTCGTCTCTCAGCTAACGTAACTGAACTAATTATGACTGCTAGTTAGCTATCAATTGCCCTCATCCAGTTGTCAAGTCGTGTATAACCAAGTCTCATGCTTTTTGGGCTGTTTGGCAGGGCTGGTTTTAGTCTCCACTATTAATATGCACTCTGAAATATTTTCATGACACTAGTTTGGGTAACTAGTGTGCGTTTGTTCTGGAGTTGAATGATGACGTTGCAGTACAAAACCTGGGGCAAGTTCGAACAGTCTGAAGTGCTATTCACCCTAAAGCCACGTCTACTTCAGTTAAATCTCAGTTAGTGCTAATGTTAGCCAATAGGTCGAGTTAACCGTGATGTGTTATAAGTACCTAACGCAAAACATTTCTTATCTTCTTTACAGTTAAATTTCTGGAGGTAATAAAACCGTTTTGTGCGGTTCTGCCTGAGATCCAAAAACCAGAACGAAAGGTAAATGTTTTCGCTCATCTTCTCCTCTATTGTTGTGTTTGTTTATTGATTAATTTACTTTTATGTACAGCCCTTATGCACTCAGTTAATTACTGTTTCCTTAAATCTTTTGCAGATTCAATTTAGGGAGAAGGTACTATGGACAGCAATAACACTCTTCATTTTCCTGGTGTGCTGCCAGGTAAGCCACTCATTGTTTTTGATGTTAATGACATTAAATAAAAGAGTTTATACAAAAATAAGTTTTGTCATTGAACATGTCTGACTTAATGGTTTGATTTTCTCAGATTCCACTCTTTGGCATCATGTCATCCGACTCTGCCGATCCTTTCTACTGGATGAGAGTAATTCTGGCTTCCAACAGAGGTGGGTATTATAACTTGTATGCAACAGCAAGTCTGTTGGACTGTAGAGCTTTATTTCATTCTACCTTTTCAGTCTACATCATGACCTCATCAGCCTTCTCACTTGCATTGTTTTTAATCTTGTTCCATGGTAAGGCACACTAATGGAGCTGGGTATCTCGCCCATTGTCACCTCCGGCCTCATCATGCAGCTGCTGGCTGGCGCTAAGATCATTGAGGTTGGCGACACCCCCAAGGACAGGGCGCTCTTCAATGGTGCTCAGAAACGTAAGTCACCAACTCACCATAGCCTAAATTGCAACTCCAGCACTTGATGAGCCCTCAGCCTAGATAATTGTTTGCAGTGATAATTGTTTGCAGTGTTGGTCAGTGCACATCATCATTTCTATGTTGCTGTCCCACAGTGTTCGGTATGATCATCACCATTGGCCAGGCTATCGTGTATGTAATGACTGGGATGTATGGAGACCCCTCTGAGATGGGCGCTGGTATCTGCTTGCTGATAATCATTCAGGTATGTCCTGTCCTGTAACTCCTGTCCAGTCTCAAGCCAGTGTTCCATCCCCCTGAGTGTAAGGGGTATTAGCAAATAAAGGCTGAAATTGCACCTTTGCTGATTGATCTTATCCCAGTGATTGGGACAAAAGAAAGCAAGACACTAATCATCCTTGTCAGTAGTAAAGGTTGAAACATACAGTGGAGAGTTGTGGAGTTGCTTTGTTTGATTGCATTTGCTAATTCAGGGTGTGTTATCTCTCTTGTCCTGTAGCTGTTTGTGGCAGGACTCATCGTTCTTCTGCTGGACGAGCTGCTTCAAAAGGGCTACGGACTTGGCTCTGGTATCTCTCTCTTCATCGCCACCAACATCTGCGAGACCATCGTTTGGAAAGCCTTCAGCCCCACCACCGTCAATACCGGCAGAGGTAAAGAGTGTTTTCATGCACATCAATTGAAGAGATGCATGCATTATATATAAATGTGTGTGTGTTTGCTTACAAAATGCCTTTTTACACCAATTATGGTCGTGCAATGGGTGTCCTTTTTACAGAAATGGGTCAGTGCATAGTGGATGCAGTATTGCTTTTATCTCTGCTGTTTGAGAACATTTGTGAATATGACTATAAATAGTTATTATTGTTAACTATAAATAGTTCAGTAAGATGCATTGTTTGCATATAAGTAATAATTGCAGGTGATGCAAGCCTAAATAAATGGAAAGGTCTTCATTTAGGGACACAACACATTATTAGGTGCCTGTTTTTGGTCGAGAATTTTGTTCACATCAGTGATTTGCCTTTGAACCATTTCTTAACTCTTTCACAGTCAAGATAAGGAGAGTTAATGAGTTATTGCTGATAGAGCGAATGTTAACAACCTTCTCTGATTAAAGCAGTCCCTTTTTGTCAAAATGGCATACAACTGCCCCCACAACTAACTTGCCTTTAATTTCTCTTAGGAACTGAGTTCGAGGGAGCCATCATTGCCCTGTTCCATCTTTTGGCCACGCGTAATGACAAAGTGCGTGCACTCAGAGAAGCCTTCTACCGCCAGAACCTGCCCAACCTCATGAACCTCATCGCCACCGTTTTCGTGTTTGCTGTGGTGATATACTTCCAGGTCAGTGAATAACTGCTCATTGGATTATGCTTTCACACTGTCTGGCTTTAGGAAGAGTTGGGCATCGGCCGGATTGGTTGTCTCTGTGATGTGTACCAAGAGCTTTGAGCTTTCAATGAGTCATCCAAATGTCTGTGGTATCCAAGGATGTCAAACATACAATTTTAGCTCACAGTTTCACGCCTGTAACTTAAAGGAACAAGCCAACATTTTGGGAAATTAGTTTATTTGCCGTCTACCCTAGAGTTGGATAAGAGGACCCATACCCTTCTCTTCTCTCTGCATGCTGTAACTCTTGTCTGACTATCCCCATTGTTGGCTTACTTTAGCATAACTCACTGGAATCAAAACGTTTTTCCTATATAACATTGAAGTATTATACTTAATATGTCGCCCCTGCGTGATGCAATATACTGTCCCTTTCCAGATGACTGGCATGTTGCCTGTCCTTACTGTGGATTGATCTAGACCCATTTGCATTTTCTCTGCAGGGCTTCAGAGTCGATCTGCCCATCAAGTCTGCCCGTTATCGTGGCCAGTACAACACCTATCCCATCAAGCTTTTCTACACCTCCAACATTCCCATCATCCTGCAGTCTGCCCTTGTGTCCAACCTCTACGTTATCTCTCAGATGCTCTCTACCCGCTTCAGTGGAAACTTCCTGGTTAACTTGCTTGGAACGTGGTCTGTAAGTAACAAGTCTCAACGTATTTCTGTTATGACTTGATCAGTTGTTAAGTCAAGAAAAGGAACAGGAATGTAGATGGCACTGTTGTTGAATCTTTTTTAGAAATGTAATTGCAGACCATTATGGCCTTGTGGGGGAATACATCTAGGATACATCTGAAGAGCTAAATTGGCTTTCCTCAAACCAGACCACTCAGGGTGTCTGGAGGAAATGACTCATTCTTTACAGCAATGTTGGCAGCAATTCAAGACATTTTCTTTTGGAATTCATTAGTAATCTGACTCGGTTGTGAGTAGCTTGTGAATTCAGCTCAAGTCTACAGACTGATCACAACACTGTCATGTGCCTTAATGTGGCTGCCTTTGGGCTACATCATGCTTTTTGCGGCAAGTCCTTATTTTCCCTTCTTCCTTTTCTTCCAACAGGACACCTCTAGTGGAGGACCTGCACGAGCCTATCCAGTTGGTGGTCTGTGCTACTACCTTTCTCCGCCAGAGTCATTTGGTTCTGTTCTGGATGACCCTGTCCACGCGGTTATCTACATCGTCTTCATGCTGGGATCCTGCGCCTTCTTCTCTAAGACCTGGATTGAGGTTTCTGGATCATCTGCTAAAGATGTAAGTTATTCTTAATGGTGTAATATGGACAACCCTTGGTGTCTTGCTATTTCAGGTCTCATTATTAAAACTTTGAAAGGCAGTGTCATCAAGGTTCTTTTTTATCTGGTTTCAAACAGGTGGCCAAACAGTTGAAGGAACAGCAGATGGTGATGAGGGGACATAGAGAGACATCTATGGTCCACGAGCTCAACAGGTAAGTGCTCGCATATACTGAGAAGGAACCACAAAATATCCCTAAACAAACGGCACCTTTTATTTTGAACGTTATTTCTTGACGACTACTAACTATGTGCAACACTCTCTCACAGGTACATCCCCACAGCTGCTGCATTTGGTGGCCTCTGTATCGGCGGGCTGTCAGTAATGGCTGACTTCCTTGGAGCAATTGGTTCTGGAACTGGAATATTACTGGCTGTCACCATCATCTACCAGTACTTCGAAATCTTTGTCAAGGAACAGAGTGAAGTTGGCAGCATGGGAGCGTTGCTCTTCTAAAGAAGTCCTTCTGCCATTACACCAGACAGACACAACCTCCATTCTCTCAAGTTATTTTTTTTGTAATGTTATGTTATTATTTTTCATGCACAATCAATGTTTTGCTTCTTTGGATGCATCCATTTTGGCATCTATATTTTTTTGTTCCCAGTAGCCCTAAGGGCTCATGTGCGGACTGAACCTCTCTGGGAATGAGTGACTGCATGTCATCCCAGTATTCAGAATGGGCAGTGGGCCCGTTCAACTGCTTGTCAGAACACAGATCCTCCACCTCTCACTCTGTCTAGCCAGTGTTCCACCTGCCGGGTTTTTAAGTCTGATGAAATTATTTAAAAGCTCATGTGGTAGAATATTTGGTTCAAAATCCTGTGGGGTGAAAAAAAAAATAGTATAAATCACTCGGAAGTAGGACTACATGGATTATGTAAAACCAACATGTCATATCAGTGTATGCTTGTATGATCAGCTAACAATGTCCAAACTAAGGAGACCTTTAGTTATTCCACTGTAAATAAAGAAAATCTTTTCGAGAGGATGCTGGAGGGTTTTTGTTCTCACACCTGTCTGTGTGGCACTGGCTTGTGTATAGCTGACTGCTCTGTATTTGCTGGGAAGAGACTGTCATGTCCATGCTATCATATTTCACCCTTAGTTTTGTATGGGGCAGGGGGTCTCTGAGCCATATTGTAGGGTCAGTTGTAAAGAAAGATGGCATATTGTGTCCTGGTGTATACTGTCCCTGAGCTGGATTAGAGATCCTGGGTCAGCTGTAAGTTTCAGTTCAGTTTCTTGATTTTTTTAAATTTAGCGTTCCACGCTAGTCTTAGCAAGGGCACAGGAGCTGCCCTTTTACATGGTCCAGGTAAAGGGAAGTGTTTGTCTGCGTCATGGTCTTCTCCCAGACTGAACTGCTGCAGAAACTGCCTGATTGGGTTGGATATGGGTGGGCTTGTTTGGGGAGAAAAGAGGATATACCTGATTTTTACGTTCTGTTTTGAACATTGTATTAAAGAAGAAATTTTTGCCAACTCTTTGAAAATTTGACTTTTTTGTAGGCCTCATAGGAGCCTGGAAAAATGTCCTATAATATTCCGAACAAATGCATCAGTTTCAACGGTCAATAAATCCTTATTCAAACTGTTTTCCATGTAAGATGTGTAAGGCTACTGGATATATTTCGCATATCGGCAAGGAGTACATGGAGAATGGAGGATCCCTTCAGAATAACATAGAGCAGAATAACCGTATCCTAGGTAGGAAATGCACGCAGCATTTGCACTGACCAGGCACTGACGCGAAAGTGGCTTGATTAATTCAATATCTATCCATTCATAAGGAGACCCGTAAATACTTCATCGGACGTATGTTGTCAACAGAGACGATACAAGTTCTCTGATAAATGTTTTGCATGGCCACAAGCTGTAATATTGCTAATTAATTTTATAACCTACATTTCAGCTGGCATCGCACTGGACGCCAAACGCTTTGGGTCCTAGCTTCACCCTGGGTCCTAATACGTCAGGGTGCAAAGTTCATACGGTGAGAGGTAAAGCGTGTAAGACGGTAATTTTAACCGGTTTCGTAAGGTACGAAATAAGACGAAGACTGGAGTCATTGTCGAAAAAAACAGTCCGCCGTAACCACCTACAGAAATGTCATATTGCAGGCAAGAGGGTGAGTTCATCGCACATTATCGACATACTTTTCATTCATTTATGATCACCAATGTCATTGACAGTACCAGCTAGCAGACGTTAAACAACCATTAGCCTTCAAGATGTTGGTTAGCTTACCGTGATGCCCATACAATTTCCCTGGACTCTCTCATCTCGCATTATAGACCATTAGTCCTATATGTAGACCATTGTGCTACCTGTGAAATAAATGAAGGTGTTCACGTTTTGTGGTCTTCAAGAACAAGCTTTATCTTTTGCACTTGTTAGCCAAACCGCTGAATGTAGCCCTGCTAGCAAGTCGTGTAACGTTACCATGAGTCACTCTGACAGTTCCGTCTGTGTATCTCGAAAATACATCTTTGATTGGGAGCATTATTAGTGTTGTTTTCTCCATTATAAGTAAATAAATACCATGTCATATTGTCATTACGTCTGCTGAATCATCGATATTTTCATTGCTGGTCAGCCTGTCACGCTCGAGTGGTTTAGTGTTGATATGTCTCGTTGACAAGAAGAATGGTTTTACGTAACTTAATATAATTTGGCTTATTTTTCTTTTTCCTTTTAATACGTTAAGGTGGACGCTGTTATGGCTGTCTGTCCGTTTCGGAATTATTCTACAGGCTTGGTTTATAAGTTATATGCATGGCGTGGTAGACATACTTGACTTCATTTAAAACATGTAATAACCATGGGATTCTCAAAGAATTTCTTGACAACACTGCTGATGTCTCAGGCAAAGACAAAATCATCTTCGTGACTAAGGAGGACCATGAAGCCCCCAGCAATGCCGAGCTAGTAGCAGATGACCCCAATGACCCTTACGAAGATCACGGTGAGTGTGGCACGATGGCTGTGTTTAGCTATACCAACACGTCTTGTAGATTAGATAGTTGTCTGTGTCTAAATGTAGCTTATTTTCCCCTCAAACGGCAATACATTTTAAACGTAGATGTCAGTGTCTGGGGAATTTTGCAAGATTTTGTGAGCGTATTGCTAATGGAACTAGGGAGCGAATTGGAGGAGAGAAAGCGATGGCCATTGTATGTTTAGTAGATTAAAGCAAGAGTCTCATGGTTGTGTAAACACTTACACGTCTCCTGCTTTGTGGTTAACAGAGATAGTTTTTAGCTACTGTGCTTTAATTTATCTCCTCCGATCTCCTTTACATTTTCTCAGGCCTGATCCTACCAAATGGGGACATCAACTGGAACTGCCCTTGCCTGGGTGGTATGGCCAGTGGACCCTGTGGTCAGCAGTTCAAAGAAGCCTTCTCTTGTTTCCACTACAGCTCAGAGGAAGTGAAGGGCTCAGAGTGTGTGGAAAACTTCCGAAGCATGCAAGAATGCATGCAGAGGTACCCAGAGTTGTACCCTCAAGATGATGACAGTGAACCCCCCAAAGAGACAGATGCTGCTGCTGCCCCAACAGCGACAGATGAAACTGCCCCCGTCAGTGACAAAGACTCTGCCTCTGCTGGCCCGGCAGAATCCTCACCCACTTCGGAAGAACCAACACCCACAGCCAGCCCGCCCAAAAGTTAACGCTGTGTGCTCTAAAACTGTGCTGAGCCTGACCAGTGTGAATCTGTATATGAGAAAATGGCTGTGTGCATGGGAGGAGAAGGAATCACACCGGAACCTTTGTGGCGGACAATCCCGACAGGAGTGCTGGAACTCACTGGTTGGCGTGCTGGACACATTAAAAACTCATAGACGTGGGTTGAATTTTCTGTTATCCCTCCACTGAGACGATCATTTAGGGTCCAGAAATCAAATATATGAGCGAATTAAAGAAATTCTTTTACAGCATATGATAAGGTTGATGCGCACTTAAAGCTTCTAGAAATGTCCCACATCGCAAAGTTATTGTGAGTATTTATGGGGGTAGGTCATTCCACAAATGATGCTTATGCAAAAGGCTGTCAGTGCTCAAGATAGTGCTAATACTGAATACCAAGTGGTGCTCTGTAGTCTCACGGGTCACTGTGTGTCTGTCTCTTACTGTTACTCTTTGTTGATTGTGAAAGTCATCATGTTTCTTTCAGTGTTTGAAGAATTATTGTCTGTCTTCTGTTGGCCAACTTGAGATATACTGATATTGAGATCCTTCATTACATATTTTCTTACAACCAAAATCACAAGAGTACGTGTTCAGTTTGCCTCAGTCAGAAAAAAATAATACACACTGGGCAGATGGATGGCAACACGATTCTATGGCCAGAAACACCAAAGGTCGTGTCACACTAACTCTAGTACAGAATCATCACAAGTGCTACTGGAGTGATGAACCTACAGAGACTTTTCCGCAGTTTTTGCCTGTGCTCACTTCTTTCAAGCAAAGCCTTAATGAGGTGTCCCCCCTTTACCCTTGAAATAATTTCAAATTAAACAAACAAACTATGGTTTCATGTGTTCTCTAAGATTTTGTGTATGCATGTGTGTGTGTGGGAGGACCTTTCCTTTTTTGATGAAATTGTACCATCTGCCATGTTTTACATTGCTATAAAATATATATTGTAAAATTAATATGGAGCTTCAGATTGATACAAAAGTGTCTGGTTTGCAGACAGATTATAGATGTATAACCCATACAGCCTGGGAAAAGCCAGACCTTCACAATAGTAGAATTGGGAGTGGGTCTAAGGTTCATTGACTTACGACTTCTAGAACGAAAATTAAACTTGAAACGGTACATTAAATCGGTCTCACCAAATCTTTTCAAAAGTGTAGCGATCTTTTAAACCAGTGGTTCTCAAACTTTTCACAATGAGCAGTACCACCTCAGAAAGCAATTGACTCTCCAAGTTTCATCATTATGACCGGCATGAAAATACAGTAGCACAGGCCAATTTAAATATATTTTATGTTATACATACTGTTTCGCATTGTTTTGTTAAGTTTAAATGTAACAATTTTTCATTATATATATATTCTATATATTTTGAAGTGATTATTTTCTTCATGAAAAAACATCTTGGAGACTCCTGGAGTACCATACCAAAGACTCTGTGTACCACCAGTGGTACTGTACCACAGTTTGAGAACCACTATTGTAAACAAGTTATTTACTCAGTTCCAAAGAAATACACACCCATGCCGGATTAGTGATTCTATTTGCATGCCTGTGTTTTAGGGACATTGGAAATGGGCCTCAATGGCCCCCTGGCCAGACTGACCAGCAGAGCAAATCCTAAATTTGCCAAAAGATCGTATTAGTATTCCCAGGTTATAACCCATACAGTGCAGGCACTGTTTTAACCCTTAATAAGGTGTTGATAGTTTGTCCAGTTTCAATCTTAACACCCCAATCCCAATAGAGATGAACTGTCCAAACCAAGAGAAGCTGGTTAAGACACATGGGCAACATATGACATTTTCTCATTAGTAGACACTAATGCATTCAGATGTTTAGTCCATTCTGGCTCAGCAGCAGAATGTTTTTATCGAGTGACTAGTGAGGTATCACACTTGGTTGATTATTACAGTTTTGACAATATTTCATTGGACATCTGGTTTACAACTGATATAACAGATAACTAAACAGATACACATATATAGTGAGATATTTTACATTTGATGTAATCAGGTAAATTTATCTTCCCATAGACATACTAAATCCTTTCAAGCGTAGTACTTATTACAGTTATGGTTTTAGTATGTTTATGGAAATGTGTGCGACATTTAGGGGTTCTCACTCTTCTCTTGGGCCCTGATGTTGAGTGAAAGCCACAGATGTATGATTAGGTTAATGTGAAAAAGAACACTGACACTGCTTTTCAACATCTCGTATCAAGGTACGCTTGTTTTCATGAAGTGTAGTTGATGAAAATGGTCTGATGCACAATCTAAAACAAAGGGAAATATACAGCATGGACATTTGTGATATAATTAGTTTGGTCTTTCAAATAATGCCCAGGAATGTTAAATGAAACCAGCCTATATGTAACAGTAAAGTTGAAGGACAATCTATAATGCAACAAAATACTAGTCTATATCAACCTGTGGAGATATTATATTATACTATATTCTTTAACATCACTACTCATGTTATGGTAATTAACTTCAACACTAACAAAAAAAGCCATATTCAGAGCATTGTGCACCTTTCTAGCTTGCACAGAGTGAAGCTGTAACTGCTCACTGAAATGTTTTTAACACCTTGTTGTACAGCTCATACAGATCACATACTTTATACAAATTAACATATTATCAAATACCTTAAATATTAATTCAGTACTTTTTTGGTTACATCGTGGACGTGTCTCATGGGCGAATATCTACAGAAGCAGTCTCATTTCCTTGGATTAAATGTGTTTTTTCATGTGACTGGCAATGTGACGCCACCATCATATGTGCACTGCCCAGTTTCCCTTACTGTCATTGAGCCAGCAATGATAAGGCTTTCAGCTACAAAAACAAAATCCCAGATGCCTTCTAAATTTGGTACTGGCCTGAACATACAGAATGGAAGAGAAAAATCCAGAAGAATGACACCGAATGTAGGGGTTTGGAATTAAAAGATCTGCTTCTGTCAAGAATGTAGGTTAAGAGTACACTAAAGTACCACTACAAAAAAGACAGGTGACTACAAGACCACAAGACAATTACCCCCATGGCTGGTCTTTATAACCTCGCTCTCAGTTAAAAGCAGTCTGTTCCAATGGTCATGTTCCATAGGCTCACCCCAACTTGGTCAGCAGCCCTTGTATGTGCGTCCTACTGCTACTCACAAGAGGCGCCAAGAAGGAACTGAAAGTCAGCTTGCTTAGCCATGTAAACTGGAAGCTCAAGTGACCACACGGTTCACTTGGCAAATGGCTTTCGTATGTCCCATGGAGCAAACACTAGGAGCTCATAGGCAGCCTTGCCGAAGTCCCTCTGCCACATGATGCCCCAACATCGGTGTCCAGGGAACCACCAAACTCTGCATGGTCACCAGTAAACGCCCCGACTCCACCTCCTCAGGACCAGCCAGTAAGTATTCCATTCCTGAAATGTAAATGGCAGAATGTCTGTCTATGTACCTCTGAGGTTTTATCTGTTTTTTTTTGTGCACAGAGTAACTTCGTATTCAGTTTTATTAAACTCTCCTTTCAGATAAAAACTAGGCTGTTGGCTTGACACACTGTTTTTGACCTTCCTTGTATAAGCAACCTTACCTTAATGACTATAGTGAGTTTACAATGTCTACTTGTGGTAAGGGAAAGTCTATGATGATTGCTACAATGATGATTTTTTTTAAGATCTGGGATACTTTACATGAAAGAGGACCATATTTGCATTGCTTCTAGGACATACAATAGCAGAAGATTCCAGAAAACAAGGCCTCCAAAGGCTATTACCTGGATTAAGGATGGGACAGGTGCATCCTCTGCTGGTCCAGGACAGTGGGAAGATGCTGTGAGTGCCCTGAGAGACTGGCACCTTTCCTGAGCGCAAGACCTTCCTAACTTTGACAAGCACAACAGCATGGCTTCCTTTGTCATGGGCAGACAGGACACTGGCTTTTATTGCTGTAATAACCAGAGGTACACACACACACACACACACACACACACACACACACACACATGAAGTCATCATACACCAGACCCTCTTCTGTATCCCTGATGTCATAGGAACACATTGTTATGCTATGTTACTGTGAGCTGTGAACAAGTCACTGACTATGTGTGTACAATCGAGGATTTTACGTTTGCAATGAGGTGTTCTCTTACCGTATGCATGTTTTGTCTTGCACAAATCAGCCACACCTCTCAGTTTTCTCTCTTTGCAACTGCATTTACCTGAGAGGAACATGGACTTTAGTCCCATTCAATGCTCTAATCTTCCTCAGGTAGACATGAATAGTTACCAAACACTGCTGTTAACAGTACCCGAGTTATCAGTTTACCAGGATCGGTTACTGTTTCCATTATCCTGTCCAATTTTCCTTCTTCAGCTTGTTTCAGTGGTGCATACGGTTTCTTTTCATTGTTTATCCAAGGCTGTTATAGTAGTATAGTATAGTGCTAACCAACCTGTATAGTACAAGGCAGACACTGCCAGCTCTTTGGACCACGTTCTCTCATCTTCATTTGACAATACGTGGAGCAGGTCAGGGATCTTGCCTCCAATGGGAATGTGGTAGAGCTTATCACTGTTTTAACAGTATAAAATGAAAAATATTTAGTTCATAACACTTTTATTGATACAATTTCAACATTATTTTTCAAAACATAATAATATGGCATTATGGCATAAGAAATTAGACTGACCTGTCAATACAGTGTCCGGTGAGGGCATCACATTTTTGAGGGCACGCACAGGGTTTGCAGCCCTCTGGGCCAAACGCCCAGTACCCTGGCAGACACTGACTGCAGCTTGTGCCTCCAACCCCTGGTTTGCAGTGGCACTGCCCGCTCCTGGGGTGGCACCAGGGTGCCTCATCCCTAGAATGTGAGGGGATCGACCCAACAGGATCACACCAGCAACCTGAAACAAGAGAGACATAAGTGCTCTACTAGTGCACTGCCTTGTCCATTTGTTATTTTAGTTCTACCTGTAACCAGCAGAGGGAGTCATACTGTTAGTTCGAATGAGGACGTCAGACATCAGACATCCACAACGGTAGTCAGTGAACACCACAACTGTGTTCTATGTATTAACGGAGGAACTTTTTAGATGTTCACATTTGTTTGTTATCGTCTGTTTCACTTGTTTACTTACGCATGCAGGCATGCGGAGAGGTCAGTGGCATCGCTGGGTGGCGATGGTAACCGGGGCGGCATCGCTGGCACCGCCGGCCCACCGTGTTGTGCTGACAGTCGTTGCAGACCCCTCCACTCGTCCCCCCTGTGGACAGCCACACTCGCTGCGAGAAGTGGCAACTGTCCGAGTGGCTGTGACACTCACACTCTGAAAGCACACCAGCGGACCAGACAATCAGTGAAAGAGTGAAAAGAGTGTCAGTGCAAGAGTGAGTGAAAGAGTGTCAGTGCAAAAGCAATCCTCTAAGTCTCTTGATCTTGGATGACTTGCACGAGTGGTGGGCATTGAGGCAGGCTACTTACTCTGGCAGGGGTTTGGCTGGCCGTTGCTGCTGCTGCCGCTGGCAGGCTTCCAGGGCCGGTCGTTGTAGAGGGGAGCGCACTTTTCACAGTGCTCGCCCGCCGTGTGGTGCGAGCACACACACCTGCCAGACACCTGTCGTGAGGAAACCCCGGGTCAAGTAAGCAAACAGAGGAACACACACACACACACACACACACACCACCACACAGAGATGTATACAACTACAATGTCATGTCAACAAAATCACACATCACGTATTCACAGAACCTCAGTGACAGGATCTAATGTGATGTGTTGGCAGGCGTCTCTCACCATTCCCTCTGGAGGGATCAGCTCTGTGTCCTGCTGCGTGGGCACACAATGCTCCGCGTGCCCGTGACAGAGGCAGGTTCCCCGGGCCAGCAGAGAGTAGATGGCATAGGGCGCTGGTTTAGAGGGGGCAGAGCGACGCTTGGTGGCCACAGAGAAGACGCCAGGGAAGGTCTCCGGGCTGCCGTAGCCCCTGGAGGAGCCGGATGGAGACCCCGCACAGACCTGCGGCTTGAGGAGCCTGATGCGCAAGTTGGTGAGCGTGAGCATGGCGAGGGCCTCCGGACTGTAAGGATTGTCCACTTCTTTGCCTTTGCCTATCGAGCGAAATATAACCTGTGAGAAACACAAGGGGGCAAACACACAGTGTCAAAAGACAGCAACCCAAATGGCACAGCACCTGTATTTAACATCCTCCACCCTATATTTATACGCTCTTTCAGTCACCCAGATAACTAGTAATAACTATGCTTACAAAATGCTAAAAGAGACACGTGGCCTGTGTCTGTCTCAAATGGTGAATGAAGATTCCCTTCACAGTCGGAATAGACAGTAAATAGTAGTCAAAAAAATCTTATCTCCTCATCAATGGCGACACATGCCTTGTCTTGCACAGCGTATTATTTTTAAACGTGTGAGATGTAAAGCTCCTCACCTCCCCTCCAGTACAGGGCTTAGCACTGGAGTAGCGTGAGGTGCACAGCGACCCTGGCTGGCTGGTATCATCAGCGAGGCCAAACGCAGAGCTGCAGTTGGAGGCAAAGAACTTCAGCGTCTGCCAGGACTGACCAAAGTCTACGGAACGTTCCAGAACCATGGTGTCGGGCCGAGGGGAGCGGAAGAGCATGACCATGTGAGTCATGCAGAACCGGCTCTCCAGGTCCAGGCGGATCTCCTCCTCCTGGCCCGGGCCAGCCCCAGACTCCCACCAGGTGTTGGGGTGTAGGAAGGGGTCATCCGCCATCTGCGCAGGTGGGTGTGCTGTTCCCTCAGAGCAGGACCGTTGGAGGGAAGAGCAAGACTCCAGGGAGCCGTTCCTGCAGCAGTCTGTGAGTGTGCGGAGGACCCTGCCAGTAGCCAGGTTCCCCACTGGAGGACTGCAGGCGTGACCCACACACCTGGAGGTCAGCAGGTGAGGCGATGAGACTGGGAAGAGAATGAAGTTAGCAGAGAAATAAATCAGATGCGTGTATGCCATGATGAATGTGTCTCTGCGAGGGGAAAACAGTGACACTTGGATCATGTTCAGCAGAGATGGAAGTGCTCTCTTGCTGCAGCTGATACTGTCATAAAATGCTAAATGGATTTTCATATTGACGCCACAACGGAAACAATGCTAGTCTTGGACTCATGTTGCCCCAGTCTAATAATATCAGGGCAGTTAAGTCCATGGCAGCGCATCGGAGTTATTAATTACCATAACTCGACCTTTGGCGATGCCAGCGCTTGCCCAAATAATAGGAGATAGTTCTCCTGCAGCATCCATGCGATGATAGGCTCTATTTACGCTCCTGAAACAGTGCCCATTATTTCGTTACTTCCCGTAACAACATTATGTAATGGGGCACGCAGTTGACAGTAATCTGTTTTGGGTTTGTATAGCCTCAATAACGCGGAACAAAAGTTGGTTATACTGTATGTCTATGACTCCATGCAGCAACACAGCTAGGAAAGAATAACATCCATGTGACATTAGGAGAAATTACCTGTGTAAGGTCTAGAGATTGTATGCTGGTCACCCGTTTAAATTCCCACAATGAACCTGTGAATATGTCTCTCACCTGACATGCCGTACACATCTAAAAACAGGAGCCCGATCCAGAAGAATGGCTGCATCCTGGAGAGGAGACGCAGTGCCAGTGTTTTCATTCTTGAAAGTTCTGTGGCTGGAATTAATGTCCTGACTCAAGAACTGTTCACAGGCAACCAGAATCTCGTACCACTAAGAACCTCAACCCAAGCACATCACAACTTCAAAGTTTAATATTCAACACGGGAATGAAGCCGAAAAAAATTGCGAAAAGGTCTGGTCAACCAACAAAAATATCACCGCACTGTTCAATAACATAATCCATTCGGTTAAAGTAGACACGGCAGCCTATGTCAGTGCACCTGTCCGACATGGTAGCATCACCCTTATATGAAAATGACAACTTGAGCGCGTTTAGACCGTTAGGTACACCTAGACAACGACCGTTACTCCCTCACCGGTTCATCCATATTATCATAAAACGTCGATATCAACGATCAAGATGACAGATGTTCCCCGAGTCCCTTTGTGTTGTCCCTCCTCTGTTGTTGTCGCCCTCGCTCTAAACGCAACGTACTGCTCTGAACCCTCGGAGTGCCTGCCCCCATAAAATAAAATCACAAACGAATAAGTAAGTCAGCATCCAGTGTGCCTGAGTGCCCCGCAGCGGGTAATAACAGTAATGCAGCAAGTGTAACCAAAACCTTGGCACTGTAATTGATTGCACGACAAGTATCGAGTAACGGTTTGGATTTTGCAGGCTCACTCTTTCTCGCAAGAGTTCAGGTGAAAAGATGGTAGAGGAGAGCTGGTAAAAGGAGTTAATGCGAAGCAGGCGCCCTGAACATCAACATACCAGACCTCGCCAGCCTCCTCCTCATGCGTTAACTTGGCCGCTTAATGGCTGGGTCGGAAATACGTTTGTTGAATTGTCGTTCCTGGTTTAGCCACAGCATCAATTTATTAGGGGGATTGATGGCCAATTTAAAATGCACAGTGTAATGAGAGCGCAGTTGGGGATGCCCGGGATAGTTTCATGATGCGCCAGGAGGCTTATCTGGCCGCTACAGGGGATTCCCAAGTGTAGCCTGTGTTTCAAAGCCAGTCAGCAACTGATACTCGACTGAAGGTCCAGTAAGTGGTCACTGAATTACTTATTTTGTCTCTCAGTGGCAGACATAGCCCATATACATCTTTTATCTTCTCTGCTATGTTTTAAGCAGTGGCTATATTTAGTTACTGTGGGTGTTTTCACGCAAATGACCTTTCTCAAGGTTCTGGAATTTGCCACAGTAACCCTTTCTTGCTGTAATTTCCAGCAATCTGTTGGACCACAAGCATGTTATCCTGAGCTGCTGTCTCGGTCTGGACATTGTTTACTGTATTATTTTGCATAACAGAAGGGGTTACCAAAATAAATATGAGCGTATGACTGTAGATCAAATCAATATAAAAGGACCACGCATACTCTATGTGGCCCTCCCTCCCATACAGATGTTTTTTCAGGTTTTTTTGCAAAGAGGGTGAAATGTTCCGTCAACAACAAGCAGTTGTTTTTTTGCCACACATCACACAGTGGTACCAGTAAACGTGCATTTTTGGGCCCTAAAATGTCCCACATTGCACTTTCATGAAACCACATAGCACTTTAAAAGGCAGTTTAATTCATGAGAAGGGTAGAATTAAACTACTGCACCTCACAGAGCTTTCATAGTAAACAGTTTCATGGCTTTTAATAAAAACAACAGGGTACAAAATAGATGTGAAATCACATTGAAGCATTTTATACCAGATGAGCTTATTTGCAGGCAAATTTCATTATTGGTATACAGTGGCTATTAAAGTTAATAAAGTCCTAGTGGTCTAGGTTTGACATGCTGTTTTTTTTTCTGCAGCTGGACTTCAGTGCTTTTGTGATGCTAGGCTGAGGGTAATTGAACTCAGTATGGCTGACGGAGACTCATCAATCAGGACTGATAAATGCTCCACATGATTTGATGAATGAGAGAAATTATGTTCTGACAGAGAGACTCTGCAACCGATTTACAGGTGAGAAAACAGACCAAAAGCAGAAGGACTAGCTATCTGTTGGATATTTTCAGTGCCTCTCCTTAGTGCCTCTCCCCTCTCCTATCCTCCAAGTCGTTAGTGTCCCTTTGTCTGATTTCCTCCATGTTTGATTAAACTTTAATGTCTTTTCATGTCCTTATCTGGTCTCAATTAAGATCCCCAGATCTTTGTCTTTCCGCTTCCATTCACACTATTGGCGTTTTTATTTTCATTTCCCTGGTGTCTGGCTGCTCTCCAGACCATAAACCATTCGGAGGGCTTTCCTTCATCTTCAAACATCACTGCATTTTGTTCTTTTCTTTTTTTTAAGTCCCCCTGCTGCCATCTCACAAAAACTGGTTTAAAAAAAGTGCCATAAATATTATTATGATTGTGTTAATCCAGTTTATGGGAATTAGGTCCATGCTAATAGTTTTTGTTGTGTTCAGACGTGTGTGGGCCAGCTGGCTGGATCTCTCTTTGAGATCAGGAAAAGTGAAGAACCCCCCCGTCTGATTTAAAGACCGTTGGAGCTTTTGATTTTCTATCAAAGGAGTTCCATTTTCTGCAGAATTCAAAATGTATGTGAGGGATATATTTTGCAGGCCACGGTCGCAAAAGCCTTCTCCCATGTGTGCTGTACTGTACAAAAGGGTTGTGATAATAAAATACATGCCCTCTACCCCTCTATCAGCTGGGTTGAGTTTAGCAAGGAATGTACAGTTATTGTGCATTCTGCTCTGCTGGATGTCACTGCATTGCTGTTTACATTATAATGATAGCCTCTCTGATGATGAAAAAGACCTATCTATCACAGTGGTCGCGTAGAGCAAAAGAGGGCCAATACTTACATTCAGTTATTGACCTTTGACTCTTTTACACCTTTTACGGAACAATCTATTCCTTTAAACAGGAAGAGGTAGCTTTTGTAGGAAGGAAACCGAGAATTAAACCATGCTTTTACTAAAAAGAGAAGCGGATATGAACCGTAAAAGTGATTTATGACTTTTATGAAATGAGAGCTAAATCTCACAGATCCCTGGAGCTGTAGTAAATCCAGCTGTGGTTGGGAAATTCACGGTGCTTAATGCTGATGTATGGGTGTTCACCAGCGAGCGCTTGTAAGGCCCAGAGCAAAGGGAGGAGCTGTAAAGCATTTTCAGTGCTGCCAGCTAAACAGGTCTGCTCTGATGGCTCCTCTTATACAGCTTGAGATTTTAAACTGAAACATGAAGACTTTTAATAGATTCAGTGGTCACTGTCAATAATCTCATCAACACTCAAGGGAATCCAATGAGGGTGGGCCAGTCCACTGGAGCTGTAACCCAAGTTTGAGGACCCTGTATCTGAATTGAAGCTAGCATCATGGGGGGGTACCCCCCTTTGGTTCGATGTTAGAATGGGGATGAACCTGTACGCTAGAGGATGTTTTATGTGCCGCTGTTGCCCCCTGTGCTCTCTGCCTTTGCTGATTATGCTCCCCTGCTGAGAGGTGAAATAACAGTAAGCCGGCCTGAGCAAAGGTCACCTACCTACCGGATGACCTCGTCTCTAATTGTTCTCCACTCTTGGGGCAGGAAAGTCAGGAAATGAGCTTTCAGTAAAGTTTAGAGATTGTATTTTAGCTAGGGTGAATGCTATCCTGTTGTATAACATTACAGACACATCATTGTGCTAAATTCAAAATATTTTTTCAGTTTACTTTATTTATGTATATGTGCTGTAATTACATTACTTTAATACAGTACCCTCTTATTCTGTAGTTTAGAAGCACTTTACTCAGAGATGTTTATGATACATTGTGATTAAAATATGGATAAAACATTGTTTCATATTTGTAGTTCAGATAAGAACAAAAGCCTGGGAACCTTTGCCATAAAATGTTTCCCATTAACATTTCATCTGCTCATAAACAATCTGTGATCTGCTGTGACTGGGCTGCTTGAACCATTATGAATTCACCACATTTGTTTTGTGGTTAGTCTGTTCTTTCATGTTGTCGATGCCATTTGTAACAAGAAAGTCAGTCCTACTAATCAACATTAGTTGTAGGTACAACCTTTTGCAAAATGGCATGTCACAACAGCATGTTTGTATCTCTGTGTGGTAGGTGTGTGCTTACATATCTGTGAGAATTGGTCTGTGTGTTCAGTCCATCACACAGCCCAGAAATGTGTCCTCGCGTGTGTGAGCAAATCACTGTAGTAGCAGTGTGGGTCTGTGTGAATGCATGGGAAATGCCTTTAGTTGTGGGTAATGGGTTGAAATTGCATTGAGTGCCTTTGATCTGAGAGAATGAATGACACAGATTAAGCTGTCAGAGCAGGGATTGATAGAGGCCAGATGAAGCTCTGTGACAGACAAGAGCCCCAGTAGAACAGACGGGCAAATTGCCAGGCAGTGTGGGTGTGCAAAGTTGTTTACAATATCAGGACAACGTATGCACATCCACCATAGTGGCTTTGTGTATGTGATATGTTTCTTGAATAAACCATACTTGTATATATCTGTGTATTGCTCCATTCACAGGAGAATGTAAGGAAGAGAGAGAGAGAGTGTGCTTCTCTCTCTTTGTGTGTGTGTGTGTGTGTGTGTGTGTGTGTGCGTGCACGTGCGCGTGCGTGTGCGCGTGTGTGCGTGTGTGCATACATGGCATGTGCGTGCATGTTTGAAGGAATAAGAGTGATCATGCACGGCAGGTTACTTCCACCAGCACGCAAGCATGAGCCCTCGCCTACATGTGTGCGTGTTGCCCTCATGGCAGCGTGCATATGTTTGTGTGTGAAGGTAGTCCACATTTCTAAACACTTGCACATGTTCAAAGGTTCTAAATCCTTTTAATTTCTATATTATTAGCCCTTAATAAGATGGAATGAGAGGAATTTTAAGATGAGAAGTTTTGATTGAAGAGGTTTGTGCTGACTGGCGTTGCTGTATTTTTACTGAAGCAGCTGAAACCACAGTTAATACGTTCCAGGACTTGAACTGCCTATCCATACTGACCCCATGCGCACACGAATAACAGATGCCAGCTCAGATCAGTCAAAGATGTAGTTTGGTTTAATAAGAGAACGAAAACAACATTATCTTAATAAACATTAAACCTATGTTTTTTTCAGTCTCTAATACATGTATAGTCATCAGAGAAAGACAGGGTGTCTATCTGTAAACTGAGCAACAGCTTAAAAAACTTTTTTTAAAACACTTGTTTCAATTGTTTTTTATAACCATACCAAGAATGATGTTTTAGATTAATAAAAGCATCAGATAATGTTCAGCGGTGAACATCAATGTCATCCACATTGTTTGATATGTCATACAGATGGAATACAAGATTTACATGCAAGATTTGAGAGAAGACGGCAACATTTTAAAACTGACCATACTTACTTATCTTTCCTCGTTTTCAGACACACAGACACACGCGCGCATGAACACACACACACACACGCACGCACATGCAGACACAATCATATGTAGACAGACACACACACACACACACACACATGCAGACACAACACTCACACTAACATACACAAGGGATATCACTGAGGGCATCCCCTGTTTGCAGAGGTGCTTTTTTACAACCTTGCGTTTTCAGATCTTCACCTTTAATGTGACATTTGGTCCCGCTCTTAAAGTCCCAGAGAGATCCAGACCAAATGAGCAGGCGAAACCAGATGCGGCTTTTTTGTGGGGGGCAGGCAGACAGGGGTCCCCCGCCTCATCTCCCCATGTGCTCCCTTAACTCTTCATCACCACCCATTAAAGCCTCCCCTTTTATGAGCGTGCCATGCGCCCACCTGTGACTTGACCCGACCCAAGACGGCGACTTCAATGTCCTGAGAGCCAGGGGGCCAGTATTAGCGATTCCGTGCTCCACCAAATCTGTCTTATGCCAGAAACCAACACCCTGTTTCCACTGTTTACCTGGACGTATAGGTTTCCATCAGTCAGTTTGTCATAAAACAGCATCCACACAGCTCCATACTGTTTACTGTGCATGCACCGCTTCAATGTTATATACCTTTTAGCTGTTAAACAGAATGTGTTATGTTTTGTGTGTAAGGGTAATGTTTATCCGTCTGACAGGCCACTCTGTGGCTTTCTAATATCCCTGGGAAGTCATAACAGTTCTTACAGAGATATCAAGTTACCATTTTGAAAGATGTGTCCAGATGCTTTCACAGGGTATATGGTAGAATGGATAACGTGGCAACAAATCACGGCTTGGTGGGTGCATAATTTCCCGCATCAGAATAGTGTTAAAAAAAAGAACTCACACTCCAAGTACTGCTAATTAAAAAATACGCACTTTTAATTAATCAAAATCAGACCGTCGTCTGTGCAAAAATCCAATCCTTTCACCAAATCACTGTGATGACAGTGTCTCAGTGAACTCACAACCATTAAGCCTGTTTGATTTTTTTTTATGTCATTTTTCTCGATATGTTCTAATTTATATGAACTATACAGTATGTGTTCATTTATAATTGCAGATGTGACTCAGACTGAATGCTACCAAATAGGAGACTAAATTAGGTATAATTATTGCCCCAGTAAATAACAGCCTTGGTAATGATTGTTCCATTTCTAAGACTTCAAGATACAGTGCACACATGCTTATTATGAAATAATATAAGCTTGCCCAATAATTGCCATAATCAGTTCCCTATGCATTTCCTTTAGAGTTTCAACACCTGAACATCACAGCATTAATCTGATGCCAAGTATTTGTTGTGAACGCTCATGCACTAATGAGATCACTATTCTGGGCCCACGACCGGGCCCACGACTGTTACATTCATTGACCAAGTCCAAACTGCATTAGATGATGTGATTCACACTTTTCACAGAGGACGTGTGAGTAAATGTGTGGTAGCTTTTCACCATGGAACTGTTCCTCATGGCCCCTTTAACAGTGTGACACTGCGGAGGGAAGTCGGCCTGCATTTGATCACACAGGCCCACATCTGGGCATCGTGAAGGGCTAAAGTTAGAAACACATGCTGCTCTCATTACTGTAAAATAGGAGTCACACTCAAGCAGGCGTGACCCCCACAACCACCCAGCGCAGTAAAAGCAGAGGGAGGAATTGGGGGAAAGTGGAATAGGGGTGGTTGGAGATTTTTGTGAGTGTTTACGTGTTTGTATTTGTGAGTGTGTGCATGTATGTGTGTGTGTGTTATGTTTGTGTGTTTTTGACAGCGCTCTAAGAGGGATGCTTGCTGACTGGATTCAGAGGTGGGGGTTTGGCAGTGGGCCAATTTGATCGCTCTGTGGCTGATGGGGATCCAGCTGCTGGAGATGGAGGTGGTGGTTTTGCCCTGGAACTGAGATGAGAGGACAAAAGGAGACCCAAGTGACTGCACAGGGCGGATCAAAGTGCTGTGTGACAAGCATATTAGATTTTAATCAGGTCCCAATAAGCCTTCTGGTAGGCCCGCCAAATTCACATCTGTCAGACAAAGCCCAAGTGATGAGGTAGCAGAAGCATACTGCACAAAGGCCAGTTTCACGACGGCTCAGCAGAGCTTGAAGATCAAGATGTCCGAGCCTGCAGACCACCATCCAGCTAGAGTATCAAGAGGCCGTCCAGAGTCATGGCTTGGCCTCAGTACAAAGGCCACTTTCAAGCATACATCGTGTCAGTACAGTTAGACACCTGCCAATGGTTAATGACTAATGGCTAATGGAGTGTCCGGGGAATGGGCTGTTTGAATTTGTGTGACAGAGATTTCTGATAATGTCATCGACACTGAGTTACCTCCTACTGCCCTTACAAAGTCAATTCCCCCAAGATGAGGTAATCAGAGGAGGAATAAATTCCCTTACAGCAGGGCCAGAGGCATCAGCAATGTTCCAATGTTTTTGTTGTTGTTGTTGGTTGTGGTGGTGTGTGCGCATATTTGTGTGTTTGCATGTGTTTACAAGACAGACTGATCAAATTAAGGAAGAGAGAGCATGCGTCCATTTAGATGTTGTTTGCACACCACTAACATGCCAGTGGTTATTTCTTTCACGCTGGGATGATGAAACCAGGCACGATTAGTTTAGTCTCAAATTCATACATTCATACATTTTCTCCCTCAGCCTCTAAAAGTTTTGGTATTACGTCTTGAAACAAGTAATACAACTTTAAGTGACATAACTCAACAAATTTTAGTTAAAGACAATGCAGCGTTTTTCTGACAACAGTTGTAATACTGGTGAACTCTTATCTTTGTGTAGTGCTGCTGTTGAACTTCTCGCTGTAACCTCTCAAGAAAATCACCTCCCTGCCAAGCCAGCTTAAATAATTCACATGCAAGATAGTAGCAACCATACGGATGTAATTTTCACTTTCTAACTTTTTTTTGTCTCTGTCTGAGTGAGTTGGAAAACCTTTTACGAAGTCCACATGCCTCTGGCCTTTTAATTCAATTCCTTCACCATATGTCTCCCCTCTGTCTCTCCAGCTCCTCAGTAATGGCCTCACTGTCTCTTTCCTTTCGGTTGGTTAATGCTGATGTGAACCAAAGGCCATGTGAAGTCCAAAGGCGCATGCCATTGCTCTTAAGTTCTAACTTCACTCAGATGCTGAGCTCTTGCCCCTAAGTCAGGCCTCAGGAATGGTGGTGTTTACCAATGACACGTGAGTTCAGACACATGAAGTAAGTCATGAACGCTTGGCCAAGCAGACGTTTGCTGCCGAGGGTTTGCGCTGTCTGGCAGGGGGCTTCAGGTGTGTAATGACTGTGATCTCCCATGGGAACCAAGGGGATACCTCAACCTTGTGACCCGGGAGTGTGGGGATCCCTCTGAAGGTGCTCATGGGTCAGTGATGATCTCTTTTTGAGACACACTCATGCAGTAAAAGACAGGGCAGGAGTGATGGGTAAGTTGCATACCAGTGTATTAGGTCATCATTACTCCTGCAACTGCTTGTAAGCCCTTTGGTTGCCAAATGGTTCTTAAACTAAAATGTTTGCTTAGATTGTTCATTTTTTATACAAAAATATTGTTTCATTAAGACAAGTCTGTGACAACAGACAATAGTATACTTTGACGACTAAAATATATTCGTCTGTCCATATCCACATTGTAAGTAGGCTACAGCCTTCATGCGGTCATATTATGCACCGCTGTGCTGAACCTAAATTTTTAGTATGTAGGCCTATCTGTGTGTGTGTGTGTGTGTGCGTGCGTACCTCTCTCTCTCTCTCTCTGTGTTTGTGTGTGTGTGTCTGCGCAAACTTGTGCGCACTGCCAGTGCCTGCATGCACATAGCCTATGAGTGCCTGCCTGTTTGTGTATTTAGGCCACTGTGCACTGCAATGTGCCTGTGTGTGTGTGTGCCAAGGTATCATGTGAGTGTACAAACTTGTGTGTGTAATGGTGGCCAGCCAGATGGTAGGCCTAGGCTATAGCTGGACGGCTATGTTAAGTAGGCTCAACCTCAAGACGCCTTGAAGAGAGGTTGGCACGCAGAGTGCAAACCTATGGATATCCAGACACAACAATATAAACTGCCCACGCCTCATAAACTAGTTTGTAGGAAATCTACACTGTATAACGTGGGCTAAGGGGAGCACATGTTAATTCAGTAAAATGCAAACGAGAGGGTTAAAGCAGAGTAAGAAGGATCTTTGTGCAAACCTTCACTACATTGCCGTGACGTGGCTATAGTTCTATCAGCAGAGGTTTGGAAGCGCAGCGCTTGTGCCCTAACAACCGTTGCCATGTGTTGAGTTTACACAGATTTCAGGAAGACAGGAAGAAGTTGAGAAGTAGCAGCTAGAATCTAGATCTAATTTCAGTTTTAATGAAAATTTGAAGGCTGTCCATTCCAACTACTTAGAGGTATCATATTGTTCTAATTTGTACATTTTATGGTACTAAATGTAGCTAACTACTTATCATTATTCATTCAAGCGAATAACGCCTCTAATTAAATTAACATTAGCGGATGTCTGCAACAGGTTAGCAGCATGGTTAACATCCTTGTCATAACTTAGCAAATTGTTATTCTACCTTTTGCAAAACAACGCTGACTTGTGATTATATCCTACCGTGACACTTAGGTCAGCCTGGCAAAATATCTGTTATTCTCCCACCGTTAACGCTGGGTCAACGAAACGAAATCTGCTCTCTTGCTGTTTTTAAAAGTTCTATCACAAGTCTTCGTTGGAGGACTATGTGAGAATGGATTCAAGACTGGAGAACCAAAGCCATCTTCATGGGTTTGGAGTATCTCTGCCCCACCTTTCCAGTACATTTTCAGAGCACAAACATGCCCCATCTCAATCACAGAGGAGCCGACTTCCACCGGTCAGAAAGTATCCTGTGATCGAGCAAAAGGGGTTCTACTCTGAACTCATCACTACATCAGCCAAGGCTCGAGTTCAGGTAGCCCATCTCCTCTTTTAGTCATACGTATTTGTTTTTACATGCACAATGAACATAAGATTGACCTCTGGTTCATTCACATTAATAACATAGTTTAATTTTCTACCTCATCGGTGCTTGTAATTACTTTTCCCCTGCAGTCCTATACCCAGGGACCACAGACTCAGCAGAGTTTACTGTGCCAAGCAGGATATGAACCAAACACCCCAAACGGTGAGCCCTTTGTGCAGTTTCTTACTTGCACTGGGTCTGCGTTAACTTTTGTTATTCATTCAATATGCTGAGGAATTGTTGAGGTCTACGTGTGTTTGATCTGCTTCAGTGCTCTGTATTTCCATTCAAGTAGTCTGTGCACATTGTTTCAACATCCGCGGGGGAATTGCTTTGTTCCTCAGTCGCAACTTTCTGCACCCCTCCGGAGCTGCACAGCATTGTGGAGAAGGAGAAGCATGGACCCACCACTCAGCAGTTGCAGCAGACAGACTTCCCCTCCCAGGGCTACACTGCCAAGGTGCAGCTGCCCTACCAGTGCCAACATGGACAACTGCCCCGCAAGATAGAGATCGAAAGGTGAGGTTGAGGGGTTGGGTTTATGAGTCATTATGAAATGAGTATATACTCAATACAGAGATTAGAGGGCATATGTTTCCCTGTTTGTCTATTGCTTGTGTGTAGGTTTCACATGATTTTGCCCCAAACCACAGATTCATTATACCTATTCTCCAGATCACCTTGATTATGTAGCCATAGTCTGTTTTTCTTTCCATCACTTTGTATCCATGTCTATCAGTAGGCACTGGAACAGGCCCAACCGGCATGAAGTGTCACATTTTCATTAACATTTCTAATCTCCTCCAGCAAGTTATTCTTAACCAATTCAGCAGTTTATTTATTTATTTGTTTATTTAAAAGGGACAATGCACATCAATTAACATTCTTTGTTTACACTCAAAATGTAAATGTGCCAGTTACAGCACACCTAGACATCACCCTTTATCATTGTTTGTCTTCCTATTTTCCTTCATTTACTTAATGAGATATATGATTATGTCTATTTTCAGACGGAGGCGAGAGTATCTTAACATGAACATTTCTGAGCTGTTGGCAGAGCAGGGCATTGACTCCAACCTCTTAATCCCAAGACACCGAAGCAATGTGGATAGCCCAGCCAAACCAAATAGCCCTGCTCTCTCTGTGTCAAACTACCTGCCCCTGGAGGTACATGAGATGGATAAGACTTCAAATATGTTTTGTATGTTTAACAGAAGGTCCGCCATGAGCCATCGCACAGGAGTTTTATAAAGTTTCATAACTGTATTTAGGAGATGGCTATGTTGCTAATCATCATGACACTTAATATTGTGCTGTTAAACCCCATTGTCAGTAATTATATATCCAGTCACAGTTTTTTTTTTCTTCTTCTAATGAGAACTGTTTGAAGCTGTGCTTTGTGATTGTATGCCTGATTTCTCCACTCCCCAGATATTTGACAATGAAGAGTTCGACTGCCGCACCCCTCAGGATTGGCTAGCCTTAGGCACCGAGCCAGGGTCCGCTGAGAGAAAGCCAGTTCCTGCAAAAGCCTTGCTGCCCAACTATGACAAGATTCCAAATGGCAAGTTTGCTTTTAAAACTTGGAACCATGCAAGGATGTTTTGCATGCTTGGTCATAGTGTAATTGCAAAAATATATCTAAAAATGATGACAGACTAATTCCTCTCTCTCCCTCTGTCATGCTCTCAATGTCTTTCCAATCTCCTTATGTCTTTATCTTCTCATCTTTTTTCCGTGTAATTGCTTACCCCTTTTTTGGATTTATTTCTGTTCACAGACTTAAGAAGTCCATCTGTAACATACTCCTGGCATTCTGTTGGGGTTTTAGACTACTACCCGGAGAAAAAGCTGTACTTGGTTCATAAGGACCGTAATGGCAGAGTGAGGGACAGCAAAGGGAAGCCAATTCTGAAGTCAAAAGAGAGAGCTAAAGGCAAGGCCAAAGCCCTGACTCTTGCAGTGCGGCACTGTGCCATTTTGTACTTTTCAGCCCCTTTTCAAATGACATTTATGGAAGAAAATGTTAATTATGTAAAAATGCAAAACTACCCACACTACATTGCATGGCTGTGGAAAAGCATTTAACAGCTAAGAGTGGAATCTTGTTTGATAGTGCCCAAGCAAACCATGCCATGTCTTGAGTTTACTTCTTCCTACACATGCATGTTCCTGCACGTCTATAAAGCTGTCACTGTTTCATCAATATGTTAATTACCCCTCTGTGCTCTTCCCTTCGGCGCTGATGTCACGCCGCCATAGACGGCTCTCCCCCAGTCCTTCTGGGTCAGTACTGGGTCCCCAGGATCCAGGTGCAGTTTAGCGCTGAGGACCCACGCGTGTTCATGCAGAGGGTGCTGTTCGCCCATAGCTGGAGGGAGAACACAGAGGGCCTGCTGTTCTATCACTTGGCAGTGGACAGCATGCCTGTCTGGGAGGGCATGCCCTCTCTTGGTCGGGGCAGCCTCGACCGCATCAAGAAACATGCGCTCTCCACACCAGGCCTCCGGCTGAATCTGTGAGTTAGCTCCTGTGTATTCCAATTAGCTGATATATTAGTCTATTAATATGATAATTATAATTATATACTATATAATGAATTATGTATTGAAGCTTGGCATCAGTGCCATTATACCTGTTTCTAGTTATACAATCTATGTTTAGGCCTATATTTGAAGTTGTTATATTCTGTATTGTTGTGTAGATATTGTTTGATATATGGCCGTTGTATGTATGGCATCTAATAAATGTTAATATATTCAAGCACTGTGCTTTGGATGCTGCAGGCTGCAGAAATGTGTGGTCCAGCTGGAGAGTGAGATTAATCTGGCATACGATCGCACCACGAACCGGATGGTTTTTGACAAAGTGGTGAAAGAGGACCCAGAGAAGTTCTCCCATATCACCGTTCCGCAAAGAGAGCCGGAGACCGTGCCAGAGAGAGGTGGGTCACCGAGGGGGAAGGAATGTTGAAGATAGATAGGGAGGGAGATAGCGAGGGATTTAAGTTGATCCAGCTCTCAGAAGGTGGGCCAGTGAAAGTAGTGTGTGTGCGTGTGTGCGCGTGTGTGTGTGTTTGTGGGCGTGCGTGTGTGTGTGTGTGTGTGTGTCTGTGGGTTTTAATTGGATTGACCTGTCTCGGAGGGTACTATATATCATCTTGTGCCACTCTGTGGGATCTGTAGGGTTTGTGTCTATCCCTGCGTATCCTTTTGAGAAGAACCGGGCAGCGTTCACCTTCAACACGCTCTTGACCAAGCCTGAGGTGATCTCAGCCCTGTCTAAAGTGCACGGCGAGTGCAACAGGGTGGCTTCCATGAGCCTGTTTCACCTGACCTTCACCAAGGTCCTGCGGCTCGAGGAGTTTGAGCTGGCTCAGTCCCAGACGCACGCACAGGTACCCTACTCAGCAGTCCGCACGGTGCACAGAGAGCATCAGTGTCATCAGTTTACACACACCATGATGCAGTTATCCATGATGCAGTGCACCTAAATATTTATGCTGGACTGTTATCTATCATCATGTGCTATCCAAAAGCAAAGCAAAACATAACGCTTATCCTTTGATGCTAAAATGTTTATTGTTTACACGTGAACATACTGTAACATTTTACTTAAAAACAAAATCATTGATTGAACACAAGCAGGAAGATTTGGCTGACATTTCCATGTCATTGTATGTCATCAGGACTGGTCCTACCCATTCATTGGATGGCTGCAGCATCAGACATGCAGTTAATAATGTTGTGTGTAATATTTGCTTACAAAATCCAATTTGTACGTGGTGTTGTTTTTCTTGCGATGTGGCCCGTCCTGACGTGTGCAGGTTCAGCTGTTCCTGCGCGACTCGTGGGTGACGACCCTGTGCAACAGCATCCGCTCCAGCCTGCGGGACGTGGCCGTGGGCTGGTTCTGTCTGAAGGAGTCCCGCTGGGAGGTCTACTGCATGTCCAAGATGTGCTGCCTCATGTCCCAGGTGCGCTACAGCCTGCAGGACTCGCTGCGTTTCCTGGTGCAGCACTCGCTGGCCAGCCTCTCCCAGTTCCTGCTCGACACCTGCCAGAACGTGCTGCACTGCCCGCAGGACATGGTCTGGGGCGAAGACCTCATCCACAGCCCCTATAAGTGAGACCCCAATTTTGCCCTTTCTGATTGCACAAATTTTGTGTAAAAGTCCAAATCTGTTGTGAAGCATCTTTACAGTATTCACTGTTTACGTACTGTATGAACATCTGGCTTCTTATCATTGTCTCTCTCTTGTCTCTGACCCTCTCTACTGTAAATTGGGGTTCTCCCAGTGTTCATCATGATTATCCACCCATTTTAGGGGACAACTCCAGGGACACTGAAACTTGGTGGCCATGCAGTCCCACTAGGCTGGTTAGGAATAGAGGGGTTTGACCCCTGGGGGCAACACACACGCTGTGCTGGCCCTCTCAAAAGCCAGGCCTAAAGCAGTTTTTGTGGAATATTTTGTTAACCATTGCACCCAAGATTACATCATAGTTTTGAGTTTTGTTCTACAGGTATAAAAAGAAAGACCCATTAATGAGTACTAGTAGGCATGTGCATTCTTTTGACTGGTAGTATACATTTAGGTGTCACCAAAGACTACTTTGTCTGTTGTTTGCTGACATGGCTGACTTGTCTTAATGATACAGTGTGTAAGATTTAGTGATATACGTTTGTGGTCTTGTAGATAACATGGCAATGACTGTCTTTAGAGACATTTTTGTACAAAATTGAAACTTTTTGTGAAGTTGACATGTATACATACCAAGGGTAGGGCATGTAAAGTTACGGTTTACAATGAGTTGCAGGAGTAGGGGATGGAGACCAGTTATTTATTTTCTTCAAATAGTACATGCAGCACTGTGCGGTGGCCATTATATCTCGCTATGTACCTGTTTTCTTTTAGGCGTAGTGACATTTGGATGATGAAAGGTATTGTCAGTTTACACGACAAGTGAACTAGCTTTAATTGACAGTCACAGTCACAGTACTTGGATGAGAATGTTACAGAGTACTTTGACCTGGAAAAAATAGCTGGAGCTGAACATAGTTAGCATTCCATGTTGTAATGGCTCATCTGGTCCTTGTCAACTCATGTAGCCACTAGTTTACCACAGAAACGTTTGCACCTTAAGGGCTGACAGTGTTATTAGGAACTTGCCAAATAAACAATATTGACAGGGACAGGGAAATGGATGTCAGATTAATCACATACAAATTTCTCTATTGAAATTCAGGATATTTGTAGCATGTTGTGTAGTGAATATAGTTAAGTGCTGTGCAACCCAAAAGAAAGCACTTCTTTCCACATTAGGGCTATTTCCAGCGTTAGTCTCTCTGTTTATGATAAACACGGTCTGTTTGATGGTTCTTGGTATCATTACATTGGGTCCCCTTAAGCCTTGCTTTGACTGCTTTACACTGGAATGTTTTGGAACATACTCAAGGTTAGAGAGCAGGTCACAGAAATGTTCGCAGAGTGATTTTCCATAAATAGCATGTGTACCCATTGTATGTTTTTGCCTTGTGGCATTTTATCAGACAACATTGTTCAAAATAACCTGGATGCAGACAGCAAGCAGACAGCATGCTTTAACATAGTGTTCTGATGCTTGGATCCACAAAAAATGAACACATGTTGAATTTTATCTACTGTTCCTCTGTCAGACTGCATGTTTTTTCCAGCTTACATTATCCAATTGTAACCGTGAACAATCTTGGCAAAATGTACATCATTGCATGCATGTTTATGGTTAGAACCTCCGTCACATCCCTGTCTGGTGTAATAAACATCAATACATGTATTTAACTGCATAGTATTGATTTAATTTGCCTATTTGATTTGTAATAATCAGGTTAGAACATTTGGTCTGAGTTTTCTTCATCAAAAGAGGATGTTTGCTTAGTTACGGTCTTCAGATAGAAAAATTGTTTGTTTTTTTTACAACTGGTTGTCATTGTGATATGTCAGCGAAATTAATTCCATTTTGCTCTTGTGTAGCTCTTATTTGATGTTTTATTTGATGTTTTTTATGTGATTTCTATTTACTCTTGCAGGCCCAAAAAGAGCCCCCTGTTTCTGGTGGACCTCATTCTTGACCTGACCGGAGCTCACTACAGCACACTACTGGAGAACTTTGAGAGTTCCATAATGAACCTCTTTGACAAGGGCATTTTGTCCACACACAATGTCCCTCAGTTGGACAAGGTGAGATACTGATATAAGCTCAGATATGCAAGTGGCCTTACATGCATTTACATAAGGGTATCACCATATGTTTTTTTCTCCCTTTAAAGTTTTTTTAATGAACGTTCACATTGTTCTGATTGTTTACTTAAAATGTTCAATTGTACTGTCTGTCAAGTGTAATCATACTTGACAGAGAAGAAGTTTTTTGTGACATTGGTGTTGATTTCCTGGTTCTGGTAGTTTGTGATGACGAGCATGTTCATCAGCGGCACGCCACTGCTGGAGTCGGTTGGGCTGCTGGAGCCGGCCGTGCAGGAGCTGCGAGAGCGGATGAGGCATGCGCTGCGCCAGGCCACCATTCCGCTCCGAGCCTACGCCCGCGAATACGAGTGCCACCTGGAGCTGCACAACTCCGATGTGGAGAGCTTCCTCCGGTACGGCACCTGCCATCTGTCAGCCATGTCCACAAGTGCAAAGCTCACCCTAACACATTGACTGCGTTTACATGCACTTTAGTATTCCGGTTATGAGGCTTATCCCGATTTTGATCATATTCAGGATATGGTGTTTACATGAACACAGAGAAACCCGGTCATTAATATCCCTGTTAACATGATGAATAATAGTTGTGAGGGACCGAGGCGGTCACCCCATGTTGTGGGAGGTGTGACACTGGATGTGTTGGTGTTGAGGAAGGAGATGGCAGGAGACAGCAGTTCCGCATACAAAAAATAGTCATTTATTTAATTGACGGGCAGATCAGGGAATCACAATCCGGGTCCAGGCATGATACAGGGTTCTTCCAGGCAACAACTAGGCACCAAACTAGGCAACAAACTAGGCAACAGATCCATACAAGGCGACTTTGCAAATCTATGGACCAAACTCTCCCCTTTGCCTCACAGCAAGCAAGGGTTACTTTTTCGTAAACGTCAAATGAACAAAGACTTCCCTTTACTCCTGGACCTCCAGCTCTTCCCATGTGGCTTCCCTGTCTCCCGTGTGTCTCTCATATGTGACCTCTCTATCAGTGAAAGAGCCCTGCCTTAAATAGGCTAGGCCATTAACCAATTAGTGTTGGACTGCACCACTATAGGACGTGTGTGTGGGGGGGATGGGGCTGTACCATTAACCCAATCACAGTTAAAACCAACAGTTCAACACAGACCTACATACAAATATTCACATACATATACACAACAATGAAACAAAACTAGTGCATATGTGTGCGCAAAGTCTGTGTAGTACAAGGCAGAGTCAAAAGTTATCAGAGGTGGAAAAGGAGAAGTCTTCTTTTTCACATTTCCTTCCCCCTCTGAAGTCTCACCAACCAGGTGGTGAGACAGAAGTCTGCCCCATTGTCCTCCGCTAGTACCTGGGAAACGGTTCCGGGCCAGGCAATTGGCACAACTGCTGCAGCCAGCACTGGTTTGAGGTCGCCTTTGCTGTGGGGTGTAGGTAGGCACTCCTGGACGGCCCTTCCGGTTTCCGCCTGGTCACAGTTGACCTCTCCACCTTGCAGCAGGTCCTCCTCCAGCGCTGCTGCTCTCTTGGCCCCGTAATCTCCACCAGGGCTGCTCTGGCCAATGCGCAACAAGTCAGTTCCTGCAGAGTTGCTTTGCTCCCGTCTCCCTTTCTCCAGTATCCCCGAGGTCGTACCATCCCACCGCTGCCACCAAATGTGAGGGACCGAGGCGGTCACCCCATGTTGTGGGAGGTGTGACACTGGATGTGTTGGTGTTGAGGAAGGAGATGACAGGAGACAGCAGTTCCGCATACAAAAAATAGTCATTTATTTAATTGACGGGCAGATCAGGGAATCACAATCCGGGTCCAGGCATGATACAGGGTTCTTCCAGGCAACAACTAGGCACCAAACCAGGCACCAAACTAGGCAACAAACTAGGCTACAAACTAGGCAACAGATCCATACAAGGCGACTTTGCAAATCTATGGACCAAACTCTCCCCTTTGCCTCACAGCAAGCAAGGGTTACTTTTTCGTAAACGTCAAATGAACAAAGACTTCCCTTTACTCCTGGACCTCCAGCTCTTCCCATGTGGCTTCCCTGTCTCCCGTGTGTCTCTCATATGTGACCTCTCTATCAGTGAAAGAGCCCTGCCTTAAATAGGCTAGGCCATTAACCAATTAGTGTTGGACTGCACCACTATAGGACGTGTGTGTGGGGGGGATGGGGCTGTACCATTAACCCAATCACAGTTAAAACCAACAGTTCAACACAGACCTACATACAAATATTCACATACATATACACAACAATGAAACAAAACTAGTGCATATGTGTGCGCAAAGTCTGTGTAGTACAAGGCAGAGTCAAAAGTTATCAGAGGTGGAAAAGGAGAAGTCTTCTTTTTCACAATAGTATTCCGGTTACCAACGCTAAAGTTCTATTAGCACTCCGTATCCCGGTTACTAATGTAATACGTGTTTTGCCTGAGAAAGTGTATACATGGAACAGTATCCCGGTTTCTCTGGGAGTACACCACCTAGCATAACCGGAATACTTGTAACCTGGATAAGGGCTTATTCGGGGTTTCCGAAATCGGGGTATGATGTTTACATGTGCAAATACAAAACCGGGATACTTCAAAACCCCGATCGTAACCGGGATACTAAAGGGCATGTAAACGCAGTCACTGACAAACTCAAGGGTACACTATAGGCTGGTTTAACCATACATAGTTTAAGCCAAGTCCTGGACTAACAGAGAACCTTGAATGGACATCTCCATGTAAAAGAAACCGGTATTGTATGCGTTTTTTCTTTTTTTCTCTCTCAGCCTGATTTGACCTTTCATGCTCCATGACCTTGCTCTTCACCACCTAACATCTTTTTTCTTTGAAATGCATCACTTGAGTAGTTAGTGCCATATACCTACTGTAGCCTGTTATTTAATAAAGGTGGTTTATTGACGTGGAGTAGCTCTATGTCCCGTCACTTGTGGCCCCTAGCAGTGTTCTCTACCCCCCAGGGCCCACAGCCAGCCAGAGCAGACTCCCCAGGAGGTGAAACGGGAGGTGGAGCAGCACTTGAAGGAGAAAGAGGTGTTGGACCAGTCACTGCCAGCCTCCATCATCATCGGGCCCTTCCTGGTTAGCGTGGAGATGGTTCGTCAGAACCTGTCCAAGAAGCGGCGCGCTCTGGCTAACGCTGTGCTGGACAGGCTGGCAGTGAAACTACGCAAGCAACTGGAAGATGTGAGTAAAGCTGGTTTCAATTGTTGCTCTGTATGTGTGTGTGTGTCTGTGTGCGTGTGTGTGTGTGCACTCGTGCGTGTGTGTGTTTGTGTGTGTGTGTGTGCATCTGTCTGTCCGCCTGTTTGTGTGTTTACTTTGTGTCAGTCTTTCTTGATTTTAATTACATATGAATTTGAACTATTGTATGCATGCGTCTGTGATGTGGTTGTGTGTAATTGCGCATATTGTTTGTGTTTGATTGCACATATCTATGGTTTGTGTCTGTCTGTGTATGTGTGTGTGTGTGTGTGTGTGTGTGTGTGCGCACACTAGGCCTGTGAGGTATGCAAGGCCATCAGCAGAAAGCTCTATGAGAAACCCAACAGCGTAGAGGATCTGACGGAGCAGAGAGAATGGATGAAGCAGATCCCAGAGCAACTCAAAGCACATGAGGTACAGTACAACACAGCACTGAGTGACCTGCAAGCATCACACCACAGTTACAGAATGTGTGAGGTGAATTTTGCAAATCATGGCCGCTTAATTTGACTTCACTTCCAAATGGAAGTGATGGTGAGGTGAAACATTTTATGCATTTCTGTGACACATGCATTACTAAAGGATTTGGGGTGGTCTCAGCAGGTCTTTCCCAAGAGCTTTCAGGGAGTTAAGTCTCTTAAAAAGTTAATTGTTTGATCACATTGTGCTGTCGTGCATGGTGTGATTTTCTACCAGATGAGAATGACCAGGGGCCTAATTTAATGGTTGGTAAAGTGCAAAACCTACCGTATCAACAAACAAAACCTGACAAACAAAATGTATCGAACAAAGAAAGTTCTCATGCATGATATACAGCTATCCTCTGTCATGTGGAAGCATTGAGCTGACTCATCAGTGTTTGTGGGTAAGGTCTTGCCTGTGGTGTTCAATTAGCCAGTTCATTGTGCCTACTGTAGTTACTAATTTAGCTTTATTGAAATGAAGACTTTGTGCTTTGCCCATCATTCAAATTAGTATCCAAGGTGTGCCTCATGAAGATATTTATAGGTGGCATGATTGGACTCTTTTGCATCTATGTTGAATGTTTTTTATGTGTGCATGGACCTAATGCATCTCAAACCAACCTGCTGAAGCATTTCAAACCAATCTGTCCCTTTTCCGTATTAGAATCATTGCAGATAAGGTTATCTTTTTCTGTCCTGACTCCTGTAGGAGGTTTTATCCAAAGCCATGTCTGACTATGAGCTGATTGATGAGTTTTTCTACAGTCTGTCCAATGATGATTTCAATGCTAAGTAAGTCATTCTAATCATTCTAATTACGGTACCATATACATATTTTCATATTTTTACATCAATAAAAATATCTTACATAAAATAAATATAATATATTTGAGAAACATATTTGTTGATATTGTCACACTATCTTTTCGCTCGGGAGAAAAATATGTCAAATGAATTTAAATTAAATAAATTAAAATGTGGATCTAAGATAGATAGCAATTATTCAAGATCAGAGCCTGACACTTTCGAGTTGGCACATGACTTTAGACCGAAATGACTTTGAGAGAGAGAGCCTCAAAGTGGGCCTAGCTTCAGGCCAGGGCTTGTGTAGGGTTGATGCTGAGTTGAAGCTAAGAGCTGGTTGCTGTGCTAGGTGGACAGCCATGGCCTGGCCCCACAAGATTGAGAAACAGATGGAGGCGGTGGCTGCACAGCACGTGGAGGACGAGGAGCGCTTCCACAAGATCCAGCTGGTCGACCAGAACAACTTCCAGGACCGCCTGGACTCCCTGCAAGTGAGTTGCGCCTCTCAGCATCTATCCACTCAGAATTACATCCGCAAGGAGTAGATTGTAGATTCTGGTAGATTCTTCCAGAAATCCTCTGTCTACCAGCAATCTACTCCTCCCCCTGCGGCTCCACTCTGCCCTCTAGTGACCGGTTTCCTCCAGGCGTGCTGACCTCTGCTCCTGTCTTGTGTTCCAGATGTTGGTGGCTGGATTTTCGGGCCACACGGACGTCACCCGGGCACATGAGGTGGCCAACGAGGTGCGCCGTGTCAGCAAACAGCTGAAGGAATCCCAGGCCATGGCGTCGCTGTACAACAACCGCGAGCGACTCTTTAACATTCCCGTCACCAACGTAAGAGCCACGATGAGATGAACTCTTTGATGACACAGGCCAGTCTCAGTGTGTGACTGTAAGATCTAATTGTACATTTCGACCACTTTGGTCTTCCTCATGAAACCAAACCTCATCAAACCAACCTGAGGAAGACGTGTGGTTGAAATGCTTGCAGATATTTTGTCTTTCTTTCGCATCAACATCATAATCATTTTCAATCTTTCCCTCTTTTTGTGGTCCAGTATGACCGTCTGCAGAAGCTGACTAAGGACTTCCAGCCATTCCGGGACCTCTGGTCCACCACCTCAGACTGGCTGCGTTGGCACGAAAGCTGGATGACTGACCCGCTGTCTACCATTGACCCAGAACTGCTGGAGCGCAACGTCAATGACGCCTTTAAGACCATGCACAAATGTGTCAAGCAGTTCAAGGACATCCCTGGTGTGTACCATTTAAGGGCACGACACAGTAGAGGGCCTAGGTGTACTCCAAAGCCTTTCTTTTTTGCTTAAAAATATTTTTTATAGATGTGTAGTTTTGTCACACATATCTGTTCACACACATAGAGGTTAGTAATGGTTTACAGATATGAACTTGTGGTTTAATAAAAATCTTTTAAAAAATAAATAAATAAATGAATGTGATTGAATGTGAAGGTCTCTAACAGTCTCTCTCACTTGCCCCCTTTATGGCACCATTCTTCTTCCCCCTCTCATCTCTGCCCCTCCTCAATAAATCGGCCTTACCCCTCACTCCCTCCGCAGCCTGTCAGGACGTGGCGATGGAGATCCGCGGGAAGATCGAGGAGTTCACTCCGCTCATCCCGCTGATTCAGGGCCTGCGCAACCCCGGCATGCGCAGCCGCCACTGGCAGGTGCTGTCGGAGCAGATCAAGATGAACGTCCAGCCCAAAGCCAACCTGACCTTCTCCCGCTGCCTGGAGATGGGCCTGCAGAACCACGTCAAGGACATCGCCATGGTGGCGGAGGTGGCTGGGAAGGAGTACGCCATTGAACAAGTAAGGCTTCGCTGTGTCAAAATTGTGAAAATGGTTGTTTCTTCACATTTTGTTTTTATTTAATTTTTTGAATGTTTAAAATACACATAGCATGTTTGGCCATGTGATTTACTTGTGCATATACCAAGACACCCCAGGTGCTCAAGATGTAAACATTGTTTTTGTACTTATTATGTGATACTTTCTTCTGTGTTCTCACTCGTAGGCCCTTGACAAAATGGAGAAGGAGTGGGCCACGGTGGCTTTTGATGTGCTTCCTTATAAGGAGACAGGCACCTACATCCTGAAGAGTCCTGACGAGGCCTCCCAGCTGCTGGACGACCACATCGTCATGACCCAGAGCATGTCCTTCTCGCCCTTCAAGAAACCCTTTGCGAACCGCATCAGCACCTGGGAGGGCAAGCTGAGAATGACACAGGTACTGAATGCACATCCAGATTCATTCATTAATTTATTAATTCATTCATCTATTCCTTCATTCATCCATCCATCCATCTATTCATTCATTCATTCATTCATTCATCCATCCATCCATCCATCCATCCATTCGTTCCTTCATTCGACCATTTATCCATCCATCCATCAGCTATTCATTCATTCATTCATTCATTCATTCATCCATTCATCCATCCATCCATCCATCCATCCATCCATCCATTCATTCATTCATTCATTCATTCCTTCATTCGACCATTTATCCATCCATCCATCCATCTTCTTTCTGGTCCCCTGCTGACAGGATGTGTTGGAGGAGTGGCTGACCTGCCAGCGCTCCTGGCTCTACCTGGAGCCCATCTTCAGCTCCGATGACATCAACCGCCAGCTGCCTGTCGAGGGCAAGAGGTACCAGACGATGGATCGCACCTGGAGGAAGATCATGAAGATGGCAAACGACAACCGCCAGGTGAGGTCAAAGGTTAGACACTATGAGAGAAGTGAGCGAAGAAACTTTGAGAGATTGAGAGAAGACATTTTTCTCTGTGTGTGTGTGTGTGTGTGTGTGTGTGTGTGTGTGTGTGTGTGTGTGTGTGTGTGTGTGTGTGTGTGTGTGTGTGTGTGTGCGCGTGTGCTTGTCTTTATGAGTTTAGGTGATTGAGGTGTGCCCGGACGCTCGATTGCTGGACAGCCTGAGAGACTGCAACAAGCTGTTGGAAATGGTACAGAAAGGCCTGAGCGAGTATCTGGAGACCAAGCGTGGATCCTTCCCAAGGTAAATTAGCCCCAGTGGGCAGCCAGGAGATGAAAGCTCAGTCTCAGACACAGATGTTTAGCACATTTTGTTCATGAATCAGGCCATATTTACAATGTTGAACACAGGGAATGCTTTCTTTTTGGTCTAGGTTGAAGATTTTATTAAAGAAAAGAAAGAAACCTTTGTGTGTGTGTGTTGTGTTTGTGTATTTTCTGTTTTTAGATTCTACTTCCTGTCTGATGATGAGCTCCTGGAGATTCTGTCTCAGACCAGAGACCCAACCGCTGTGCAGCCCCATCTGCGTAAATGCTTTGAGAATATTGCACGGGTGCGCCTCCGCTCTCTCTCTCTACTCTCTACTTAATCTTCCTCTCACTACACCTTTCACTTGGTTTTATCGGAGTGGCCTGACTTGTCATAACCCCCCCCCCCCCACTTCCCTCCACAGCTGAAGTTCCAGTCGGACCTGCAGATCACTCACATGTACTCAGGGGAGGGTGAAGAGGTCGAGCTGGTGAACCCTGTGCAGCCATCTGGCAATGTGGAGGACTGGCTGAGGGATGTGGAGAGGTCCATGAAGGCCAGTTTGAGGGAGAACATCCACCGCTCGCTACTTGCATACCCACAGGTCTGACTGTGAATTATGCGAAAACGTTGAAATTCAACATTTTAACCCGGAAGTTTGTTTATTGTGGATTTTCTCAAAATAGCATTGTGCGCAAAGCGACTGATCATATAAATAATTATAACAAAAAGCATCCCCTGTCCCTCCCCTTCTCAGCAACCCCGTACTGAGTGGGTTCTGTCATGGCCGGGCCAGGTGGTCATCGCGGGCTGTCAGACCTTCTGGACCACGGAGATGTCTGAGGCCCTAGAGCAGGGCGATCTGGCCAGCCGCCTCTACCCTCAGCTGCAGACACAGGTATGTCATATCATGGAAGTCTGTGTCACCTTGCAAAGGGTTGGGCCTTTGGCCACCACTATAAAACAGCATGCACTGCATGTTTGTGTATGTGTGTGTCTCATTGCGTGTGTTTGTGCACGTGTCGGCCACCCCACGTTGTGGGAGGTGCGTCACTGGATGTGGTGGTGTTGAGGGAAGGAGATGGTAGGAGACAGCAGTTCAGATACAAAAATAATGATTTATTTCACCGACGGGCAGATCAGGCAATCACAATCCGGGTCCAGGCATGATACAGGGTTCTTCTAGGCGACACTTTCCCAGGCAACAAACTAGGCAGCAAACTAGGCAACAGTCCACACAAGGCGACTTCGCAAAACTGTGGACTAAACTTTCCCCTTTGCCTCACAGCAAGCAAGGGTTACTTTTTCGTAAACTTCAAATGAACAAAGACTTCCCTTTATTCCTGGACCTCCAGCTCTTCCCATGTGGCTTCCCTGTCTCCCGTGTGTCTCTCATATGTCTCTCCCTGTGTGATAGAGCCCTACCTTAAATAGGCTAACCAATTACCCAAATAGTGTTGGACTGAACCACTATAGGATGTGTCTGTGTGTGGGGGGGGGGAGGGGCTGTACCATTAGCACCACTGTTAAAATCAAAAGCTTACACAGACTACATACAATCACATACTCAACAATGAACATAAAACGGGTGCATGTGTGCAAAGTCTGTGTTTTCCCAAGGCAGAGTCAAAAAGTTTGCAGAAGGGGAAAAAGAGAGGTCTTCTTTTTCACAGCGTGTATGTTGTGTTTTGTGTACAAATGAGTCCTATTTGGAGTATGTTGGTGAGGGTACTTGAACTGTAGGTATTGGGTCTTGAAATGAGCGCACCAGTTGAAGGAACAATGCCTTTGAACTGAACTTCTCTACTTAACTTCTCAATGAATCATTCACTTGAGACAGATAGTGGGTTGGGAGTTGGAACTACAAAGGACTTTTACTGGTTAAAGATTTACTTGGGTGTCTGGGGCATGTTGTCATGGGTCATGTTTCAGTGTTATTTCCTGGTTCAACTAGTATCTTGGAATTGAACATAATTTCAAATCAGGTTTCAAATATAACATGCATGTTGATGCGTAGAAATACAGTGTGTGTGTGTGTGTGTGTGTGTGTGTGTGTGTGTGTGTGTGTGTGTGTGTGTGTGTGTGTGTGTGTGTGTGTGTGTGTGTGTGTGTGTTTGTGAGTAGTTGGGAGACCTGGTGCAGCTGGTGAGAGGTGGTCTGTCTAAGATGCAGAGGTCAGTCCTGTCCGCACTGATCGTCATTGAGGTCCACGCTAAAGATGTAGCTGCAAAGCTGGTGGAGGAGAACGTGTCCAGTGTCCACGACTTTGAGTGGATCAGCCAGCTCAGGTGTGAGGAGTAAAGGGCCGTTCACACCAAGAATGATAACTATAACGATGATTATAACCATAGCGATAAAAGCGTTCACACTGATCTACGATAAAAAAGTCTCTCCTCGTGTTAATACATGTGATATGTTCTGATTGGCTGTTAACTCTCAAAATCGCTCTAAAATGATCCCCAACGATATAGTTCTTCATGTCGTTATCGTTTTAGTTTGAGTGAACATTGTCATTCATATTAACAAGAGCGATATTTGTTTATAGTTATCGTTACCGTTATCGTTATGGTTATCGCTCTTGGTGTAAACGGCCCCCGTAACCCAACGGCTGTCATAGTGCATCAGTGCACATGCAACACGTCCAAAATTCAGTCAAAAATAAAAATCACAGAATTTATTAAACATACACATAACTTTTTTTTTAATCTCATACACTGTGATACAAGGTGATATTAATATTAATGTCTTATAATCTATGATTTCTTTGTTATCATTTTTTAGTCAATGTTTTGTTTATTATCTTTTATACCTTCTATTTATCTATTTTAGTAAACGTTAGTATTGCTGATGGTGTCATGTGCTTTGGTAGGTATTACTGGGCTAGAGATGACATGTACATCAGAGCAGTGAATGCGGAGTTCCTGTACGGTTACGAGTATCTGGGCAACTCAGGACGCCTGGTCATCACTCCTCTGACAGACAGGTACCGCCGAGGCCTGTCTCAAATCGCTCACCCTTGCATACAGCTTGTGCCATCATCGTCACTATGAAAAAATGTGATATTAAACAGAGCCACATTGTTCGGAGCCCTTGATAACAAAATGGAGTCAATATTTGTGGAGTGTGAATAGTTCTGAATAACCTCTCCCAGCTACTTATAGTGCTATTTTGAACCTGAGACAAACGTGTGGTGAAGTCTACAGTTATTGTCTCTTTCCCCATACAGGTGCTACCTGACCCTCACAGGGGCTCTGCACCTGAAGTTCGGAGGGGCCCCGGCAGGACCTGCAGGTACGGGCAAAACCGAGACCACCAAAGACCTGGGCAAAGCGCTGGCCATCCAGACTGTGGTCTTCAACTGCTCTGACCAGCTGGACTTCATTGCCATGGGGAAGTTCCTCAAGGGCCTGGCCAGGTTAGTCAAACTGACGTGTTTTGTGCAGGTTATGCTTGAGTGAAAGACACCAAATACCTTCTAAAGTCTGCTAAAGAGCCTACCATTGTCAGATATTTACCCATGGAGTTTAACATGACTGGAACTGATTAGATTAGATTAGCTTAGATTAGATTCAACTTTATTGTCATTATGCAGAGTACAAGTACAAAGACAACAAAATGCAGTTAAAGTTGCTGGCGAGCCAGCCAGTAATGCGCTGTAATGTGCCACAGCTCCGGAGCATGGGCCTGTTTCGATGAGTTCAATCGCATCGATGTGGAGGTGCTGTCTGTGGTGGCGCAGCAGATCACCACCATCCAGAAAGCCCAGCAGCAGAGGGTGAGCTCAGGCCACGTACATGCACACACAGCACAGCACAGCACAGCACAGCACAGCACAGCACAGCACAGCACGCCCACCTCCCACACACTCGCACACACACACACAGACGCACAGCACTGTGACACAACAACACTGTGTTGTGTGTGTGTTTGTGCCAGCGCATGCCATTCCTCTTCTTCATCCACACATTCTCCCTCTATCTCACTCTCACCACTCACTTAGTACTTCTCTACGCGGTCACTTACTTCCTGCTCGCTAAATGCTAACAGCCATCACTTTCCAGCTGTGTATATATACTAAATGCAAATCTGTTCTTCACACACAGCACATGACTGCTGTGTGATTTTTATTTATTTATTTGTGGGTTTTTTAAGCATTTAGCTGACGCTTTGGATAAAACCATGTGTTTGGACTTAGCATGTGTGATGTGTGAGCATTACTAATGTTTGTTTGTGTGTGTGTGTGCGTGCGTGTTAAGGCAGAGAGATTTGTGTTTGAGGGGGCCGAGATTCCACTAGTACCCTCCTGTGCCGTTTTCATCACTATGAATCCTGGGTACGCAGGACGTACCGAGTTGCCGGATAACCTAAAGGTGAAATCACTGACCACCTAACTGATTTTTAAAAAGTAAAGAAAACTGTCAGCTACAGACAGCTACAGTACATCATCTCAGAAACATCTCAGACCAAGCAATTATCTATGCCATCTGTATCCAGGCCCTGTTCCGACCGGTGGCCATGATGGTTCCTGACTATGCCATGATTGCAGAGATCTCCCTTTACTCCTTTGGCTTCAGCGACGCCAAAATTCTGTCCAAGAAGATCACCAGCACCTTCAAGCTGTCCTCCGAGCAGCTCAGCTCCCAGGTGGGCATCAGGCCACATTGGCCAGTAGGCTTTGGCTTGGCATTGACATAGTCTGGCTCCTGGTGTTGTTATTATTGAGTGGTCGGTGTTTTTGAGTGATTATGGGTCAAAGTTATACCCGATAATTGTGCTGCAGGATCACTATGATTTTGGGATGAGAGCTGTGAAGACTGTCATTTCTGCTGCGGGAAACCTTAAAAGAGAGAACCCGGACATGGACGAGGTTAGTTGAGTGTGTGTTTTGTTAGGCATATTCACCTGCAAATTTGATTCGGGGAGAACCTGAATTATGGACTCCTTGATGTGGCGTTGCAGTGTTTTGGCATGTAGAAGCTCTGAGGCTGGTCTTTTTGGCTTTGACCCTAACAGGAGCTGATCTGCCTTCGCGCCATCCGGGATGTCAACGTGCCCAAGTTCCTGCAGGACGACCTGAAGCTCTTCAGCGGCATCGTGTCCGACCTCTTCCCCAAGATCAAAGAGGAGCCCATCGACTATGGCACGCTGGAGGAGTCCCTCCGCAGCGTCTGCGCCAAGAAGTGCCTGAAGGACGTAGATGGTGAGTCTCAGCGGAGGGGATTAGCGTCCTCGGTGGAGAGGATTAGCCAAGTGCCGGAGCGCAACAACTCACGGATGTTCTGCCCCGCAGGTTACATCACCAAATGTATCCAGCTGTACGAGACGACCGTGGTGCGTCACGGACTCATGTTGGTCGGGCCACCTGGCTCAGGCAAAACCAAGGTCAGCTCTCACATTCCGTCCTAGTGGTAGTTATGCCCTCAGTGTCCTCTCAACTTGATATGGATTTTCCAACCCAGAATGTGTTGACAAGAGCATGGGTCCCCTGTGTGAGAGTTGGGTGTTGTATTGTTTCCCTGGCAGTGTTATAAGGTTTTGGGAGCTGCGCTCACAGCTCTGCAGGGACAGCCGTCTGTCAGCGGAGGGGTGTACGAGGCGGTGCAGACGTTTGTGCTCAACCCCAAATCCATCACCATGGGGCAGCTCTACGGAGAGTTTGACCTCCTCACACATGAGTGGTAAGCCCTCTCCCAAGGCCCGATGTGCGTCATTCAAATATGAACACATGCACAGAGACACACACTCACACACACACACACACACACAGTTTACATGCCTTGGTTTTGGGCCCCAAAACGTGATATAAGAAATTTCTAACTAGATCTGAGAGTACAACAACAACTTTATCGGATTTGACATGAAATGACCCTGTTGTCAAAGCCCAGTCACTCTGTTATCATCACTTTTACAGTAATTCTGTTCTCTCTCTCTCTCTCTCTCTCTCTCTCTCTCTCCCCCGCTCTCTATCTCTCTCCTCCTGCCCTCTGGCGCCCCCCGCAGGACCGATGGCATTCTGTCCTCTCTGGTGCGCGGTGGTGTGGCCTCCACAGATGAGGATAAGAAGTGGTACATGTTTGATGGGCCAGTGGACGCAGTCTGGATCGAGAACATGAACACTGTGCTGGACGACAACAAGAAGCTCTGTCTGAGTTCTGGAGAAATCATCAAGCTCACTGATGTGAGATCATGGCTAATCAGGATTATTTTTGTGCATTATCTGACTTTATTTGCTACAGAGTTTATAGAGTTCTCAAACCTGTAATTTTACAAATAAGCAGAAAGGAATAGACATTACACAATAATTAATCATGTTTTTACATGTTTAATTCTTTCTAAATGACTGTTTAGTTTTGCTAGGCATTGGTGTACAATATGTTTTTTTCAGTGTGTGTTATTTGTTGTCCGTACAGTGCATGACCATGATGTTTGAGGTGCAGGACCTGGCCGTGGCGTCGCCGGCCACGGTGTCTCGCTGTGGCATGGTGTACCTGGAGCCCAGCATCCTGGGGCTCAAGCCCTTCACCGAGTGCTGGCTCCGCACCATCCCCGCACCCCTGCAGCCCTACACACAGGAGCTGGACTCGCTCTTCACACGCTTTCTGCAGGTAGGGCAGGGAGACCTCCTACAGGTAGAACAGGGGAACGTCTGACAGGTAGAACAGGGGAACGTCCTACAAATAGGGCAGGGAAACCTCCTACAAGTAGTGCAGGGAAACTACAGGGAGGGCAAACTGTGTAGTTCCCGGTTTAATGAAAAAAATGCAACGTTTCGACCCTACTGGCAAGTTTTTGCCTGATGAAGACCCAGTAGGGTCGAAACGTTGCATTTTTTTCATTAAACCGGGAGCAATTATCAGTGTTGCGGACATTACCTTTTTCTTCCATATTACTCTACATTTGTCCTGCACCTGCAAGGTGGGATGTGCACACAGCTACTCTCCTCAAACTGTGTAGTTACCATGGAATTAGAATAGAATTAGAATAGTAGCATCTCTTTAGTGGTCAGAAAGAGACGGAGAGCGAAAGAGGGTAATGCTGAGTTAGAATAGACATGTTTAGAAGGACGGCTGGATGAATGAGTGTGCTAATGACCTTTTCAGCGATGTGACTTGTGTCTAGAGGACCAGTCACTGGATATGATCTATGTGTGTTTGTCCACAGGACTCGATTGCATTTGTGCGCTCCTCAGTGAAAGAGGTCATCGCCTCAATGGACAGCAATCTAACTTGCAGTCTACTGAAACTACTCGACTGTTTCTTTAAGCCATTTGTTCCTCTAGAGGTAACATTTTTATTGAATATAGAAATAAATTACATCAAGTTCAACAATACTGACATTAAAAGGCTATGAAATATGACCAGGAGTGTCATTACAGCTACACCATTGCACCCTGTAACCTGGTTTATCTGTGTGATGTAGGGGACAAGGCCTCCACCCCAGGAGAAGCTGTCTCGTCTGAGTGAGCTGATCGAGCCCTGGTTCATCTTCTCTCTGGTGTGGAGCGTGGGGGCTACCGGAGACGCCGCCAGCTGGCCCAAGTTCAGCCTCTGGCTCAGGGACAAGATGGCCGAGGAGAAAGTGAGAGTTGCTCCAGCCGTCCATCACTACTGTCAAGCTGGGCTTGATTTGTGGTTGTCCATTTCTCAACGTCCTCTTTCGTTTAGTGATGACTCTTGCTCATTTCAACCATGAAACAAATGTTCGTGCACAAAGAGATTGAGAGTGCTTGTTTTAGGACTGACGCAACACGTAAACTACAGAACCGAAATGTTTCACTTCCAGATCAAGCTTTGCTTCCCAGAGGAAGGGCTTGTGCATGACTACCAGCTAGATGACGCGGGGATAAGTAACTTATCAGAAGAGGAGGAGGAGGACAAAGACAGAAAGGTTATATGCATTTGAATGACATTGTTATGAACACTTGTGGCTCGAACACTAATGTGAAATGAAATAGTGAGTCGCCTTCACTGTACTACTAATCCTTGTCCAGTCATGCATCCCCACGCTTCATTCTAGAACCTGTAATATGATTCGTCATGTTTTAATTGTGTTTCTGCTGTGTAAGGTGCGATGGGTCAGTTGGATGAAGTCTGCACAGAAGGTGGTCATCACGCCAGACACCAGCTACTCTGACATCATTGTGCCCACAGCAGACACTATACGCATGTCCTTCCTCATGGACATGCTGCTGTCCAACAAGAAGCCAGTATGTCCTCTCTCCTGCTAGGTGTCAGCACACATAAACACATGTCATATGTCTGAATGGAGCACTGCATATTACTTGTCAGTACATACTGTATATCATGAATGTTACCCAGTATGGTGGGCTAAGTTATAATTATATGTTATCATATTGTGTATTTCAATTATATCTGTTATATAATTTTACTGTTTATTGTTTATTTCTGTGCAACAGACTGAACTCACCATCTGTCCCATCTTTGTCCTTGTCTTTTTTTGTTTACTAGGTTCTGTGCATCGGGCCCACGGGCACAGGGAAGACTCTGACCATATCAGATAAGCTGCTGAAGAACATGCCAGCAGAGTACATCACTCACTTCTTGATGTTCTCAGCACGCACATCAGCCAATCAGACGCAGGATTACATGGACAGCAAACTGGACAAGAGGTACACCATTCACTTATTTAGCTGCAGTGTTTGTGTGTGTATATGTGTATGAATTACAGGACCTGATGACCAGATATCGTTTAATTTATGCTTGTTACATCTCAGTCTTAACCTATTGTTGTGTGAGGTTTACTTTAATTGTCCTTGTGTGGAAAGGCGTAAAGGAGTGTTCGGGCCTCCTCTGGGCAAGTATTTTGTCTTCTTCATTGACGACTTGAACATGCCCATGCTGGAGACATATGGGGCCCAGCCCCCTATTGAGCTGCTGCGCCAGTGGATGGACCACGGAGGCTGGTACGACAGGAAACAGATTGGTGAGGATCCTCCGGTTGTCCACAAGGATTACACTACTGTTTCAAAGTTTGGGGTCACCTAGACAATTTCATGTTTTCCATAAAAACTCACATTTTTACTCATCAAATGAATTGCTAAATGAACAGAAAATATAGTCAAGATATTGAGGAGTTTGGGTTATTGTCCTGTAGGAGGAAATTGGCTCCAGTCAAGTGTTGACTCTAATGTACTTGTTCTCTTGCTTAGTTGTGAACTTCCCACTTCTCTTTCTATTCTGGTTAGAGCCTACAGTATTTGTGCTGTTTTCTGATGGGAGTACTACACACCATTGTGGGAAATCTTCAGTTTCTTGGCAATTTCTCGCATGGAATAGACTTCATTTCTCAGAACTAGAATAGACTATCGAGTTTCAAGTTCTCATTTTCTGACCATTTTGAGAGTATAATGAAACCCACAAATGCTGACGCTCCAAATACTCAACTACAGTAGCTCAAAGGAAGGCCAGTGTCTAATCAGCACAACTATTTTCAGCTCTGTTGACATAATTGCTAAAGATCTCTCTGATCATCAATTAGCCTTTTAACACAATTATAGTAGCTAACGCAATGTACCATTAGAACACAGGAGTGATGGTTGATGGAAATGGGTCTCGGTACACCTTTATAGATATTCCATTATAAATCAGTCATTTACCAGCTAGAATAGTCATTTACGACATTAGCAATGCCTAGACTGTATTTCTGATTCATTTAATGTTAAAAAACAGACATTTCTTAGTGACCCAAACCTTTGAACTTTTGATCCTTGATTACTCACCTGCTCCGCTTCAACCCTCTCTGATTATACTTCAGTTATTCTCGGAGAGACATCCCAACAGTCATAGTAATATAACTCTAGGGTACTGTAGATTAGTGTTGCACTAAAATAACCCAAACCACTGGTGATCACTAGGTGCCTTCAAGTACCTGGTGGACATAAACTTTGCGTGCGCCATGGGCCCCCCTGGGGGCGGCAGGAACCCCATCACCCAGCGCTTCACTCGCCACTTCAACTTCCTGTCCTTCACCGAGATGGATGATAGCAGCAAGAAAAAGATCTTCTCCACTATCCTGGGCAACTGGATGGGTGAGTTTCACTACGCATTGAACATTCTCAGAATGAACGAATGAATGAATGAATAGGTGCATGAGTGCATGAGTGTATGAATAGGTAGAAGAGTGAAAGAATATAGGGCACTGCGGACTGAATAAAGAAAACATAATGAAGTGATATAAAGTATCATATATAAAAAGAAATATTTTTTAGCGCTGGTATATCTGTTAGGCAGTCTGTGTTTATGATATCTTTGGGATGCTGATCAAATAAAACCATTTGTATTGCTGATCCATTCTCTCTTTCACAGATGGAAACATGAGTAAAAAGGACCCAGGCAGTAAGTCAGCTCAGGATAAGAGAGAGAGAGACATTAAAAAGATTACTAGACAAAGAGGAGATGAAGTAAGGAAGATAAAGATGTAGGGTGGTAATGTGATTTGCTCGCCTAATGGGAAATAATGATGCCTGATATCGAGCAGAATTTGTGTGACCAAGTGAATGTATCACTTTGCACAACTCAGACCGGATATTTTGTGGAGCGTTAATTACAGGGAAAAGTGCCATCAAACCCAACAAGGTTCACACCTTCTGCAGTGTTCATGAACAAAACCCAGTGCCTTCCAGTGTAGGTGTTGTATAGTACACTTTAGTGTTTATCCGGTGGTGGGGTCGTATAAGAAGCCGAATGATCACCTTAACGCCAACTTTCAAGTTCCTTTTTCCTGACATGTTGTATTTAATGAGACTCTAAATGGTCTTATCAAATGCTAGACACTAACTGTGCGTTCACACCAAGACCGTCAAAAGCGTCAAGAGCGCCGGAAATCATTCATTTTCTATGGAGAGTCGGCGTTACCGGCGTCAAAAGCGTTCTGGGCGTGAGCGTGGCTTCATGAGCTTCACGGGCGTCAAAATAAAGTTGAGCCTCAGTTAACTTTATGGTAATGAGCTATGACACGGTTCGGCGTCAACTAATCAGAATGTCAAACTCGCAGGATTGCTGTTTGTGGTTTGTTCAAAATGTTTCACGTCATGGCTTTGACGCTTTCGGCGCCGAATGCACCGAACTGGGTTGAGCGTCGGGCTATGAGCTTCACCAGCGACTTTGACGCTTTTGACGGTTTTGGTCAGAACGCACAGTAAATAGTGAAAAGAAACCCACTTCCACTTCCACTTAGATTTGTACTGTGTCTCCTCTCCCCTCGTCCAACAGAGAAGATCCCTGAGATCCTGCCCTTGAACGAGCCCCTGGTGGACGCCACCATCCGCGTGTACTCCACCATCACGTCCTGCCTGCTGCCCACGCCCGCCAAGTCCCACTACACCTTCAACCTGCGCGACCTCTCCAAAGTGTTCCAGGGCATTCTCATGGCAGAGGCCATCAAGATCGAGGTGTGGACCTCGTTTCACTTTACACTGTGTACACCATAGACAGGCACCATGACTGATTTACAGAAAAGAAAATGATATGTCATCATGCATGTGATGCGTTACCTATTGAAGCATTTGAAAGAATTTGTACTGTATATTAGCAGTGTTGTAAAATTTCGGCTTCAGAAAGTAGAAGTCCTACCATGTACTGGTTCTACCTGTGCACATAAAAACAGATGACTCCACTAACTAGCTGATCTACTTGGCTGAGTTGTTATGCTAATTTAGAATCTACTGAGTTAGTAAATGGTCGGAACAATTATGTGGTAGGACTTTTACTTTCTGAAACTGGACTTTTACAACTCTCTGCATATTAGAATAGAGCTGGTAGTTTGTGCTGCAGATTTATATTTCCTATATATTTTGTCATATTTTGAGACTCTGCGCCGTCCTGTAATCATGTGGGCTTTTTTCAGACTAAAGAGCACCTGCTGCGGCTGTGGTTCCACGAGAGCTGCCGAGTGTTCCAAGACCGGCTGGTCAGCGCCGAGGACAGGCAGTGGTTCGACCAGCTGCTGCAGACCTGCATCGAGGAGTTTGACTGCCGCTTCGACGACGTCGTCCCCTCTCGGCCTGTCCTCTTCGGGGACTTCATGGTGCCAGGGGCGGATACCAAAATATATCAGCACATAGAGGACAGGGGGAAGGTTGGAGTCTCGCCTGTTTTTCATGTTTCAAGTGTTTTCAACTTTCCTGTTAAACACGCTCTTACCATCCTGTATTATCTGTATCGGCACTCCTATATTCAAAAATATGACATTTACTTTCAAGAATGTATCATTGAAAAACATTGTGCATGTTAATAGTTATATAGCCTTGGACAAAGGTGTCTGCCAAATAGCCAGAAACATAACCACAACCATATGGTACCAAAAAACTGTAACATTGCAATGCCTACAGTATGTGTGTGTTTTGTGCCATTCCATGTCCATGTTTTGATTCCCAGTTGGCTCGAGTCATGGATGAGTACATGGATGACTACAACCAGATCAGCACTGCCAAGCTGAAGCTGGTGCTCTTCATGGATGCCATCCAGCACGTGTGCCGCATCAGCCGCATCCTGCGCCAGCCCCTGGGCAATGCCCTGCTGCTGGGCGTCGGGGGCAGTGGGCGCCAGTCTCTCACCAAGCTGGCCAGCCACATGTGAGGCTAGCACCACCCCACACCACACCACACCACACCACACCACAGTCATGAATGAAGGAAGATCTGTGTCATGCTGTTTCAAAGAGAAATGAGGATGATAGGATGTTAGAGAATGCTGTCTTTTCAGCTGCCATTAATTCCATTCACGTCCATCGCCAAATTAATTCTAAGTAGCATGTTAAGGGTTCAGGTTTAAAAACATAAAATTCTCTCAGAAACACTGTCTTTCTCTATTTCTCTCTCTCTGTCTGTGCTATCCTGTTTTTTTGCTCTTCAGGTCTGATTACGAGTGTTTCCAAATCGAGTTGTCTAAAAACTACGGGAACGCAGAGTGGAGAGAGGATATCAAAAGCATCATGCTGAAAGCTGGCCTCACCAACGTCCAGATCACCTTCCTCTTTGTAGACACACAGGTTGGTTATATGTACAGCTGCAGTCATGTTTGGTGTTCCTTATCACACCATCTGTCTCTCGCAACAATAAAAAGATAACAGAAGGCAGATCCATCAGTGCACAGTTTGATTGGATAATATACAGTGCATATAAAGAGTAATCACCCCCTTTGGATATTTCCCCTTGTTCTGCTTTTATAAGTGGAATCTTGATCAGTTTAATTTGCCTTTTTTCACCATCATTTACAAAATATCCCCTCTTAAATGTCAAAGCGAAAGCAGATTTATACAAAGTAATGTTAATTCATTCAAAATATGTCATTCAAAATACCGTAAGCAATTGCATAATAATTCACCCCTTTCTAGTCAGCATTTAGTGGACACACAGGTGTCTTTATGTACTGTATACTATATTCACTGCACTCAGGCCATCTCCATTTGACTAATTGTGAGACTGCTAGCACCAATTGGCTGGACAGCTCTTGATTTAGGTCAGTCACTTCAAGGGTGGGTGAATATTTATGCAATTGTTTATTTTGCATGATACTGTATATTTTTAATCAATTGAGATTATTTTATTGAACATGATTCCCCTATCAACTCTGCCCACTGTTGCTGCCCCAGGCCTACCGGTATCTCAATGTTTTAACACAATACCAGTCATCAAATAGATTGTGAAATTAGATTTACAAAGGTTTTATACTATTTGATTGATTGTTTTAAATCATATGAATAATGAAATGGCACACAAACGAGTGTAAACCCATGCCCATCTTCATATGTGCACATCTTTCATTTCAGATTAAGAATGAGTCCTTCCTGGAGGACATCAACAACATCCTGAATTCAGGCGACGTGCCCAACCTGTATGCCACCGACGAGCAGGAGCGCATCCTGAACACCATGAAGCCCGTGGTGCAGGACCTGGGGCAGCAGCCCACCAAGGCCAACCTCCTGGCCGCCTACATCAAGAGAGTCCGCAGCAACATACACACCGTGCTCTGCATGAGGTGAATCCATAGCATGCCAACAGTTACAGAGCACACAACCTAGGGCTAGAGTGCTGGTGCAGTGCACCTCTGCCATATTTTATGGAAGTGTTAACTGCGTTGTGTTTGCCTGGAATCGAACCTGGAAATTGTAGCACCTATGATTGGAAATCGAGCATGCTAGCAAGCAAGCAGTGGTCCCTTGATATTGAATATGGCCGTCAACCCATTCGAATGTCACTCAGCAACCTAGGATGACATCAGAAAAATGTGCAGTGGTCTTTTCCAGAGCTGTTTTCATATTTGCATTTGTTTACCTATTGTTGAGGCTGTGTTGTGCTTCTTTGTAAACATGGCATATGTAAATGGCTGATTCTTAAGCGTTTTTGCGTTACATGCAGCCCCATTGGCGAGGTGTTCCGGGCGCGGCTCAGGCAGTTCCCCTCGCTGGTCACCTGCTGCACCATCGACTGGTTCAGCGCCTGGCCAGAGGAGGCACTGCAGTCCGTGGCCACCTCCTTCCTCGGTGAGCTGCCGGAACTGGACGCTACCCCTGCCGCCATGACCGGCCTGGTATGGAGACACAGAAAAATAGGGGCCCGAGTGGAGACTGTGTGTGTGTGTGTGTGTGTGTGTGTGTGTGTGTGTGTGTGTGTCTGAAAACATGAGCAGAGTTAGCAGAGACCCTTAGATCCTGTGATCTCCTGATCATGAGATCCTTAACTAACTCTCCCCCTGGGCAGAGCCTGATGTGCGTGAGGATCCACCAGGTTGTGGCCAGGATGTGCGGCCAGTACCTGGCCGAGATGTCGCGGTACAACTACGTCACGCCCAAGAGCTACCTGGAGCTGCTCAGCATATTCTCAGCCCTCATTGGCCGCAAAAAGCAGGAGCTTAACGGAGCTCGGCTGCGCATGAAGACTGGCCTGGATAAGGTGAAAAAAAAGAAACACCTTCTTTGTATTTTATCATTCATGCGTTGTACAAACTCTCAGTAATGAACATGTGTTCAAGCTATTTGCAGTGACACTCTGACAAACAAGGAATTTGGCTCCAGTTAATCTTTGCTCTCATGTACAACATTCAGCAATAACATAAAAATAATTAAAATAAAAATAAAAATACAGAACAGTAAGAATATAATAAGGGCAGTAAGGCTATGTATAAGAATGAATACAAAAGGGGAAAAAAAATGTGTATTACTTACTGTATTGATGTTGGCTGATTTTTTAAAAATTTTCTTTTAATCTAAAGGTCAGTATGAGTCATAAGCACTCAGCCACCAAAGGTAGACATTAATAGCATGGAAGCTCCCCCTTGTTAGCAGGGTAATGAAGGAAAATGTATCACTGATTTTAGCAACTCCATAATGGATGCTTCAGAGTTTTCCAATAAATCCACATTCATTCCTGTCTCATTTCATGTAAAAATAGTAGAAATTCTGCCCTGAATGTCTTTTTGTCCTGGACATTTTGTTGTTGTGTCCTCATTTCTCGGGTTCTGTCCGTATTCCAACATGTTGAGTGTGTACAGACAATCCTTTATCCTGAGGTTGCCTGTCTGTGACTGGGTGTCTGGCCTTGTGTGCTGTCCTCTGTTACACTGTCTAGTACTCTGTTGCTCAGAGACCGGCTGTGTTGACTGAGGTTTTGTTTAACTTCGGGAGGCCTTTTCACTTGTTCATTGTGTATATTTGTTGTTTATGTGTGAGAATGTTTAGGTGTGTGGGTGTATGTTTATGTTTGCTTATGTAATGTTTAAGATGTATATGTGTTATATCTTTTCATGTACAGTACGTGTGTGTGTGTGCGTGTGTGTGCGTGTGTGCGTGTGTGTGTGTGTGTGTGTGTGTGTGTGTGTGTGTGTTTTCAGTTGCTGAGCACAGCCGAGGATGTGGGTAAGATGCAGGAGGAGCTAGAGATGATGAGGCCTCTTCTGGAGGAGGCTGCCAAGGACACAGTGGTCACCATGGAGAAGATCAAGGTATGAACTAACAAAGGGCCCCTGTCTTACCTCCTCTCATCATTATGTCAGAGTGTACGCTGCAATGTATGCTGCAATCATCCAGTTGTGTTTATGTGTGTGTGTGTGTGTGTGTTTGTATCCCTTTTTTGCATGTGTTTAGGTGTATGCCTATGTGGGTGCATGTACATGGGTTTGTGTGTGTGTGTGTGTAAGTGTATATGTAGGTGTGTGTGTGTGTGTGTGTGTTTGTGTACGTGTGTATGTGTGTCTGTGTAAAAGAGCTTCTGTGTTAATGCACGTCTGCATTTCTTCTGCCCACAGGAAGACACTGTGGTTGCCGAGGAGACCCGAGTGGCGGTGCAGGCGGAGGAGGCCAAAGCCACAGAGAAGGCGACGGTGGCAGGGGCCATCGCAGCCGATGCCCAGAAGGACTTGGACGAGGCTCTGCCTGCCCTGGACGCGGCCCTCGCCAGCCTCAAGTCCCTCAACAAGAACGACGTCGTTGAGGTGCCTCTATTGATAGCCATTGCCACCACCATTGCTCCTTGTTGTGAAATACAGCCACTCTCACCACTTTTTTTTAATACATATGCATATGTACCTTTTTTGCCTTGTACATTGCCTTGTACATTGTACATTTTGCCTTGTACACATACACAGCTCCATTGACTGTACTAACACACTGTAACTGGCCTTGACCTGCTCTTTCTTTACAAAGTAGACGTGTGTATTGTATGTGTTAAGGTACGAGCCATGCAGAGGCCCCCACAGGGAGTGAGGCTGGTCATTGAAGCTGTCTGCATCATGAAGGGCATCAAGCCTAAAAAGGTTGCAGGAGAGAAACCAGGCACTAAGGTGGACGACTACTGGGAGCCAGGAAAGGGCCTTCTTCAGGACCCAGGAAAGTTCTTGGAGGGCCTGTTTAAGTTTGACAAGGTTGGACAGGATCCTCTGTACTTACTCCAGTCACTTGATCTCTTATTGGGAAAACCATTACAGATAAACTATTGCGGCTCATAAACTCCAGAGCTTAGGGTTTGGTGTGTTTTTATCCCCACAGGATAACATCCCAGATTCTGTGATCAAGCTGGTGCAGCCGTACATCGACAACGAGGAGTTCCAGCCGGCGCACATCGCCAAAGTGTCCAAAGCTTGCACCTCCATCTGCCAGTGGGTGCGAGCCATGCACATCTACCACTTCGTCGCCAGGGCAGTGGAGCCTAAACGGGTATGAACTCTGACCTTTGCTCTCAACAGTTCAAATGCCCTCTTTATTAAGCGGATGATAACAAAGTAGGGTTCTAGGAGGAAGTCAAATAAATCAGTGTGCTTTGATATAACCGCACACATTCTTCAGACTGCAGTTCATTACAAGTATGAATGTCTTAGCCTTGAGAATCCATGTGCACACACTTGAGTGGTTCTGATGGGCCGTTGGACCCAGATGGACCATTGAGCTTCCATGAATCACCCCTGTTAATCCCCTCAATAACCAGTAATCCCATTTGCTCCGTCTCTCTCTCCGTGCAGCAAGCCCTGCAGGAGGCCCAGGAGGACCTGGCGGTGACGCAGCGCATCCTGGACGACTCGCGGGACAAGCTGGCGGCCGTGGAGGAGGGCATCGCCACGCTGCAGGCCAAGTACAGCGACTGCCTGGCCAAGAGGGACGAGCTGGACAGCAAGTGCCAGCTGTGCGAGAAAAGGCTTGTCCGGGCCGACAAGGTTTTTCCTCTATAAAACTTTTTTTTTTTGTTGTTGTTGTTGTTGTTGTTGTTTTTCACAGTGAAAAGCTCCCCTGAGATAGTTCAGTCACAGACTACACAGCATAGCTCTTTACAGCTTGGCATCCTGCACAACCTCTCTCACCTCCCACAGGGGCCATAGCACACGCTGTAGCCATTGCCATTCACTCATGTCACGATTTTAAGCGTGGATAATATAAGGGCCTTTTCCAAACTAGCCACTACATCCTCTTCCTACCCACTTCTGCTCTATTTGCACATTCACGTGTGGGTTAGTCACAACATGTGCCATCCGAAACCAATTTGAGTTCATTCCACAAGTCTGAGTAGTCATAATACTCAGTAGGAGTCAGTTGGGTCCGGTTTAGAGAGGGCCTTAAGTGTTTTCAAACTGCTACGGGTTAGCTTTCCCCTCAAGACCGGATGAGATGGCTTCTATTTTAAGGTTGTGTTCTGAGACAGAGCAGTGTGGTGCAATCGGTTGTCTTGGTTGTTATTATTATGTTAATTATGTTAATGCATCCCTCTTCCTGTGTGCACAACATCTATTCTTGTGTGTGTGTGTGTGTGTGTGTGTGTGTGAGACAGCTGATTGGTGGTCTGGCCGATGAGAAAGTGCGCTGGAAAGAAACCGTTGAGAACCTGGAGTACATGGTTAATAATGTGGCTGGGGACGTGTTGCTCGGAGCTGCATATGTAGCCTACCTGGGTACATTCACCGTAAGTCTCTACCTGGTCCTCCTTATTCTGCCTGCGTGTGTGCGTGCGTGTGTGCGTGTGTGCGCATGTGATCAGATATCACTGGTACCTTATTGTTTTTAATGTATTCTCTAAAGAGAGTGTCGTAACATAACCCATTTTAGACAATAAATGCAGACACTGACATTGGAGTCTTCTTCATCCCCTCTTGTTCACATAACACCGTAATAGCACAACAAACCAGACACCACACCTGAGTCTCCTCTTTTGTGTTGCGCACGGCTTGTCTTACCGTGTGTGTGCGAATGGCTCTGCGGCGTGCTGATACTGTACGTGTGCCATTGTCTGGTCAGGGGGAGTACCGGGCAGCCATGGCAGAGGAGTGGCTGCAGGGCTTCAAGGAGCTGGGCGTGCCCCACACGGAGCCCAACCTCATCAACACGCTCGGAGACAAAGTCAAGATCCGCTCCTGGCAGGTCCGCTTGAGCAGCTGCGTCTGGGCTTTGACTAGATGTTGGATGTGCGCTTGGATATGACTAGGTTTAGATGTAGGATGTAGCTGGTGTTGAAAAAATTATGTGTCCCTTGCTTATTTGTGTGTTTGATTTGTTAAATCCCAGTTGCATATCTCCAAACTCCCAAACAGCTCTCAAAGCCTTTATAAGAGTTCTCAGCTGTGCTTTGGGGTAACAGAAAAGATTTTATGTTCATCAGACAATCCCTTAAAGCCTTTGTTTGTATCTCTCTCTCTCTCTCTCTCTCTCTCTCTCTCTCTCTCTCTCTCTCTCTCTCTCTTCTCTCTCTCTTTCTGTGTGTGTGTGCTATAAAGATCGCAGGCCTACCAAAGGATAATCTGTCCGTGGAGAATGGTGTTATTGTTCAGTACTCCGAGCGCTGGTGCCTGTTCATTGACCCTCAGGGACAGGCCAACAAGTGGATCAAAAACATGGAAAGTCTTTTCTAGCCACATGTTAAATCTGCTTTCAACCTACAGACATGTTCCTCTCCGCACACATGGAGCCCAGCTCTTACATAACACTCCTATTTTCCTGCAGGAGCGGGACAATGGATTGGACGTGATGAAGCTGAGTGACCGGGACTTCCTGCGCAGCCTGGAGAATGCAATCCGCTTCGGGAAGCCCTGTCTGCTGGAAAACATCGGGGAGGAGCTGGACCCTGCACTGGACCCGGTTCTCATGAGACAAGTGCGTCGCTTCACAATCTCCAGCCTCCGGCTGACATGACATGACATGACATGACGTGAGATAATCTATGACGTAATCCTCACCTCACCTGTCCTTTGCCTTCTCAGACATACAAGCAGCAGGGCAATGTTGTTCTGAAGCTAGGAGACACTATCATCCCCTATCACAACGACTTCAAGATGTACCTGACCACCAAGCTGCCCAACCCACACTACTCTCCAGAGATCTCCACCAAGGTCACGCTCATCAACTTCACCCTGTCACCAAGGTACTGGCCCCCATATCAACTCCAGGTGTCACAGCCAAAACCTCCAATGAACGTACAACACATGTGGTGTGACTAATTATATCAAGTGGTGAATATTCCAAAATGACTAAGTATCAGTGCTAAGTCAGTATTACTTATTCATTTACCCACTGCATAACAGACTTGAATACCATGACTGAACAGCCTTAGACACTGCCCTCTGTAATGTCAACACACTGTAATCTTTCACCATCTGAGCTGTTGTAGATTCCTAGAAGAATCACTTCACAGTACTTGGCCTGTGGTAGGTCATTCTAACAAACAGCGCCCAGTGGTAAAAGGCACCAGTCCCGTGATCTGACCGCACCTCGGGTGTTTGTGTGCAGCGGTCTGGAGGACCAGCTGCTGGGCCGCGTGGTGGCCGAGGAGAGGCCTGACCTGGAGGAGGCCAAGAACCTGCTGATTGTGAGCAACGCACGCATGAAGCAGGAGCTGAAGGAGATCGAGGACCAGATCCTGTACCGGCTCAGCTCGTCCGAGGGGAACCCGGTGGATGACGAGGAGCTCATCCGCGTGCTGGGAGCGTCCAAGATCAAAGCCGCCGAGATCGAGGTCAGCCGGCCGCTCGGATGGACAAATGATCCATTTCATTCATTACTTATTAAAGTGCTTTCTGTCTGTACTGAATGGCCAGTGAAGTGCTTAGATGCGCAACACTGATCCATCAGTTGGTGTTAAATGGCACAAGCTGTCATTTTGAAAGGGCTGCTTTTCATTGTGAGATGAAATGCACCGCGCTGGTGTCTTGCCAGATTCCATTCCAGAGATTCCACTTGTGTAGTTTAATCCACTTTGGATTGCAGCATGGTGCTTATGAACTTTAGTGTGTAACTGGAGTAAACCATGCATATATTTATGTTGCTCAACAGCTATAATTGCCAAGCTTATAATGTAAGATGCTCCCTTTATCACATAACTGCTAGTACATTGTATTATAGCATCTCGATATTGGCAGGTCACCAAAGGTCCTTGATTACTGACCCAACTGTTTGCCACGGCTTATGTTGAATTTGCAAAATTCCTTCAGCTACAGTATGAGGATTTATACACAGGGGGAGTTAATGTGGTATTAATATGGTTTTGTTTCTTTCAACTTGCATAAAACACTGTCCTGTGACTTAAGCACAATGCGGCTAATACACAAGAAATTACTGTGCTTCAACCCTCACTGCTAACACTCTCACTGTCAGGCGCCATTGTGGACAGTATTTATTTAGCGATGGTGCTCTGCACTGTTATGTCCCGCAGGCTAAAGTGAGGGTGGCTGAGGAGACGGAGCGGGACATTGATGCCACCCGTCTGGAGTACGTGCCAGTAGCCGTCCGCACCCAGATCCTTTTCTTCTGCGTGTCGGACCTCGCCAACGTGGACCCCATGTACCAGTACTCTCTGGAGTGGTTCCTGGGCATCTTCATGGCTGGCATTGCCAACTCGGAAAGGGCCGGTGAGACTGATGATGCAAAAGTGATTTGGATAATTGTTTGTGGTTCATGTGAGAGTTGTTCAGACCAGTTTGTTATCAAGGGAAAGGGCTCTGTATTTAGTATTTGAAGTTTCTGACTGCACAGTTGTTTAATGCCAAGCTGTCTGTGTGTTGCGCTTCGACAGGCACGGTGGAGGAGCGAATTGTCAACATCAACGAGTACTTCACCTTCAGCCTGTTCAGCAACGTGTGCCGCAGCTTGTTTGAGAAGCACAAGCTGATGTTCGCCTTCCTGTTGTGCGCCCGCATCATGATGAACGACAACAAGATCGACATGGTGAGTGAGACTCCAGTGTCCTCTCTCTCTCTCTCTCACACACACACACACAAACATTTTTTTATTGGGATGCTCAGAAGAGCAGTAGGTGAGAAAAATATATGAGCCAAGCTTATGATACACATTTTTGATCAACTTTAATGGACAATGTTCCTGAGTATTGTTGTTTGGGTATTTTCCCAATACATTAATATTTGGCATCATTTTTTCTGGATACTTTATAATCATGATCAATCAACAATATAATCGTGATAATGTTCATTATTATATTTAGATGTGACAGACACTGAAAGCAAATGTCTGATCATGATCAATCAATAATATAATCATGATAATGATCATTATGATATTTAGATGTGACAGACGCTGTAAGCAAATGTCTCAAGTGTGGTGAGGTCATCTGTGTTTTCCCAAACATTTGAAAATGGTTTGTGTCTACGTATGCCACTTGCCCTCTGGGCATCTCTGACCTCTGATGACCTCTGCCCTCAGGCGGAGTGGCGTTACCTGCTGGCAGGGGGCATGGCCCAGCTGGAGCTGCCCAATCCGGCAGTGTCGTGGCTCTCGGACCGCGCCTGGCAGGACATCCTGGGCCTCAGCGCCCTGCCCACCTTCAGCAACCTGGCCGACAGCTTCTCCGACCACATGGATGGCTTCAGGAAGATCTTCAACAGTAGCCAGCCACACAGGTCACCTGCAAAAGCTCACCTACAATATACATCAGCAAACAGACTAGTGTATTGTGTGTTTAGATCACATTTTGGCGAGAGTTTGTGTTTGTGTATTTGTGTGTGTGTGTGTTGTTCTGTGTGGACATAAATGTAGTGATGTGCAGTATGTCTCTAGGCACACACAACCAGCAGGTATCTATCTGTGTGTATACACATTTGCTTTGATTTGACTGTCCAAGTGAAGGGCCTCACACCTGTCTCTCCTTGCCTTTGTGAATGCAGGCAGTCTGTCCCTGGTGAGTGGAACACAAAGCTGAGCTCCTTCCAGAAGCTTCTGATCCTGCGCTGCCTGCGAGCCGACAGCCTGACACAGGGACTGCAGGACTTTGTGGCTGCCCAGCTAGGCCAGCGCTTCATTGAGCCTCAGGTGCCCCACCGAGCCCAGAGACATAGACAAATCCATATTCTCATTCTCATATAGATTATATAATGTATGTTATGTACATTGTATGTGTATACTGTATGTGCAAAAGTGTCTACACAATCCCGCAGTCTACATTATTTTGAGGCTGAGGCTACTGCACCGATCTCTGTTTTGCACCTTAGGTCTAAATGTGGACTATAGTATAGGAGAGAGTTAGAGTTCTTTTTTTTTTGTGACCAATTTTTTACAATTTTTTTACAAAATACAATGAAAGTACATGTTTTAAGATATCACAAAATCTTTTACATCACTTTAACAGAACAACATATCCCCACCCTCCCCATAGAAAGTTAGAGTTCGGAAACATTCCTTGTACGTATCACATATGTGTGTTTCATTTACTCCTTGCCCCTGCCCCATTTACTCCCTGCCAAACTCTGGGTTTGTACGCGCGTGTGTGTGACCCATCTCCTCTGCTGCTCTCTCCCCAGACGTCCGACCTCTCGGTGGTGTTTAAGGAGTCGTCTCCCACCATCCCGCTCATCTTCGTGCTGTCCCCAGGGACCGACCCGGCCGCCGACCTCTACAAGTTCGCCGACGTCATGAAGTTCTCCAAGAAAATGAACGCCATCTCCCTCGGCCAAGGCCAGGTCAGCATGACATAGGAGGCCACAGCCTCGGAATGTTCCTTTGACCCACATTTGGGTTTTTTTTTTCCATCATCAAGAAATCTCTTTACGTCTTTCTTTCATATACGGTGAGAGACTGTCCCGGTTGGTGCGCTAATTGCAGGTCTATTTTTAAAACTGCCACCAAGGACTCGGAGTCCTATGTCACCTATTAAAGAGACGTTAAATTCTCTGCGAGCTAAGAGCGCAGCTCTGCAACTGCCTCTTTGTGCTGCGACTGGGACGTCTCGATGTGTACGCATCACACCAGCCCATTTCTATATGGGTGACATGCAGAGGATCCAAGTGAATCACATCATACACATTATACATACATATTATATTATCCCACATCAATAACTTGATCCATCCTTGTCAAGTTTAAGGGTGAAAGTTTCCCCACAGGCCATTAGGAGAGAGAGAAAGAGAGAGAGAGACTAAGAGAGAGAAAGAGAGAGAGAGAGAAAAAGAGAGATATATAACAGTGTGTTGTGGTTATGATGGGGGTGTTGTTGTGTAGTTCAGTTTTATGGCCAAGCAGTTGTCACGCTAACGATGTGTGAGTACACGGTCACGCTGTGATTCATTAGGAGCTTCCTTGTTATGCGCAAAGGGGGACCTGGAGAGTGGACTAGCTCATTCTGTGGGCCATAATGGTTTCTTCTAGCTGGAAAGGCAGACTTTTTTTTCTCCATTAGCCAGGCTAACTGGTGTGTGTGTGTGTGTGTGTGTGTGTGTATGTCTGTGTGTGTGTGTGTGTGTGTGTGTGTGTGTGTGTGTGTGTGTGTGTGTGTGTGTGTGTGTGTGTGTGTGTGTGTGTGTGTGTGTGTGTGTGTGTGTGTGTGTGTGTGTGTGTGTGTGTGTGTGTGTGTGGTGATGGTAGGGGCCCTGGGCTGAGGCCATGATGCACAGCGCCATGGAGAAAGGCAAGTGGGTCTTCTTCCAGAACTGCCACCTGGCGCCCAGCTGGATGCCCTCTCTGGAGCGGCTCGTCGAGAATATTGACCCGGAAAAGGTGAGAACACTCTCACAAATGGATAATAAACTGTGAACTCAGGTCTTTTGGGGGGCACTTGTGGGTCTTGGAGACGAGGTCAAAAGCATGTGGTCTTTTGGGTAATCTATTTCAGGTGCACAGAGACTTCCGTGTGTGGCTTACGAGTCTGCCCAGCAACAAATTCCCGGTGTCTATTCTGCAAAATGGCTCCAAGATGACCATCGAGCCCCCCAAAGGCATCAAAGCCAACCTGCTGAAGAGCTACCTGAGTCTCTCTGAGGATTTCATCACTACGTGTTCCAAGGTCCAGTCCTCAGCACCACATCCTACCTGTTAAACTCCCACCTCCCAGTGGTCCACACTGATATCACTCTGTCTTCTGCAACAATGTGTACTGTATAGATTGTGGAAATCGTAATGTATCTGTGAAGTCCTCCAGCAACATCTTTCTTTCACCAGGCGTCGCAGTTGAAGTCTCTCCTGTTCTCCCTGTGCCTGTTTCACGGAAATGCCATTGAACGCAGGAAGTTTGGACCTCTGGGCTTCAACATTCCATACGAGTTCACCGATGGGGACCTGCGCATCTGTATAAGCCAGCTGAAAATGTTCCTGGACGAGTACCAGGACATTCCTTACAAGGTTTGGGGAAACACTCTCTCTGCCTCCACAAACATTCTCTCCGTTCTCTCACCTCACAGGGCAGTCGCATGTGCAGAACAAATTAAGGCACCAATCTGATTGAGTTCATGTTGACAGACACATGTCCATTCACAAATCATGATAGACTCCAAGTTAAATATAGGTAGTATTAGGGTATTGGTTTCATGACAGATGTAATCAGCTGAAATGTACACAGGGCTGAGCTGTGCCTTGTTTTTAGTCCTTTGGGTTTGCCTGGTTCTTCTATTATATATATATATACATGTTTCCAGAGCTCTGGCCTGATGGTTGGACGTTCAAGAGCATGTTACCCCCATGTTGTGGCCGAATTTACAACTTGTTCAATTGCCAAGAGAGTCACAAATGCCCATGATTTTTATTTCATTGTATGTGTTTTGTAAATTGTCTGTTTTTATTTTTATTTTTGATTATTATATATTTATTAACATTTTACTATTATTTGTTATAGCCTGATTATTTCAAATAGTACGCTGGCCAGTCATGCCGCTCCGTCCAGCTCTGGACTTTTTACTGTTTGTCAGGGCTAAAGTTGTTCATGTCTGTCTATGCTAGGTTTGAGTACGCTCAGTCACACAGCTCTGTCCAGCACATAATTTGGTTTTGTTTGATTTTCTTTGTTTATAAACTCGGGGCATTGCTGTAAAAGAGCTTAATGTTTAGTCAAATAAATTTTTCCTGAATAAACAACGGTTGCTATATTAATATAATAATTAATGTATGTTTTAATCAGATTAAGCTCCAGGTAATTTCATAAAATTGGATTTTAATGTGATTATACAATTTACATCACATTTATGACCGGAGTAAAGAGAGTATTCAGACTGAAATTGGTTAGTTTGTTTGCATGTAACCACGGTGACACTGCCTACCACACTCTTTTCTTTTACGCTTCGCCTTTGATCTCCACATCTGGTTTGAGTTTTCAGTTTTGTTTTGTCCAGCTCACCTCTCTGCCTCTCTCTGCCCTTTCCCTGACCTCTGCATTGTATGTGTTTTTCCCCCTGTTTCCTTTCCATCCTTTATCCTTTATGAGATGTGAATCAGTAAGTGTCCTCTTTGTCATACTGGAAATATTTACAGCGGTCGTGTTGGAACTATTTACAAGAGCCTAAACAGAGCAGAAGGGACTGGCATAGAGAGCATAGCTCAGACCATTAGCAATACTGCGTGCGCTGTTTTGTTTTAAGTTTCACCCCATCACTTCCTGTGGCCTAGGTGCTGAAGTACACGGCGGGCGAGATCAACTACGGCGGCCGCGTGACGGACGATTGGGACCGGCGCTGCATCCTCAACATCCTGGAGGATTTCTACTGTCCCGCTGTGCTGGAGCCTGACCACAGCTACTCTCCCTCCGGAGAGTACAGACAGATCGACACTGACCTGGACGTGAAGGTGAGCCAGGATGGAACTCTCTCTCCTCACCCCATATCCATATCTCTCTCTCTCTCTGATTTTCTCTTTTTCTCACTCTCCCTCTGACAAAAAGGCCAGATGGTTGCACGCCATACGGCTGTGCTTGTCTTTTTAAAAAGATATTTCCGCTTATTATAGCTGTTATGTTGATGGCTTTCCACAGGGGTACTTGGAGTACGTGCGCGGCCTGCCCATCAACGACGCGCCGGAGATTTTTGGGCTCCACGACAATGCCAACATCAGCTTTGCCCAGAACGAGGCGTTCACTCTGCTGGGCGCCGTGGTGCAGCTCCAGCCCAGGGCCGCGGCCAGTGGTGGCAAGGGCAGAGAGGAGGTACAGTGCAGAGAGCCACGTGCCCACGCCACACAGAGCACAAGCCCAACATGTCGCAGCAGGACACAGAGACTGACAAAAGAACGTTGTTTTAACAGATCTAAAGATCTAATCCACTCCACGCATGTCTGGCATATTTTTGCATGAAGGTGTGCCAGCTTCGGTGCATGCAGATCTTGACTAAACCAGAGGTTTTACTCAATATGAGCACCTGATGATATGAACAGATGAATGATGGGCTTCTCTTTCACCGGCAGATTGTTGAGGAAATTGTGGGTGGTATCATGGAGAAGATTCCTGGTCCAATCGATGTGGAGGAGGTGATGACCAAGTATCCCGTTCTGTATGAGGAATCCATGAACACAGTTCTCATCCAGGAAGTCATAAGGTGTTCCTCACTCTCACCGTCACTACATTATATTGTGTCAGAGAGACAACTATGAACTCACTGAAAAACAAACCATTACATCTATTACTTCCTAATAGCTTAAGTGAAACAACATTAGCAGCTCTCTTACACTGTGGCTCGTTCTACTTTATAGGTATAACAAGTTGCTGGAGGTCATATCCAGAAGCTTGGTTGACCTGGTGAAGGCTTTGAAAGGCTTGGTGGTGATGTCTTCCGAGCTGGAGCTCATGGCCAACAGCCTGTTCATCAATGCTGTCCCAGATATGTGGAAGGCCAAGGCAAGATGCTTAGCATAATTCTGCCATATCAGTCTGCCACGCATTCAGAAAAAAAAAAAAAAAAAACATTCGATAATGATTTTATAAAGTGTTGTGTTTCTACTCTGTAGTATGATAAAGAATTCACAATATGTATAAATATTTTGATATTTCTCCCCAGGCGTACCCCTCTCTGAAGCCCTTGTCCTCGTGGGTGTCTGACCTCCTCCAGAGGATCAGTTTCCTGCAGGGATGGATCACAGATGGCATTCCCTCCGTGTTCTGGATCAGTGGCTTCTTCTTCCCACAGGCCTTCCTGACAGGAACGCTGCAGAACTTTGCTCGCTCCTCTTTGGTCTCTATTGATACGATAGGATTCGACTTCAAGGTCTGATTTCTCTCCTTACACACACACACACACACACACACACACACACACACACTGGTGTAACTGTAGCCAGTCGGCACCATATCTGCACAGTAAACGCCGAGAGAGAGAGAGAGAGAAAGAGAGAGAGAGAGAGAGAGAGAGAACTCCTAGTAAGACGGGTTTTAGCTCTAATTTGCAGGTTTGAGTTTGGGCAAGTCTGAACTGTGCGGTAGGTGAAACGTGATTATGGTTACTCGCAGTTAGGCCAACTCTATAGAAACAGTTGCTAATGACGGTGAACACTCAGTTGATCTTTTTAACCAAGTCTGCATTGTAACCCTGCTGTGCAGGTGATGGAGGAATCCCCCGCAGAGCTGGACACCAGGCCCAAGACGGGCTGCTATATCCACGGCCTGTTTCTGGAGGGCGCTCGCTGGGACGCCCACGCTGGCCTGCTGACCGAGTCACGGCCAAAGGAGCTCTACACAGAAATGGGCATCCTCTGGCTGGTGCCCGTTCCCAACCGCAAGGCTCCGGCCTCAGGCATCTACCTCTGCCCCATCTACAAGACCCTGACGCGTGCTGGTTAGTGTACCACTGTATGAAGCAAGGCCAGCTAAAGGAGCTGGAAGCGCTTGGAAATGTCTAGTAGAGCTTGTTGTTGCCATGTGTGCCCTTGGGGCAGTCTTAGCACTGCCATTCTCTTGCGAAATGACTACCATTCATAGTTGCCCTGTAGAGGTTGGCTTCCTCCCCTCCATGTGTAAATCGATACGGCACATTCTTTGGTTTCCTCGGACCATTTCCCACGCGGACTGACAGACACGCTCGCTTTGATTTGAATGCAGATAAGATCCCAGTTGCATTAGGAATTACCAGATGGATGCTTTTGGCTCGTGCCCTGATCTCAACTCTGCTCTCTCTCTCTCTCTCTCTCTCTCTCTCTCTCTCTCTCTCTCTCTCTCTCTCTCTCTCTTTCTTTCTCTCTTTTTCTTTCTCTTTTTCACAGGAACTCTCTCTACAACGGGCCACTCCACCAACTACGTCATCTGTGTGGAGCTGCCCACTGACCGCACCCAGAGGCACTGGATCAAACAAGGCGTGGCACTAATCTGTGCATTGGACTACTGAAAATATCCAAACATTTATTTGGATTTTTAACCCCCCCCCCCCCCCCCGTCAAAGAACAAGTAAAATATAGAAACAGACAGACACTACACTCTGCACTCATTCAATCAAAACCATATGTAAACAATCATTAAAATATTGTATTGAATGCTTAATGAATTATATATACTAATTATTATATACTAATAAATACTTAAAGATGAGTGATGAACTTTACACTATGTGATAATTCCTTGGTCACCACTTACCATTGAAGGCCCTTAGAAATCACAGTACACAGACAATACGCAGACTCAAGTTCTCACTTCTCTGTCTCTTATCCATTTTTGAACATATTTGAACTTGTTAGATATAGTTTTCAAAAGGGATACCCATAGTTCTTATATTGCTGTTTTAGTTGGCAAATAACACTAGAGGGATAAACTATGGCAAATACAGTATGTCTTAAACAATGAACAAATGAAAGTGAGCGATGTGCATGTTTAAGACTATTTTGTACAGTCTTTAATAACTGTACAGTGCAGCAAGGATGTAGTATTCTAAGTTTGTGTTACAGCATGATTGTTTATGATCCCTGTGCTGCATCTGACATTGACTACACCCTTTGCTAAATGGAAATAATGATTCCTTGGCTGGTACTCTACCTAAATGTGCCAGCAGTCTCCCCCCATGCCCGTTTTGGTGTGCTGTTCGTATTGGCCTGGTTTAAAGGCATTCAGGGCTGGTAGCGTGAACACAGCGACCTTTTAAGGGACAAAGCGACCATTTGCGTTTATGAGAAATTGTGTTTGGCGATGTCTATGAAGTGCTGAGTACGCTTCTCCTTTAAGAGACGAGTGGTTGAGAAATTTGACTTGAGTGGTGAGTAGTTGCTGACGCAAGGGGATTCAGAGGGCCCGTGGTAGCGAACTGAGTGGTCACTGGAAAGCAATGAAAGCTATGGGAACCGAACGGAAGGTCCACCACTCACTCAGTCATCTCAGGAGGGACTGAAGCTATCGTTTTATATATCATTGAATGTCAAGGATTTGAACTACCTTCTTGAGGGTCAGGGCGTGGAAGACCTTTTGTGATTACTAAAGATGAACGTGTACAATAGCGGTTCTGGAAAGTGAAAGTCGCGTAAGAATATCCTTCACGTTTGAACTTTGTAGACACCCTGTTGGAAAGTACAGTGAGCGTTATTTAACTGAACGCTTATGTTCTTTCTAAACCCATTTCCTCAATAACATTTATCCTTTCATTTCTGTATAGCGGTACGAACGCACTCTTCATGTTGTGATTCGGAGTATAAGCTTATCTTGTTGTTCATGGTAACTTTATAATTTGGACAGCTAGACCAGCGAGTGGTCGATCACCCATTAGTTTCTGTCGCTTATTTTCATCTAGAGTTGTCACCAGACGTTCTAGGTCGTGTTGCCTTGGATAAACACTAAAGAACTGTTTGACCATGCTTCAAAATGGTAAAGCCAAAGAGGAAAAGTCTTCAGAACTGTCACAGACCGAGGCTGCTAAACCTCAAACTCAACCTGGGACGGAGGATGACACCGCGCAAAAGACGAAGACTGACAGTGACTCCACACACTTCCCCATGCCAGTTTATCCTAAAGTGGAGATAAAGCGCCACGCGGTGACTGACGACTACAAGATCTCAAGCCAGGTTCTGGGTTTGGGTATCAATGGCAAAGTCCTGCAGTGCTTCAACAAGAAGACTGGAGAGAAATGCGCATTGAAGGTGAACACAGTTACTCTTATTCATCGCTGTTACTTTATTCATCGTTATGCATAGGCTACATTGTAATTTTGGGTCTTTCAAGAGTTGTCTTATGGCACATATGTTCAACATGCACGTAGTTTATTAAGCGTGTCTTATGCCTTATGGTTTGTATAGTAGGCCTAGGCTATATATTTATTTTCAGTAGACATTAATTTAATTCACATTCATTGCTGTTATCCTTGTAGTCTCACCAACGTCTTAAAGTGTTAACTGTTACATTTAATTGTTGTATTGTTGGTAGCCTACTGAATGGACATAGCATAACTATATTCTCAGTCAAAAATTTCCATTCCGGCCCCCTGGAACGCTTGAACAAAGTTCATTTTAATGACACACCTCAAGTGCCTCTCATAAAAGGCCTCGATCCGACCTCAAGATATGTCCCTGTATCATTTGTAGTAGTAGGCATGATCAATCTTACACAACCATATTAGAATTAATACATTGAGATTTTTTTTATTATTATGTATGGACAGAAGTGGTATACCCTCTAAAAATGGATAATTGAACTGTATTTTACAGTTTACAGTGTCGTTCACATTTTTATACTTATTGCATATTGCCCCAAGGTGGAAAGTATCGTATGAAAAAGTATTTCCCATCTCCAGTTAGTCATTCCTGGAGTGTATCATTCATGATCATTCACAAGACAATGTATGGGAAAGTTTGTGCCGACTTTTCTCAGTTACTCAGTGAACTTGACACCTGCTGCTGAGTATGTGTAGACCTATTTGCATACTTATTCCAGAGGCTTGTTTGGAGCATGTATCAATTTCTACTGCTGACTCAGGACTTGGAATCAGGATCCAGAAAAGTTTACAACTGCTGCCTGCCATAGACTTCTGTTTCAGAATAAAAGAGCAGTCCTGTGAAGATGTAGTGTAAAGTGTGTGTGTGTGTGTGTGTGCGTGCGTGTGTGTGTGTGTGTGTGCGTGTGTGTGCGTGTGTGTGTTTGTGTGTGTGTGTGTGTGTGTGTGTGTGTGTGTGTGTGTGTGTGTGTGTGTGAGAGTGTGTTTATATGTGTATGTTCACTCCTGTGTCGTTCCTGCTCCTGCATTATTCTTGTTGTATGTGGAGATATGTCACCACATGGCTTCAGAGAAAAGATAAAGGGGACAGGACATTAATGCTGTTGGATCAAAGCCCAGCATCCACATGACACAGTGCTTCCGCCTCCAGCTGCAGTATGGAAGAAAAGTGGTAGAGAAGGGAATGAGGAAAAACAGCTTGGAGTGAGGAAGATGAGAGTGAGACTACGCTTTCACACAGTGGCTGTTAGTTGTCAATTTCATTGGTCATGTGGCCATCATTTTTAGTCGCTGAAAGCAATTCATGTTTTAGATTATAGGCTTAAATTCATTCTGCTAATGAGAAGTGTTAATGAGTGTGTGGCGTCAAATAGAGGTCTGTGACTTTGGTGCCTCATGCCTCATGCCTCTGAATGTTGTGCTCTCCCTGTGTGTCTGTGTGTGTGTGTGTGTGTGTGTGTGTGTGTGTGTGTGTGTGTGTGTGTGTGTGTGTGTGTGTACTTGCGTGCTCACAACTTGAATTGCACCTGCTGCAGTCTGACTGGGTTATAACTCTTCTCCCTCCCAAACTGACACAGGTCAGGGTGACCAGACAAAGTGTTTGTAAAGCTTCTTGCCCTTTTACAATCAAGATGGCTCTTCAAAGCTCCCTGTCAAAAGCATGCAGGTTCTCAGCTTCACAGGCTTCATCAAACAATTGACAAAAAATACATTATTAATTCTAGAGATATTTAAGGCAACATCAGAGCATTGAGCTATTTTGGGAAGATGCTTGAACGTGTTACAGAAGAAGGAGGTTTGTTTTCTGTGCTGTAAGCTTTTTATGGTGGCTGTGATGTTATAATTTATGGTCTAATTTCCTATTTGATTGCAATCATATGGAAAACAAGCATGGGAAAAGACAGGATATCACAATTGTTGTCCACTTCTGCTGCCCTTTAATGAAATGCCCTGCCAAGCTCTCTTTAAGTGTAACAGATGAGGATAGGTTTAATCTACTCGGCCAGCCTTGGACCGAAGCCATCCTTCTAATTTAATTCAATTACTTAGATCATGGTTTACTAAGGGGAAGACTTGACTGGGTGCCAGACCCAGACAGCTCAGTAAAGCCAGGCTCTGGCCATGTGTTATCACTGTGTTCCGAGGCCTGACCCTTTTCGACATTCATCATGCTGCTGGACTAACACGGCTTCTGTTTGGCAGATTAAAAAGTTCCATCTGGGAAGCCATCTCTGGGGTCCTCATAACTCATTGTCGTGGTTAGATATGTTCTCTCCTGGGTCATGGTTGTTTTGCTGTTGTTGTTTTATTGGGGTGGAGGAGGTTTGAGACCTCAGCCTGCTCTCTGCTTTGTATGGGAATTGAGATACATGTTTTGTTTGATATGTTTGTTTTTATTTGATGATTATGAGATAAGTTTATATTTCAGCTGTCCAAGAAAAAAATGCTTGCCATGTATTTTCTTGTTATTAGCAAAAATGTTCATGATTGTACGACTCTTCTTCAAAGAAAGCTTTGATAGGGAGCCCTGTATTTGTGATGAACAACTGTTTTCAGATTTGCCATAGTAGATTAAATCTGGCCACACTGTAGCATCCTGACTCTGGGAAACGATTTTAATTTAATGTTTTGACATAGTAATATCTGAGCTGTAATGTCAGGCTGGTTTGGAAGGAAGCCATGACAAACACCTATAAACTGTGATCTAGTGGCCTACCTGGTGTCCGGTAAAGGCTGTAAAACTTGTTAATAAATGCCTGCCAGGTCTTGGTGAGATAAACAGCACTTTGCAAACATGGACCTGCAATTGTCTCAGTGTACAGTAACAGCAGTGTTATAATAAGGGAAACTAATTGCGGGTATTGCAATAAAAAAAACATACTACTTTAAAGTGAGTTCTGTTCAGCTGTGTTTTTGAAGCTCTGTATGTACATCAAAAGCACCGTAAATATGCAACAATTCATATCGGTAATCATTCATGTCTTATAAATATTTTCAAATACATTTACATTTTTATGCAGTTTCCTGTGGATAGCTCCATGGATTGTTACTGATTCTGCCAAGATTGAAAGGATATTTCCATTGATGTTTCTTTTAAGTGAAGGACTAGTCTTAATTGTCTTTTTATATATTATGACTCTTTATAGTAGTTCACAAATTCTAATTAGTGACTCATAACCCATAGTATTTTAGAACATTTAGGGTATTTTTGGATGATATCCTTTCTGCTTACGCCATTTAACTGTCGTATTAAACTAACAATGTTCTTTTCATTCACTGTTATGGCGGCAATAGGGCTGTATTTAACTCCATATGAGTCTAGTCCAATTTGACCTTCCTCTGGCTTATTTATCCATTTGGTTATCCAACCGGCCCGCATCTCATGGACCGTTCACCACCTCCTCAAATAGACCAAGTAGATCGTCCAAAATGTATGTTTATGTTCCAGATATATGTTTTGCTTTTGAACATGCAATAGCACCCTGAGCTCTATGGTGCAGTAACTGTTGCTACATTATACAATTGAGATTAGATGTGATGTGGAGTTCCCTGTCTGTATTGCCTGAACTTTCTAAATCTATCTCTGTTTATATACAAAATCATATTCGTTTGTATGAGTAAACGCACACCTTGTGAGGTGCTCACGGCGGTAAAGGTTAAATATAAACAAAAGTGTCGTGGCACACTCGGAACTTAAAGATTTTTTATTCCAACGTTTCGGCTTACGCCTTCATCAGGGTCATTTTCGTTATATACAAAATCATGACACACTCATTGGTGTAGTAAGTTGGCCTATGGAAAGAATGATGCCGAGCACATTTTGGTTTCTTTGAATGTGATGCTCACATGGTTATTGGAACAGCACTTAGCGGTGAACTAAATTAGGTTTTATAAGGACTAGGGGTGCCATGGGCGAGTTTCAATCTACCCTCTCCTCTGTGAACCTCTCTGTGTCACCCTTCAACAAGACAGGAGCTGTTTGGTTGGATGAGATTGTGGGGGTGTGCAGTGACAGTCCCTTGGTCATTGGCTGGAAGTCCCTGTGTGACATTTCACATTAGAAAGGAATGCCTCTAAAGATCAGCTCTTTCAGAGCCCATGTGTGTGCCTAACACACCTCTGGCTATCATGCAACTTTGTGTGTGTGTGTGTGTGTGTGTGTGTGTGTGTGTGTGTGTGTGTGTGTGTGTGTGTGCGTGTGTGTGTGCAATCGATAACGTCACTCCATATGTGTGTTGTGTATTTCACATGTTACTGTATGAGTTCTATTTTGTTTTCACACTGTCCTTGTTGTTACACTGTATCAGGCCTTGTAGGTGAAAGCAGGCTGAGAAAAACTGTGAAAATAGTTACGAGCCCCCCTTCACTCACTTCCCTTGTTAGTGAGGCCAGATAAGTGTGGTTTTTACCACTGATCACATGCTGTCCTTATGAAACGGTTTTCATTACAAAAACTTTCAGATACACATTCAGATAATTATGCAATTCATGCAGTTCACCGAGTTCACGCTGTCAGAGCAGTGTTTGTTTATACCCTGTGTGAGTGTTTGTGTTTGTGTCCTTGTGTATTTTGTGAGTTAGGACCATTCGCTGTACAGATCTCCATTGGTGTCTGACTGACAGCGTGTAGCTCTGACCTCGGCCCAGAGCAGCTTAGCTATCTGCGTGAACAACAGGAGAGGGATCACTGTCAGGTCCCAAAAATATCCTGTGATGGAGCGGCTGAGCAATGCCAAGGCCCCCACGCCTATTCCAGGCGAGGGAATGTGTCTGGTGCAGCGGCCGGGCTCATCTTTTACGCGACACGTGGGGGAGTAGCACAAGAAAGAGTGAGAGAGAGAGAGAGAGTGAGAGAGAGAGGGAAAGACATGCCAGTGGCAACACTGAAAAGAGTGAAACAGAGAGGCCGATTCAGGGATTTTCCACAGGATCTTTCTATGATTTTTGGGCGTTCAAGTGCATCGAGGGAACATTCCGTTGCAAAACTGTAATGCCAAGCAGTGCCTCAGTCCTCAAGTGCACTGGACTTGAGTTCTGGCAGAACTAGAAACAGTAATGAGATGTTGGTGCTCCCCCAAAATTGTACGGGTTGTGGAACAGTCGTGGCTTGATTGCTTTGTAAACGTGATATGTGGTGACTTACACAAACAAAGGCTTGGCATCAGTCAGGAGAGAACGAATGTGAAATGGTCTCAAAGGTCTGCTTTGTCATACGCACTGAAAAGGTTAAAAATAGTGTGGGAAAGACTCGTGAACAACATGGGGACAACTTGACTTGCATGACCTGCTTTTGACTACAGAAACCCAAAAGTGTGTGTGACCAAAAAGCCAAAAACTAAAAGTCTTTGTGTGGTTCTCTGACCATTTATTTCCCATCCCACCCCCATAACCTCTCTCTCTCTCTCTCTCACACACACACTCTCTCTTTCTCTTTCTCAGATACTGTATGACAGTCCCAAGGCGAGACGGGAGGTCGAGCTGCACTGCCGGGTGTGTGGAGGGCCCTACATCGTGAGGATCCTTGGCCTGTATGAGAACATGCACCATGGGAAGAAGTGCCTTCTCATCATCATGGAATGGTTTGACACTTTGTTCATGTACTGCGGCTTTCATTGTTGAACCTAATCATTTGACCCCATTGTTAACCTCAAACATCTTTATGCAATTTGTGGATTCTATGGCCTTGATGACACTACATTGACAAGGGGAAAAAATGATGTTTTGGTATACATCCCAGAAGGCCATTCTGCACGCTGTGTGCTTTCCTCAGTCGTGCTGTTGCCTCTGGTTCTCTTCTCTGGCACTGTAGCCCCACAGTTTTATCACTGTGTTGATAGGAGACAGGAAGTGCTCATGTCAGTGTAATTACCTCTGATAAGCACTTCAGAGTGGTTGTAGTAAACAAAACTCATCAAAGAGGAAGCTAGACTCGGTATTATCCCTTGAAAGAGGTTATTCTGTCAGCACAGGCGGAGTTCCAGGCCTACTGTTATAGAGGAATAAAGTGCAGAGAGTCGGCGTGAGCGGCATGGGGAATCATGTTGGTAGACTAGAGAGTAGGCCACTAGATCTCAGGCCACGATCGCCTCCTTCCTGCTCTGGGTTTCTGCACTGTCTGCAGCAAGACTGAAGGAGATACAGTAATACATCCTGGAAGGAGAAAAAAAAAATTAAGTTGTAGATTTTGTTTTTACCCGTAAACCACTGAGATGTTGAAATAGGAAATGTGTGTGCTAGTGTGGGTGTATTTGTGTGCATTTGTGTGTGAGGGTGTGTGTGTGTGTGTGTGTGTGTGTGTGTGTGTGTGTGTGTGTGTGTGTGTGTGTGCCTTTATGTGTACATGAGTGAGAGTATGTGTTGCAATGACCTTTGGTGCTGGCAGTCTCCTAATCATATATGTGACTGCTTACAGCATGGAGGGTGGAGAGCTCTTCAGCCGGATCCAGGCTCGGGGAGATCAGGCCTTCACTGAGAAAGGTTAGCTTGACCACAGGCTAAAAGCATTGCTTCCGCCTGGAGTTACTCAACTCATCCTGTCCATGACTGTTTTTCTTGGCGTTTTCTTTTTGTTGTTGTTGTTGACTTGATTCCGGCATGAAAAAAAAGCTTGCATTGCATAGGCTTCCTTGCTAATGACATATCACAATCTGTTTGAGATTATTTAATGTGGAAATTGTAGCCTGTGTGGGCTACTGCAGAGGCAGCCCATGCCCAGTTTATATAAGTATCCCTATCCAAAGACAATGTTTTGAATACAAAAGTGGTTGTTTTAATAGCAGAACTTATTGCAGAAAGGGATGGTTGCCATTTGGCAATGTAACTCAGCACAGTGAGATAAAATGTGAGTAAGGTCTGGTTGTTGGCCTGAGCCACAGTTGACTTGTCTTGCAGGATTGAGTTCCCCAGAAGCACGGCGCAGTAGACATGGTGAAGGAACGCCCCTAAAAACACAGTGTCATTTCCCAAAACTCTTTGTTCTAGATTCTTCGCGACCAATGCAAAAACATTTCTGAGATACTGACAATAGATATTGAACAAGAGTTCAGCTGTTTCAAAACTGAGGAAATACTTGTCAAGTCCAGTCAACTTTATTTACATAGCGCATTTCATACACAGAGGTGTTAACTTTTTTAAAAAGTAAAGAATAAAAAAAGAAAACATAAAGCACACAAGGTAATTGTACATAAAAGGGGAATAGATTGAAAGTGTTTAAAAAGTAACAATTAAAGCACATAAAAAAACAACATAGAATGATAATACTAGTCAAGCACGCAGTGAACAGCAGCACCGTGTGGAGATTCAGTCCCAAACTCTGTGCGCACATGCATATTTCTTTTCAGGGCCAAAATGCCAAACCACAGTACCCCTTGTGGAGTATTAACTCATACAGTAGTTAACACTCAGAGTTTCAGGGAAACCCGGTAGAGCTGTAACTCTCTCTATTCCTTTTAATGTGCATCATTTGCCTCGAGAGGGTCCTTTTCTACGTTCCCAGGGTAAAAACACACACATAACCTCGGGGCGTTTACTTCTTATGACCACAATTTCCTTTGTTTTGGAGAAATGGACGCTGTCACCTTGTGCACGTTTTGTTTCAATTCATTTGCACAAGGGCATGTTTTGCCTTAGTTCCTCTTCTGCTTTCTTTCTTATTAGTTAGACTGTGTAACAGCGGTTGGTTGGACTGACTTTAATGGTGAATGTGCCCTCTCTCTTCCTTCTGTCTGGCAGAGGCGTCAGAGATCATGCGTGACATTGGGACGGCCATTGACTTCCTCCACAACATGAGCATTGCACACAGAGACATCAAAGTGAGTGAGATGTGGTGACACCTGAATACTGTTTACTAGAAGCAATGGGTCAGTGTGGAGGGCCAATGCTGTCACTAATCAGAATCCCAATGATTCCATTGATCAATCTCTGTGATGAAGTGCTGTACAAGCAAGCATACAGTAAGAGAAGCAATCCTATGATAGGACCAGAGACAAGAAATGAGATGGCGAATAAAGTCAATACAATGTGAAAAAAAGAGAAATTTTCCCTTAAGGGGAGAAGAGCATTGCACACCAAATACTCATGAAGATACATTGAGTACCTTTAGATTAGATTCAACTTTATTGTTATTGTGCAGAGTGCAAGTACACAGACAATGAAATGCAGTTTGAGTCTAACCAGAAGTAGAAAAAAGCAGAAAAGTGCAATGTAATATACAGTACATGGTATTGACACAGTATGAACAGGTAGTGTAGTATAAACAGCGGAAGACATATAGTGCAGTGTAGACAGTATTCTGTTGTACAGTGGTTCTCAAACTGTGGTACGCAGACTCTCTGTTGTGGTACTCTGGGAGTCTCCAAGACGTTCACTTCAGACGTTCAGAGATCACTTCAAATTATATGAAAATACATATAATGAAACATTTTTAAATGTAATAAATATAAATACATGCAATCTATTAGCAGTAGCTGCCCTGCTGAAAAAAACAGCCTGACCAGCTAAAGGTGGTTAGCTGGTTGACCAGCTTGTTAACCAGCTTATTTGACCACCCTATGATGGTTAACCAGCAAGACCAGCAGAACTCTCGCGAAAACATACCTTCAGCTGGTTTACCCAGCTTATGATGGTAATTCAGCTGGTTTTGATTGTCGTACCACCTTAAGCTGGTCATTTTAGTTGGTGTTTTTACTGGCCACGCCAGCTTATGTTGGTCATTCTAGAAAACCAGCTTGACCATCTTTGTATAAGAGCAGAATAGATATGGAAATGCATTAAGAACAATGTATGAACAACATGTACAGATATATGCAGTGGAGTGGCAGTAACATTATAAGAGTAGTAACAAATAATATAGATATATGGGTAGATGACATGACGTGGCTTTTTCACCGTCACAGAAGATAAAACACAATTCATTTCACATTTTCACATTTTAAAATACTGTAAAAGGTTAAACATTTTCTTGCTTTACATGAATTTGTTGTTTTAATACCTGAGTTATTTATCGTTTTTTCAGAACTTTGAGCCAAACCTTAAAATTGTCCTATGGTGTGATGGTAGACAACATAATTATATAAATATTAACTTTTATAAATAGAGGAAATAATGTTTCAAATTTTTAATGAACACTCCTGGCATAATTGTGCAAGTGTCTATTTTACTAAGTGGCAATCACTTTTCCCATACATACATTTCTAAAATGGTAGGAACTCCGTAAAGTTCGTCACAGAAAAAAATGTCCTTTGGTGTTATGCAATAACCTGATGTTAAGTTGGCCAAAATCATGGACAAATACATTTAGTTGAAAGACCCCATTCAAGGTCATGTGACTGAAGACCCCAATGAAGCCCTGGAGCAGTGAACATGGTGAGAATTTCTCTCAGAATTGCTCAAATATTCAACTATGTTTTTAGACCACTGAAGTTGTTAAGTTTTTTTGTCCTTTGGTGTGACACCCCTAAATGCCATTTTTGTATTCAAATTTGTATTTTTAACAGCAGGACTATGTAATATTATGCAAATGCATGATGTCAGTTGCTAATGGCAGCTCAGTTAGTATTAGCATGGTCATTAACTGCCACAAAAGCTTAAATGTCCTTTGGTGTGACAGGAAATGTCCTTTGGTGTGACACCTAATAATGACTTAAATTCAAATATTTATTGCTGTTTTAGAGACGACATACAATGTTCTGAAGTGTTACTAAAGCAAATATAATATAAAGTACATAAATCTAAAACTTTTTTTATAACAGAAAGAACCTCCCTGCAGGACCTGTGGCCCAACCTGCCCTGGAACTTCCAGTGTTGCCACCAACGAATAGAATGTCATTGTAGATAATTGTGTCAAGTATGATTAAAAACTGCTCTAACAGCTGAAAAAACAGCCTGACCAGCTTAAGGTGGTTTGCTGGTTGACCAGCTTGTTAACCAGCTTGTTTGACCACCCTATGATGGTTAACCAGCTATAGACCAGCAAAAGTCTTGCAAAAACATACCTGCAGCTTACGATGGTAATTCTGCTGGTTTTGCTTGTCGTACCATGTCACGCTGGTCATTTTAGTTGGTGTTGCTGGTCTACATTACTGGTTTTTACTGGTCATGCCAGCTTATGTTGGTCATACTAGCAAACCAGCATGGCCATCTTACACCTACAATGTCAAGCTTGGCAGGCTGGTCACCAGCATGACCATCTCACACCAGCTGTATCCCACACGACAGGCTGGTCACACCAGCATGACCAGCTTCCTTAGATGGTCACGCCAGCATGTCCACCTGGTGGCCTAACCAGTTATACCAGCAAAGAAAACCAGCAAAAAACAGCTAAAACCAGCTACCAACATAAACATGGTTTCTTGCTATTTTTTTCAGTAGGGATGTTTTAGATAGAGTGGACATGAATGTAACGCAATGTTTTAAAATGGAATTTCCCTGTTGAGGATTATGGTCCCTCTTTTGGCGATCAAAAACGGATGGTCAGAAGCACAACGTTTATAGACATTAAAGGCATGGCAGTCCACATTCACTAATTTAATGGTGTGATTTTGTCAGGTACTGGACACAAAAGGGTTGTTCTTATGTCTCTTAATCAGTCATGGGTGTGTTTTGGGCGTAACATCCTTTAAAACAATGAGAATAATATCTATCATTTCCTTCAACAGCAAACAATGCAACTTCACACAGCAGCACATTTGAAGGAATCTGCATGCACACAAGACTATATGGAACAGGGATTCCACTAAACCTTGCTTTACTAAAACCTGTTTGTGACTAGCAGAGTATAGCCTACATGCATCTGCACTCACCTATTATTTGAACTCATAGACAAAGTGAAACTTCACCATGGTTTCATAGTCGACAAATTAGTTCAACACAGTTAAGTACTATTACTATTGACTGACAATGGGTTATCATCAAAAAAAATGCCTGGAAAAAGCAACACTTATCCAACAAATGTCCTCCTTTATCACTGTTACAATAAACACTACATATATTCTGACTCACTTCATGCAATAGCTATCTTTGTCCTTCAGTGTGACATTTTGTCCTTTAGTGTGACAAACATAAAACAACAGAAAAACATCCTTAATTTCAAAACGTACTTTAAAAAAAGGCAGGTTTGGCATGAGGGGAGCTCCAATAATAGCTCCTCTTAGATAGGTACAATTTCAAACAGTTTTGTAAGGTTGGCGGAAAAAAATGTATCGACATTCATAGGGAAAAGTCAATCAAGTTCATCTATTCATGGTGAAAATGATTGTAATTAGTACTTTTATGTGAAATAAATATAATTTTGAGAAAAGAATGATTTAATAATGTGAACAATTCTGTTTCATGTATTTTTAAATGTTATTCAATATCATTTCTTAGTACTTTTTAAATGTCACACCATAGGACACATTCACAGTGCAGATGAGTGTAAACGTGGAAAAAATAGGTGAGGTCATTGACAAAATGAGTGACCACTATTATTTTCAGAAACTACAGTTTCCATACTACATAAATATTTGTATTTTTTCTTTAAAAAATATGTTTTCCAAAAAAAACACTTTTTCTTGGCCAGATGTCAACTACCCATATGCATATGTATTAACAGTAATATTATCAAAAATGTAATAGATATGACATGGATATTCAGTATGAACCGAACAGACCGTATAGATATGTACAGTGTAGTAACAGTAACGTTATAGGAGTAGTAAGCGTAATGTGTGTGTGCAATAAGAACAGTATAAAGAGCAGTGGAGTATGGTTATTTGTAAGTGTAATTACATTTTATGAATATAAATAGAATACTATGGGTGGGATAGGGTACTGCAATCGACAGGGGGGGAGGGGGCTGTTGAGGAGCAGAACGTCTGCCTTCTTGTTGTTCCTGTCAAGGTTGCCATGGTCGTGGACACCACAACAGTCACAGGCAAGGAGGTATCTTGGGGGGGTGCAGCAGCCTTCATCCCTGGCTCTGACCAATGGCACACTCTTAACATTGTGAGATGGTCCATACAGGGCGGTCACAGCAGGATGTTGACAAAATGGATGTGATAGTCTTTCACCAATGCTTTCCCATCTTTCTGCAGCCAGAGAACCTGCTATACACAAAGAAGGAGACCAGTGCTGTGCTCAAGCTTACCGACTTTGGCTTCGCCAAAGAGACCACGCTGCACAACCCCTTGCAGACACCCTGCTACACACCATACTACGTGGGTAAGAAGGAGCGTAAAATGGTCTCTTTGAAGATCCTAAATGATATCTGCCCTCATATATACAGTATCTCTTCCTCTCATTATTTTATAAAATCAGTGATCCCATTTACAAATCATTGCGACAAGCAGCTTCCATGCAGGATGCTTTGTAACAATTAGCCTCAAGGGTGTAACTGCCAGACAGGTTTTAGCCAATGTCTGGTGAAATGTAGGTGAGGTTTCCGGTGAATCCATCATGGTCAAGACTTCACTGTTGCATTTATGGTTGCAAAACTTTCTTCACAAGGAAATGATTCATGACTTTAGACAGTCAGGAGATTATGATCATATAATATGCGATATCTGCAGATGCATTTTTCAAGCTTTTTAAAAGTTCGTTGTTGTAGGTTTGTGTCATGCTGACTGCTCTTTCCTCCTTCTCTGCATTTCTTGCTTTGTCATTGCAAAAGCGCCGGAGGTTTTGGGCCCGGAGAAGTATGACAAGTCATGTGACATGTGGTCTCTGGGTGTGATCATGTACATCCTGTGAGTACATGCTGTGCATGTGGATTAATGTACACTGTCTTGTTGTTACACTTTGTCAAAACTATACTAAACAAACTAAAAAAAGGCCTTCAAAGTTTGTTTTGTGTGTGTGTATGTGTGTATTCACACAGTATGTATTTTCCATTTATGAGAGCCCATTGTGACTTAATGATGTGCTGTGTGTACAGCCAGAATTATGATACTTGAGATAATAAATAAATAAATAAATAAACTAATTAAATATTTACCTTTAATATATCCATCTTTTGAATGCATTGTACAGACACGTATTGGACAGACACTCATATTCTTTATTCTGTCCTTTGCAGTTTGTGTGGTTTCCCACCTTTTTACTCGAACACGGGCCAAGCCATCTCCCCAGGAATGAAGCGCCGTATTCGGATGGGCCAGTACGAGTTTCCCAAGCCAGAGTGGACGGATGTGTCCCAGGAAGGTACGTACAGGACCAGAACTCTCATTGGCTGGGTTTCACAGATTCGTTAAGAAGCTCTTAAGTGCTAAGAACTTTTTAGGAGTGTTCTTAGAACGTTTTTAGAGCGCTCCTAAGAAGTTCTTAGCACTTAGGAGCTTCTTAACGAATCTGGGAAACCTGGCCATTATTGGTTGAACACCCTGCGGGTGTCTTCAGCTGTAGGTGTATTTGTTTGTGTTGTGTAACCACTGGTGTCTTGCATGGGTCAACCTTCTGTATGAGTGTCAAAGTCAAAGTTCAAAGGAGCCCAGAGATACACCAGATATACTCTGGCTAAATCTGTATCTGTAAATATCTGCCATGTGGTGTAACATGTGTTTCTCCAGAAGGATAGTTTTGTCTCTTTTCGTCTCCTTTCTTGACCAATACAAATATCTGGGAACAGTGATAGGCTCAAATTCGACATTAACAGAGAGGTCATTTGTAAGAAGGGTGAGCAGCCTTTGTAAGTTTCCTTAGGAAGCTGTAATAGTAGCTAATAGTCACCTTTTCTTTTATTGCCTGGTATGGAGCCATCAGTGTTAGGGACAAAAACAACCTCAGCCAAATTGTGAAGGTGGCTGGGAAGTTGATTGGCTGTCCACAGGTACCCTTGCTTATCCTTTATGGAAAGCAAATCATCCAAAAGGCAAGGACTATATTGGACTGTAAAAATCATCCACTCCATTTTTTATTTGAAGTTCTCAGGTAAAAGACTAAGAGTCCCCTTTTATAAGTCCAATAGGACAAAAACATATTTTACCCCCAATGCAATTTGTTTGCTAAATTTGCACAATTTGCTCTATTGCACATAAATGGCTGATAGGTTTGATAGGTAATTCTTAACTTGGATCCGTTTGTGACTGTCCTTTGTGTATTTTTTGTTTCTTGTGTCCTTTGTGTATTTTTTGTGTTAATACCTGACTGCAAGACACGTTTCCCTAGGGGGACAATAAAGTTGACCTAACCTAACCTTCTCTTTTCTCCTCATTTCCTTTCTTCTCTTTCCATCTCAGTTCTTCCTTTTTATCTCCCTTGTCTCTTTTCATCTCCTCTCTTTAGTTCTGTCTTTGCCTTCCTCTTTGTCTTCATTTAACAGTTTACTCCCCCCCCCTTTTAAACCTTAAGTTTATAATGTATTACTATCTATTAACTTCAGAGAATTACTATTTGTATAAGTTCTTTCATAGAACTCTCTTTGGCACAGACAAAAAAATGCACTTTCAAATTTCATTTTACATGTACAGTACATGTACAAGATAAGATAAGAATGACCAGATAAGAATGATATATTCTATTCTAATCAGCAGCCTTATTTTCTTTTAGTATTACTTTCTTTCAACCTTTAAACATATTTTCTCACCCACTCCCTTTCCCCACACTCCTATGATCCTACCATTACTGTATATGGGTTCGCGTGTCCTTGAGAAGTATCAACATGACTTGCATGCTCGAGTATGAGGTCAAATGTCTTTGGAGTGTCATCAGCTATTATATCTTGGTGGTTGCCTCTAAGCTTCTAGCCATGCACTGAGCACCGCTCCTGCTATTAATTACCTCTTCTGTCTGATCCCCATGCAGCTAAAGACCTGATCACTCAGTTGCTGAAGACAGACCCCAATGAGAGAATGACCATCACACAGTTCATGAACCACCCATGGATAAATGTAAATGTCTATGCATGTATATCATAGCTGTTGTGATTATTGTGTGTGTGTGTGCGTGTGTGTGTGTGTCTGTCTGTCTGTGTGGGTCACTGAAAACACTTCTAAACAATGTCACTTTCTGCTATTTGTCTGTGTGTGTGTGTGTGTGTTTGTATATTTGTCTGTGTCTGTGAGTTTTTATATATGTCCTGATGCAACAAAAATTCACTGTTTCACTGTCTATTTTAGCAATCAATGGCAGTCCCACCAACACCTCTCCACACTTGTCGGGTCCTGAATGAAGACAAAGCCACATGGGACGATGTGAAGGTGAATCCAAGTGCAACGCTGACACCCTCTGGTCAAAAGGGGAATTACATAATAGCTGACAATACAATATAGAATTCTTAAACAAAAACAACTGTAAAAACCGTACAAAACAAAGTAATTAAAACATATATAAGTGTATTGGGGTAGTCTGTTAGAAATACCATTTTCTTGTCTTGTTTTTTCTGGGGTAAATTTAGCTGCATGGACAGCAGAGATCCACTAGGGGGAGGCAATGAGATTGATGAGATGGGAGTTTGAAAGGACTTTAAAGGAGGTGGTAGTGTATACTCCTTGAACATTTGTGCGTTGAAGACGGAAAGGAAAGAGGAGGAGTTATTGAACAGCTGTGGGATGACACATAAAGCTGTCAGGGAAACTTTAACAGAACCATCTTTAAAAATGGCAGCAGGCCTAAATGCAAATTCATGCGTAGGGTTGCAAAATTCCGGAAATTTTCAAAGTTGGAAACTTTCCATGGGAATTAACGGGAATATACATGAATCATCAGGAATAGATGGGAATTAATGGGAATAAACTGGGATTTTTAAATCTGACAAGTTATTATACAACAGAGACCTAAATGTAGTTGAAAAAACAAACAAACATCTTTCAGCTTAATATTAGTTAAAACAACCTGATTTAATGCAAATTCATTTGAATTTCTATCCTGTACACAGGTCAATTGCAACCCTATTCATGCTACACTGCCTTGAGCCTTCCAGTCTTAATCGCATGATAGTGTATAGAAATACGGAATTAGTTTACCCCCGCAACTGAATCAAATTTAAATAAAAATTCTAATTACAATGATCAAAATACTAAATACTGTAGATATATGCACTGCATGCCGGCGACCCGGGTTCGATTCCCGCCCCGTGGTCCTTTCCGAATCCCACCCCAACTTTCTCTCCCACTCACTTCCTGTCTCTCTCTCCACTATCCTATCCAATTAAAGGCATAAAAAGTCCAAAAAAAATATACTGTAAATAGTTCAATGGAATCTCTGCTAGTGCCACTGCTGCATTAACTCTGGTAGGTTAAGGCAGGTAAAGGTGAGATCTGTGTGCAGCAAAGTATTCTCTGCCTCACTCACGCTCTCTTCTGCCTCTCCAGGAGGAGATGACCTGCGCTCTGGCCACCATGCGCGTGGATTACGACCAGGTGACGCTCAAGGACCTGGACATCTCTAGCAACCCGCTGCTCAACAAGCGGCGCAAGAAGGCGGCCGCCGGAGGCAAGGGGACCGTGTGCAACAGCCAGTAATGCTGCAGGAGGACCGAGGAGCTACAGGAAGAGGAGGAGGAGGAGGAGGAGGAGGAGAGCAAGCCACTCCCTCAGGGCCCCCTCCAGAGAGATAAAGGGGCCCGGATGTGAAGGACGACAAATGAGAATGAAGAAAAGAGGCCAAACTGTAAAAATGCAGCCATGCCTACCAGCCCCAAACGGGAGACCCTTGACTGTATAGTTCCCTTACGGAAGCCATTTGTTTTTTATCGCCATGACTGAGAACAGCTGCTATCAGTAGCTGTCAAGCTGTTTTATTTGTATAGGTGTGTGTGTTTGTATGTGTGTGTGTGTGTGTGTGTGTGTGTGTGTGTGTGTGTGTGTGTGTGTGTGTGTGTGTGTGTGTGTGTGTGTGTGTGTGTGTGCGCGCACGCCTGTGTCTCTGTGTCCATATGCATCAGTATTTGTGTGGCTTGTTTGCGATATTTTATATATTTCAGCAGCTAAAGAATGTGCTGGCATGATTTGGAGTGTTTGTTTGGGTGTGTGTTTCTAGAGTATGTGTGTGTTTATAATGGCAAGTTCATGTCGTGCTTGCTGTATGAAACAGTTTATTCCCTCTACACATCATGAAACAGTCACTCATCCTCTCACTCTGTCGTTAGCTCACCCCTCACTGTATGAGACAAAAAAAAAACCTTTAGACCAACAATGATCTCTTGGGTCTTTTGGGCATCTGAAGACACACATATATGTGAGTGTTCGTATGGATGTCTCTTGTGTGACTTTGCTCACACAAAGATCTTGGATTCATGGAGGGGTTTGTGTTTGGGCGTGGACTATCCATACGCCAACAGTTCACTCCAAAGGATATCCTAGACCTGTCACTATCTGTACTGTTTTTTCCTTTTTTTTTGGATGTTGAGTCCTGTTATCAGGATTAAAATGAATTGAATTTTCAAATTCTGAGATTTTGCCCTTGCTTTAAAGTATGTTGTTAATATGACACAACTAACACAGTTGATGAAAACAGCCGTCAGGTCACTTTTCACTCTAAATGTCTTCAACTACTGCCGTTGTTTTGATATCATGATGTGAGTTCCCTGAAGGTTATCAGGAGAATTCAGTGACTGGTGTCGTGTGTAAGAATGGGATTCGCTGGAACAAGCCCTTTTGATTCACAGGCAAAGCTCAAATGAGTTCATTGTTTACTTACTATTATACCTTAGGACTGTGGGTTAGAAGCAAATCAACCAGACACTATTGGGAGGTTTCATGGAATTTATGATTCATAACTGTTCTAGTTGCACAAGGCAAGACTTGGTCAGCTTCTTTTGTATTTGAACCCAATCAAATTGTGCTCTAATCGACAACGTCACTAGAGAATTCTGTTTTCTTTTCATAAGAATGTGTTATATAATCTCCATCTTGTGCACCTGCTTCCTATCTGCCTTTCATCAATGCCATGTCATGCTTACCAGGCAGATCCTGAAGGACAACAGACTTACAAAGTGGTCAGACCCAGAGCCATATCTTTATATGGCTCTGGTCAGACCTAGAAAAGAAGACATTGTTTCCACTAAGGTTTGGAAGTAAATCCTAGTGAACATGGCCAGCTAGTGACAGCAGCAGCTGAAATCAGGAACTGTCTTGAAACCAGCTTATCCAGCAGGTCCAGGAGATCTTTGATGTCTTTCTTGCTGGTCTTTCCTGGTGTAGCTGGTTGGGCCAACAGGAGGACATGCTGGTGAGACTATCTGAGGAAGCAGGCAATATGTTGGTGTAAGATGGTCATGCTGGTGACCAGCCTGCAGCAAGCTTGACATTGTTAGTGTAAGATGGTCATGCTGGTTTGTTAGAATGGCCATGCTGGCATGTCCAGTTAAACAAGCAATGTAGACCAGCAGTTAAAATGACCAGCTTGAGATGGTACAACAAGCAAAACCAGCTGAATTACCATTGTAAGCAGGGTAAACCAGCTGAAAGTATGTTTTCGCAAGAGTTTTGCTGGTCTAACAGGTCAACCATCATAGATAGGCATAGTCAAACAAGTTTGGTCAACCTGCAAACCACTTTAAGCTGGTCAGGCTGGGTTTTTTTCTGCAGGGCTGTGCTCTCGGTTTATCAAAAAGCTCAGTAGGCCCACTATAAATAGTAGCAGTGGAACAGGGATTTGGAAGGCTGCCATCTGACTTTGATAGTTATGCTGAGAAAGGTCATCATCTTATGTTTAGAATGTAGCACAACAATATCACCTTTCCCCCAGTTTATGGTGCCTTCATCTTTGATTTTATAGATGACATGCATTAGTAATCTTAATTACATTTATGGTTAAGGTTATACATTTTCATAAATCCTTTAGCACTTTTCTCTACATCTGTGTTTTGGGAGGATCTAAGGTGTTGCAAGTGGTTTTCTGTCACTTCCTCCTTAGTCATCAGTCACTGTAATAACACTGTCTCATTTCCTCATACTATAAGGCAGTAAATCTCCACTCCAACCCTTCCTGGTCAGAGACACTCAGCTCCTCCTGAAATTGAGCAGGGCAGCTTGGTTTGTTTGCAAAACAGTCTTGGCTGTGCTGTAAAAGGGAGCAAGATACACGTAGACAGATGAGCAGAGTCAAAGTGTCAGTGGTGGTGCATGGTTTGGTTTGGGTGGGTGGGTGTTGGGCTATAGCTGCCAGCTTTAATATTATGGTATGCATCCAAAAGTGTGGGTGGGAGGGAGGGGCTCCCGCCTGTGGCCTTTTGGAGGAATTCTGTAGGGTCAGCTTGTTCCCATGACAATGCAGTGACATGTTTGGATATTCATTTCCATAGTTATTAGCTTTTTAAAGCTTTCATAGTTTGTTAAGGTCATAGGCCTACTCTCTTTTTTCATGAAGAGTCTGGTCCCAACAAACTGGTGCCACTGTCACCAGATAAAATGGTTACTGTGACTCTGAAAAGTTGTTGGCCATTGTCCATAAGTCATCTAATAAGTGGATTTTGAGTGCCATGCGCCACCAGATAGGCTATTGCCTACAATGGCTATCTATGCATGGTGTAGGCTAATCCCCATCAAAACTCCAAAAGGCTGTCATACACTGTTTGATAGAATTAATATTTCTGAAAAGAATCCTTAGCTAGGCTATTTCAGTGCACGACCTGGAATTAAATGATGTAAAAAGCTAACGTCCGCGTAGAGATATTTCGCTTTCCAGGTCAAATAGTCTGTCACGTAAAAAAAAAAAAAAAAAAAAAAACTTGCAACCAATCTCGCATGAGGAAGGGGTGTGCGCATTTCATTCCTCATTGCCACAGTCGCTTGCGAGACCTTGAGATACCCGCAGCGGCATGCTTGCCTTACGTTAACCAGCCTTATATTCATCTGACACAAGCCAGAGTCCACGAACCACTAGGCTACACACCGTCGTGAAACACGGATGATGAGGGGTGCAGATCTTTCCAAAAGCACGCAAAATCCCAGCAAGGCAGGTAAGTGTTTTTACGTCAGTATACATTATTAGACGCTGTATAAAAATCATTGACAGTCTGTGGAAATGGCTTTGGCAACAGTTTATGTCCGATGAGTTCAATACAGAGAAGTAAACAAGACTTGTCACGTAGGCGGTGGTGGTGGTGGTGGTGTGTGTGTGTGTGTTTAGGACCTTATAGGCTACTGTCCAAGAATCCTTCGCTCGCATGCAGAATTGCTTGTATAAATTTACGCTTTGGTGGGCCTATAAGAGAAACGGTTCTCTTCATGCTTAAGTGAAATTAATTCTGTTCCGCTAATTACACAACACAATTACTGGTCTCAAACATGTAGGCTAGGCTATATAGCCTATTTTATGTAGGCGATGAGCTTTTGTTGCGAACTACGAATGAATGAAAAGCGATCCACAGTGTTGTTGAGACTGCGGTCCAATTCTTCACCATGTTTTCGATAGATAGCCTACGCTCCATAATGCGCTCCATAATACGGACTTCTTGAATCACATTCATTTTAGTCGATTCACGTTGTCGTAAGTTAACCAATCGACTGGCTTTACGCTACTGCTGTTGCAACACGTCTCACTGCTAAAAACTGCTATTATGGGACAAATGAGATTACAGTATGTTGTAGGGTTGTGATGTTATATGGGATGCATTTCCTAAATATTGCTTGAGGACTTCGCTCAAATTTAATAGAATGACTGTCTGTTGTTTCCGCTGGTAGTGTGGACATCTTTGGCAGATCACTAAACACTCGATGCATGGCGAACTTGAACTTGGCAATGACCAGATGACAACCCATGCCAAGATTCTCCACAGAGAGTAATCTCATCATGTAGTTATGTTCACACCGTCTGACACTGTTGTGTTATGACCCAGCCCGTTTCCTGCTCGTGAAATGCTAGTTTATGCTGTGCAGGCCGATGGCAGCAGGATGTATTTTCAAAACAATGCTAGTAGGCTACAGTTGTTCATAAGTGCTATGGGCCTATTGCAAAAATCAAGAAATTTGGAACACTGAAGAAGCTACACCAGTTCATCCAAAATACCTAGTTGGAATGTACATGTTTCAAGGCCCTACAAGGCCCTGCACATGTACATGTGGCCCTATAGTACAAACACTATCAGATTTTAAAATACACATAATACTGAATACCTTGAGACATCTTTTTTATCTATGAGACATGGTTTTAGGAGACACTCATCTTTCCCAGAGCAGGGTGCAATCAGTAGGCTATTCAATATTATGTTGTGTTGGCCTTGCAGTTCATACCCTAACAAATCAAGACACTGAGTCAGACATTTAACTAGTTTTGTATGAGATAACTCTTATGAACTTATTGACTGAAATACAGCATTCCCTTTTCATTCGAAGTCACACGGAAGTGTCTCAGTGTAGGCCACAATGTGCTTTCTCTCAATGTCTTCTGAAAATCTTCAGTATAAAGATGGTCACCCGTGTCAGACACTGACTGGAAAATTGTAAAGTAATTTAGCCTAACCTATAGTCCGGGAGCCAAATGCCATAATTTAGGTGAACCTGGCTTTGTCGGTTAAAGTTTTTTTTTTTGCAGAATCTAGTAGACTAAGGGTACCTCTTTAAGATTTAAGAGGGTGCCCGGTGATATCCCTTGGGCAATTTCATATATTAAGCCTTTCTTGTCCAATGTGTTGACTATAAGGCGGATATACTACAGGTGAATAGGGTAAAAAAATTAACAAGCAGATATCACTATGAAACTTCACCAGTTGATTACTTAGATCAATATGAAAAATAAATGTATTACAAGTTTTCTGAAATTTAATGTTTGAATATGCAAATTAGGTATGATGTAATTAAATATGCGCTGATTTGCATAAACGTAAAAAGATCAAATCTGAACATTGGACAAAGCCAGCTTAAATTTTTTTCTTTTCATTTTGTTGACTTAAGAGATGAAAAGTATTTTAGAGAGGGAATTATGGATATCTCATTTAGTTATTCAGTAAATCAGAAAATACTATACCAGCCTTTAAAAAATCCATTTTCGCCATGTTTTTTGGAATAAAATGTCATGTAAATCAGGCTAAGAATCATATATCAACAAACCCCTCTGCAAAATCCTTCTAAACATGGTTAGGTATAAGACTGAAAAGTTTGGTGTATGTAGATGCTTGTGAAGTGGAGATTTTGTTCTCCGAGTGAGAGAGGAAACTCATCCATATCCGCCTTATATTCAACACATTGGACAAGAAAGGCTTAATATACAAAATTGCCCAAGGGATATCACCGGGCACCCTCTTAAATCTTAAAGAGGTACACCTACTCTACTAGATTCAGCAAAACAAAAAACTTTAACCAACAAAACCAGGTCTGACCTGGGTTGGTTGCAACCTGACCCCATGGCTTAGTGACTGGTCTGGTCTGCCAAAAGCTCACGAGAACCTTAAAGGAACACTTCACTTTTGTCGGTTAAAGTTTTTATTTTTGCTGAATCTAGTAGACTAGGGGTACCTCTTTAAGATTTAAGAGGGTGCCCTGTGATATCCCTTGGGCAATTTCGTAAATTAAGCCTTTCTTGTCCAATGTGTTGAATATAAGGCGGATATGGATGAGTTTCCTCTCACTCGGAGAACAAAATCTCCACTTCACAAGCATCTACATACACCAAACTTTTCAGTCTTATACCTAACCATGTTTAGAAGGTTCTTGCAGAGGGGTTTGTTGATATATTATTCTTAGCCTGATTTACATGACATTTTATTTCAAAAAACATGGCGAAAATGGATTTTTTAAAGGCTGGTATAGTAGGCTATTTTCTGATTTACTGAATAACTAAATGAGATATCCATAATTCCCTCTCTAAAATACTTTTCATCTCTTATGTCAACAAAATGAAAAGAAAAAAAATTAAACTGGCTTTATCCAATGTTCAGATTTGATCTTTTTACGTTTATGCAAATCAGCGCATATTTAATTACATCATACCTAATTTGCATATTCAAACATTAAATTTCAGAAAACTTGTAATACATTTATTTTTCATATTGATCTAAGTAATCAACTGGTGAAGTTTCATAGTGATATCTGCTTGTTAATTTTTTTACCCTATTCACCTGTAGTATATCCGCCTTATAGTCAACACATTGGACAAGAAAGGCTTAATATACGAAATTGCCCAAGGGATATCACCGGGCACCCTCTTAAATCTTAAAGAGGTACCCCTAGTCTACTAGATTCTGCAAAAAAAAAAAACTTTAACCGACAAAGCCAGGTCTGACCCCATGGCTCCCTGACTACTACGAATGAAAATTAAAATGAATGAGTTTTTTATTCAAAGTGTCTTATCATTCCCAATTCAGACTTTATTAATCAATTCAGCATATATTTCTGAAACTTACACTATTGGTCACGGCCCATGTTAATAGCACAGTTCAGTGGTGTAGTACAGTGGTGGGTACACTGTGATATAGTCTAGTTAGGTGTAATGGATATGCTGTGATCATCCCCAGAAGTTAATGTATCCTTGCCTGCATATCATATAGACTATACCACTGGTACAGTTTCATGGCTGCTTAAGTTTAAGGTTAAAATAATGTATCTCTTTAATAAACAATTGAGGTGATATTAGTTTGGTCACCAGGCCATATTGACCACATTTCATTTACACATTTAATTTATAGGCTTTCTCTTACTGTCAAACACAATATGACTTGGTTTGTTATCATGTGTTCTTCCATTTATTTGTCAATGGATAAAATGAGTTCTCCATGGGTACAGCTATGTGCACGTCTCCACAATTTAGTTGTTGTAAATGGTTTGCCCTTTGCTGCCATCTATTGGTCATACTGATTATTGTACGTGTTTTACGGTAAATGCAACAATGTATCAAGTCAGTCGCAACTTTGTTGCTGTAGAATGTTGCGGTCGTGCTCTTTCCGCTATGACACCATCACTTCTAGTTGGAGGCAAATAGATAATTTAGACCAAATAGGCCTATCTATTTTTTTATTTACGAGTCCAATATTAAACTTTAGCCAGTCCATTCAAATTGGTGTGACAAATAAATTCATCGATAACACACAGTGCCTATAGTTTCACAGTCGCGTGTTTTCGCGAAATTATGGTAGATACATTCTTCAGCTTCCTCCTCAACCATATGACATGCCGCCCTCACAGTTGATGCTGCAGACTGTGGCGATACATTCAAATATAGAACAACTGCCGGCGTCGTAAACGATGGATTCGGGGGAAGGTTGCTCTGATCAATTAACTTTATCAACGGCTCCTAGAGAGCTCACTCAAAACCCGCTGAAGAAAATTTGGATGCCTTGCAAAAACGGCCTTCCAGAGAAACACATTTTTCAAAGAAAGGGTACGTAGCTTTTGTGTAGCCTACGCCATGGCAACTCGTCGGCTTCGTTTTGCATAACCTAATTATCGCGCACATCACTGTCTTGATATCTGTGAGATGAATGAAATCATCTGCCGCTGCCAGCTAATTTCTACAGGTGTTTGCTTTCCGAGCACTTGAACGCGAATCAGATTAATTAGCCTATAGGCTACATTCTTTCGACTCAAGTGAAATGCAGGCTAATTGAAGCCATTACAGTTTGGCAAAGACTGGAGAAAGTAGCATTCTCCATGGCAATGGAAATCGTGAAACGCCACCCAAGACTACCCATTGCTTAAATGAAAGTTGCCCGCGCTTATATAAAGAAAAATACACAATCTTTTAAGACTGAACTGATCTATGTTCTAGCTTTTGCTAGAATGCAAAGCATTATGTCGAGTTTTACGTATTTCCCCACTATGTCGCTTAAACAGAAACCATGTGACTGTGGGCTACTGTTGTCTTCACTGGCGTAACAGTTATATAGCCTACCTTATTTTGTGTGAAAGCGCCTCGTTTCTTTCGGACCTTCGCCTACCAGGACCGCGGAGAATTGACTGGTAAAGTGGCCATGCTTTGTCATCGTTCTGCGCGTACCCGGCAGTTGTTATCCATCAAAAGTTGTTGATGAACACGACCAGGGTTTATGGTGGTCATGCGGGTGAATTGAAGCCTAAAACTCCAGTCCGAGTACTTGCTGAAATGATTGGGCTCGCTCGCATTCCTTTTAGCTTGTAAACAGATCCAACTGTACGTTTAGAGTTGCAGTAAGTGCTTTTAATGCCAAGCAGGGCTGTAGTCAAGACCACTACGAGTCCAAGACCAAGACTAGTCTACACCGACTCCAAGAATAGACCGAGTCCAAAGTTGTTTGGGTCCAAAGTGACCAGACAGACAGTCGAGACCAGAGGAGAAAAAAGAAATTCTACACCACTTGCTTACCGATGTACAATTGTTCTGTGATGTTGAAAGTTACTTCATTTTACAGTGTTCGCCCATACTGTAATAGGTCATACTGGCTGTGGCATTTTCACCGAAAAGAGTTTTGGAAGACATTTGTTCATAGGTGGCAAAGTCAATGCCAGCCAATGACATTAGATATTAAACATTTGAATATGGCTACTTAATCAATGACTTTGTTTTAGATTTATAATTTGGGGAAACGGGGAAAATACATATGTAAGTACACACACACACACACCGACACCGGTTGGTGTATACACTATGTTTGTGTGTGTATGTATGTATAAGATATACACGCACATCTTAAGCCCACTGGACTCTGTCAAGACCAACTAGAATATGTCAGCAATTTCAAGTCAGTCAGAGACAGTGTCAAAGACCACACTCAAGTATTACAGCCCTGCTGCCAAGATTTGTATGGATTTGTCAAAAGAACTTTGGGTAGACAGCTGACAGCAACAGGTACTATTTGCTTTCATACATTGTGCTTTCTTGTGATTTGTTCTTGTACTCTGGCACGGTCACAAATTAGCCTACATATCGCACACTGAAAAATGCTGTCACTCGGGAGAGACGGGCCTTCCCCTCTTGTGAAGGATCACCTTTGACTTACTTAGTGCAGAGGAATGCTCACCACCATGTCTTGAAATCATGGTTCACCGTGAGGCTACATTGGGCAAATGGTGATTCTGAGAGCTCCCAAATAGAATCAACTCTGGCTCTGAACAGTGCTATAATTATAGTTGAAAAGAGTTGTTGTAGTTTTAAAAACAATTAAGCCACGATGGGTTGTTAATTAGTGATATTGTAGTCCTTTACCTATATTTTGTCAATTCTGTTTCCCCAGGACTGCTTTGGATATGCACAATGGTCATGTTTGGGGTGTGTGGGGAATATACTTATGGACTGTATGAATGTTGTGCATGTGTAGAGGTTACGAATCTTCCTCTCTCTCTCTCTTGTTTAGTATGCATGACCAACTGTCCCACCCTCATTGTCACCGTTGGCCTTCCTGCCAGAGGGAAGACATACATCTCCAAGAAACTGACCCGCTACCTCAACTGGATCGGCGTTCCCACCAAAGGTATCTGTTCAGATTCTCTTCTCTCTATCAAGAGCCAGTGAAAGGACAACAATTGTTTGACAGTAATTTGGCACGGTGGTGTTATCTTAAAGAGGCAAAATAAAGGTGGTGCATTTTTCTCCCCTGCTCTCCCCAGAGTTCAATGTTGGCCAGTACAGACGAGATTGTCTGAAGATCTACAAGTCCTTCGAGTTCTTCAGTCCAGACAATGAAGAGGGTCTGAAGATCAGACAGTAAGAGCACCAGGGAAATCTTACTTTTGTAGTTTTACAATTCAATTCCGTTTTTGCTATGAACCAAGTTATTCAACACAAATTTGTGTTTGAACTGCAGACAGTGTGCGTCAGCAGCATTAAACGATGTACGGCAATACCTGACTGATGAGGGAGGCCAAGTCGCTGTAAGTAGCAAGATGACAAATGTATGCTTTAGATATTCCGCCCATGATATGTGAACAGTATTGATCACCATTCTTTGCTAACTGCAGGTGTTTGATGCCACAAACACTACCAGAGAGAGGAGAGGGACAATAACAAGGTTTGCAGAGCAGAATGGCTTCAAGGTATGGCCATGTTTTCATTTTTATAGAACTAGCAGAGAGAAGTTATATCTTCCTGACTTACTCTATGTTATTGACTAACCATTTTTCTCCTGTGTACTAGGTATTTTTTGTGGAGTCTGTTTGTGAAGATCCTGCAGTCATTGCCGAAAATATTGTGGTAAGATGGCTTCACGAGTGACTGTGTGTTTCTCATTTCTGCTGGTGATAGACCATACCTCCTAACGGTTGTGTTCTTGATTTACAGCAAGTGAAGCTGGGCAGTCCAGACTACACTCACTGCAACACAGACGAAGCAGTGGAGGACTTCATGAAAAGGATTAAATGTTATGAGAACTCCTATGAAACCTTGGATGAGGTTTTGGACAAGTAAGAGTTTAGTCTACAACATCTACAATTGCATAATGCACTGCTGTAAATTTTATAGTTTCATTCCGCTGCCAAGTTTGATTAAAGTTTCAAAACTGTTGTAAAAGTTACATGTTGCAAAACGTTTAACTGATATAAAAATCACTGAGTATCAGTGTGTACCTGGAACTGAGCACTCCTTGTGCAATGCTTGTCCATTTGCCACATCATACGATCTGATTTTTTTTTCAGTGACTCTTTATTGTGTTTTATTGCCACCACTCATTAATATTAAGTGTGCTATGGTGCTGACATTGAGAATCCAGGTCAAAGTTCTCACGTTAATAGTAGGGTGATCCTGAGCAAACACATAAATGGGCAAACCTACAATGAACTGTGAGAACAGTTCTGGTCATGTTAGGTTTTCTAGTTCTGTATGGGAAACTATGGGAGACTGTTTTGGGCTGATAAATGTACATGCTTTGTTGTGTCTGCTACTGACCTTTAAACCATTCTTAAAATAATCTTGATCACCCAGGGAGCTCTCGTATATCAAGATCATTGATGTTGGTCGCCGTTACCTGGTCAACCGAGTTCAGGACCACATCCAGAGCCGAATTGTGTACTACCTCATGAACATCCACATCACGCCGCGCTCCATCTATCTGTGTCGACACGGGGAGAGTGACCTCAACATCAAGGGTCGTATTGGGGGAGACTCAGGGTTGTCGCTCAGGGGAAAAGATGTAAGGATGCTGTCCTTAATATCATTTCTGTGTGGGGAAGGCTTGGTATGAAGTAACAGCTAAGGGATAGTTGATGCGTGGGTGGGAGAGTTGACATTCACTGTTCCACATGCAGTTATCATGTGCTTGATGGGTTGAAGACATTTTATGTAACATTTATAATCAAACCGTCTATTATGTTTGATGATATGTATATTGACATTTATATTTAAATGCATTAAATGTATATTCATCACTATGGGTCCTCTACTGGCACAGTTTGCCAAGCAGCTGGGTGAGTTCATCCAGGAACAAGACATCAGTGACCTGAAGGTGTGGACCAGTCAGATGAAGAGGACAATTCAGACTGCAGAGGCTCTAAATGTCCCCTATGAGCAGTGGAAGGCTCTGAATGAGATTGATGCAGTGAGTTGTTGTTGTTTTTATTGTTATTGTTATTGTTTATAGGCAAGAGAGGTAGACAAAGAGTGTGATTGAGTAACTGGAGATGAAAATGTGTCATTTCAGGGTGTTTGTGAGGAGATGATGTATGAGGAGATTCAGGATCACTATCCCCTGGAGTTTGCCTTGCGGGACCAAGATAAATACAGATATCGCTATCCCAAAGGAGAGGTCAGTCTTTGTTTAATCAGCCTCTCTTATGTTTCGCACAACCTCTGTGTGTCTTGTGTTGGTTGAAACTTGAAATCAACCAAAGCCAAAGATCTTGTTTACAAACAATAATCACCAGTTGTATTCTGTGTGCCGAGTGTTGACAGCTGAAATTAAATTACAGGGTAAGTAGGTGGAAACGATGTTTGTGTCGTGGGGAAGCAGCTGGTGTCTGGTGTCCCCATCGGTCAAGAGCAGAACAGTTGGTAGCCGCTTACTGACGTCGATCACAGTCTGCTTAATATGCCCATCTGTAAAATTAATCCGTCAACTTAGTTGAAACATGGCTCCATTTGCTCTCTGCTGTTTTCCCCAAATTCTGAGAGGCTGGAGTCTGAGGCTGCAAAAGCGGTCGATGGTTTTATCATGCCGTGATGGCCTACTGATGTCTCCATGCCTGGGGCTGCTGTGCCTTTCACCCCATTACCTTCTGCCCAATGCCATTTATCCTACTTACTCGACTCGTCCTTAGCGATGGCCGGGAGCCTCCGTGTTCTCTGCCCAAGCATTAATCATTCTGAATGTGTTTTTTCAGTCTTTAAGTTATCATTAACCTTTAAATCAGCAACACCACCCACATGAAGCCACCCACTGTTTTGATGATAATTAGGTGTCTGTGTTTCATATTTGAGAAGCTGTAAATGGGAACAAAACTGCTGTCTTTCTTTTGCTTTCACTCTCTCTTCTCCCTTCCTTCACTGCTTGATCTTTTACTCTTTCTTTTTTCACACACCCCTGTCATCCTATACCCCCCCACCCCACACACACATACACACCTGGTGCTGTAGTCCTATGAGGACCTGGTCCAGCGTCTGGAGCCAGTCATCATGGAGCTGGAGAGGCAGGAGAACGTGCTGGTCATCTGCCACCAAGCGGTCATGCGCTGCCTCTTGGCCTACTTCCTGGACAAGTCTGCAGGTCTGGGAACTGTCTGAGCCCCTCAGATTTTTTTTATAAGATGTTCCTGTCAAGTCTTTTTCAAGAGTGAAACCACATGTATACAATGGTCTTGTGTAAACATTAATGTTGATTTGGACATGTGATCGGAAGCTAACGTTTTGCTGTCTGTGGTCCAACAGAGGAGCTGCCTTATTTGAAGTGTCCCTTGCACACCGTGCTGAAGCTCACACCTGTGGCCTACGGTAGGATTCCCCCCTACTTGCTTTTCCTCAATTTGACTATCATAGCTTAAAAAAAATCAGACATGAGTATTTGATACAAGTGGTTTTCTGGTACTGTCTTTCCTCCAGGCTGTAAAGTGGAGTCCATTTTCTTAAATGTGGATGCCGTGAACACCCACAGAGACAGACCAGAGGTAATGTGGTCTCCCTGTCTAGCTTGTTCTCTTTCACTCTCTCTGTCTGTCCTTTCTTTCTTTCTTTCTGTCTTTCTTTCTTTCTCTGTTTTGTTCATTCATTTCATTCCTTGATTAATCAATTCATTCATCCAGTCATTCATCACTCACTCTCTGAAACACACTGCTAGAATTTACCCCCATTCACTCCTGTAGCAGTAACACACTGAACCCTTCTGACCCTGTTTTCTTTTTTTGTCACCAATGTTAATTTTGTCACATCCAACCAAGGTGAACTACTAATCAGGGAGAGGGAGTGACCGTGACCGTGGCCACTCTCAATTGAACGGCTCTGTACAGCTGTGTTATTACCGTCATTATAGATGCCACAGTGAAACACACACACACACACACACACACACACACACACACACACACACACACACACACACACACACACACACACACACACACACACACAAACACACACGCACACACATTGTGCAGCAGTACCACTCAGAGCCTGGACCACAAGTACCTCCCAGTGCCTCCTCCTCAGAGCTGTGATTCGAGAGTCTGAGAGCAGCGCTGCTTTGATTGCTGCCCAATCCAGAGCTGACGAGAGGCGCACCATGAATACTAACAAGGGCCTCTTCAGTCTTTCAGCGCCTCTCAGATTAATCATTTCGCTTGTGCTGAGGGCCAGAGTTGCCTGCTCTACTTGCACAACTCACACCCACAGAACTTTATTGGCCTTTATTGATGTTACTTGTATCCTCTTGAAAAGGACGCCCACCTGTGTCCGTCATTTTGGAGTAAAGTTTAAAATGGCTGAAATCAATATGAATAACATTTTTGTTCTTTTGTTCTACTGGCAAGCCACTCATAAGGCCTGTGTTTTGATTATGACCCTGTCACCTTCTTGTGTTATTTGAACAGAATGTAGATGTCTCTCGGATGGCAGGGGAGGCTTTGCACACAGTTCCGGCCCATCAGTGACCCTATACCTCCCCTTCACCCAGTCCCCTCAACCTCACATCCTCCCTGACCCACCACCCGCACCTCCTCACTGTCCCTTCCATGCTCACTCCTCCACACTCATACAGGGACAGTCCTGCAAATCTCCAGGCTGTCCTGAAATCAGATGCAAGCTATGATCCCCCTGAGATTAAAACTCAGGGACCATTTGAAGATGTGTTTGTTTTGATGTTTAATTTGTTCCTGAGAACAGTGCTGAATGACTGGAATCCAGTTCAATGGTAATCTGTTTTTTAACCCTTCTGTTCTGGGGTGTCATAATTTTTTAATTGTATTTCAATTCATGCTGCTTTCTGTTGACATGCCCAGCATGTGAAGAGCAATGATCTGTCACTACACATTGCATTTAGCCCACCTTATATTTTAAGATCTAATCTTTTAATAATTGTGGACATACCTGATTCAGCTAATGATTTGCACATTGTGAAGTTCTTGGGTCTCTCAGTTAATTGGCCTAATCGAGTTGAGAGAGGGAGAGAGAATATGCCATTTGTAGTCTAATGAGAAGGCAAATGTTTGTGCTTCTTCTGTTTCTGCTATTCGTATCTTTTAAGCAGATGTTTACAAGCAAATGTTTGTTTATGCAGGTTAGCTGCCAGGCTTGAATTGCACATTTATATCAAAGCTGAATCATTTTTATTGTGTATGTCTTAAGTATTTTATTAAGTAATTAATTTTAAGACTATTTAATTATGTCCTAATTAAGAACACACTGCAAACTATGTGGGTTTTGGAAATGCCTTAACATTCTGTTGCTATGACCCACCACGGCAAAAAGATGCTCAGGGGTCTTGAAACTTGTGAATTTGAAAATTAAAACCATTTTAAATGTGTTACTGAAAAAGCTAATAAAAATCACTCTTGAAATAACTCTTTTGACGAGCACTGCATTGTTTTCAATATCAACCCTGTCCACACTAAATGTCTTGCATGTGCTTGTGAATGTTATGATCTGTCTGCTCCTTTGTACATAATGCCCAACCCCAGAGGGCAAGACTTATGTATAAATAAACTTCACAACTTGTGAGTATATACCACAAGACCTGAACAAAAATGTTTTCTGTTTGGCCCCTTTACCTGAGCTCCCATTAGAGCATACTTTTCTGTATATGTATAAAGAAATTGCCTTTCTGTCATGTATAAAGCAATTCCCATGGAGTGTCCATGATCTTAAAATTCACTCTTTTGTCGCCAAAAGATGCTGTTAAGTTATAGCGGTCATAGTTTAGTTGTCTCCTACCTCCATGTTAATTGTGGATGTTAGGCAGCTTGTTCAGTGAGGGGAAATATCAAGGCTTGGATATAAGTGAGTGTGGGTGTATGATCTGTGTGAGTGGTTGTAGCTTTATAGTCTATTAGGTCTTTTAAGGATTTGTCTCCATAGATGAATTGGTTGGCCTTTGTCAATTCACAAATATTAAAACACAAATATTTAGCTGTTTGTTGAAACCGCAAGGACCAATATTATTGCCATGTACTCAAGAGTTTTTGTGTTCTTTTTTCCTCTCCATAGAATGTAAATGTACACCGCACCACGGAAGACGCCTTGCAGACTGTCCCTTCTCATCTATGACTTGGTGATGGCTGTCTCAATCGGTGGCAAACGTGTTCCTTTTCTTCCAAATCATAATTCAAACCCAGTGATGTGTCTTGACAGATTCCTAAGACATTTGTCATTGTCTTTCTTACGGATTGATACCCTGTATGTAATTTACAGTGTATTTTACGGCATTGTTAACTTGGCAGCGGGGGGGGGGGGGGGGGGGGGGGTTATTTAAACATCAGTCTACATTAATCTGCACAGTCAGCAAGAAATCTCAAATGCTAACCTCATCTCAGTACCACTCTGCTTACACTAACACGAGACTACTGCAGATCAGAGGGGAAGAATTATCTTTCTGTGCACTTTTTGATGGATAGCCTTATATACTGCCCAAGCACTACACAGCACTGTTCAATCATACCATTGTGGTTGATCTCTTCTCTCTGTTTTTTGAGGGAAAGGGATAAATGTTTCTAGTTTTAAGGGATTTAGTTTCTGGCTTTCATGACTACATATCCTTATATATGTTGTGATGGACAAACTCGACCAGTTATTCAATGCAGTAACATATTTGGTGAATATTTGTAAATGTTGCCTTTTTCTCTTTGAGAAAAAAAACTATTTTTAAATATTTATGTCTCAGAATTTATCATGGTTTGACATTAGTGAAGTGCCAAGCCATCATATAAATGCATATTTATTTATAAATGTTATGTTTAAAATATTTTATCTCCATTGTAGAGTTGTTCTAAAGGGAGCATGAAACTTTAACATGTTTAATGTATGTGAAATGCACGTGTGCAGTGTCAGTCTACAGTTTTTACTTACCCCATGTTTGATAGTGTGACATCACACAAAGTTATGTATGTGAAGAAATTAAGACCCCTATCAAACGTCTTTGCTCTTGAACATTGATTTTGCTGTGAAGTCAGCCTAGACTCATTAAGAAGAAAAAATATAAATGTCTCAGATCAGCTGTATACTTTCTATACATTTCCAGTGTTAAAAAATCAATGCAATGCAAAGCCAGTTTGTGATGTGGTATCTTTGATCAGTCGTCATGGTCTGAACTTATTTGACAAGTTGTTAACCACTTATCTGAACATGTTGAAGGAAACCTTTTTATTATTATTATTTAGATGTTTTCTGAACACTGAATTTTGTTTTCTGAAATGTAATTTTATTCTTTAATAAATTGTTTTGTGGTTTAACCTAAAATTATGTTTGTGTATATGTTCAGTGTTACCGGATATCTTTCACATTTTAAAGATGTTCCTGTTTTCAGTGTTCCCTCATTGAACATGCTAACCACTGGTTACTCACTTCCTTTATAAAAATCATAAATAAACTCCAGTGTCATTCAACTGCTATAGCAAAGACATTATAAATAGGGAAGGGCAGTGTAATATGTCATTTCACAGATACACAAATAATTATTTCAATAACCTTAATGAACCAGAATTTAAGTATAGGTTCTTTTCCCTTAAAACGGCTAACAACCACCATATTCACCTCACCCAAGATTATTTGTGCTCATATGAAAGGTCTGCAGAAAGTCACATCTTAACACCATATAAGGGAGAATGTTCACTGTTCTGTACATTTTAGCAGAAAACAGAGGCATACAAAGAGGAATGATGGGTTTAATCAATGCCATTGTTGCTCAACATTACACTTTACTGGTGTTTCATTAAGTCTCATTAATTTTTTGTCAAAATATAAACAACTATTTCACTATCTGTTTGTGTCGGCTGTTTTACGAGGTTCTTGAAACAAAAAAGAAAAGAAAACAAAAACACTGACGTATAAAAAAGTAAGCCATAATACAATTTCACTGTTTATTCAAGTGAATCCCTGTGCCTATTAACAATAATTGCAGTGACTAAGGACCTGCCTTGGGGTTTAAGCTTTGTTCTGTGAGACAGACATGATTGTTTATTATATACAGCCATTACTGTCTATAAGCACAGGGATCACACAATACAGAAGGCAGAAGAGGCACTGTGCTAGGCCTTGTTTGGTCGTTTACATCTCTCTTGTGGTTCTGCTTGCGGATTGGTTCCTCTTTCTGTGTCTTCCTGCTAAGCCATGAAAAAATGTACACTGCCTCTCTGAAGAAACCGTTGTGATGACCATGTCGTGATTTTGTATGAGGAGAGACATGGCTTCTTTAGAACTGAAAGACAACAATTTACACATTTTATATACACATATACACAAGGGCAAATCCTGGTCAACATCTTATCAATGAAATCGCATGCACTGAAATATATATGACGGCAAAAGAATGTCATTGATCATACATTTTTGAGGAACTCTTCTGCAACAATACGGGCCCGGGCATTGACAGACAATTTCATCTCGCTGATCTCTTTGTCGATCTCCTCCATGAAGTGAATGACAAAATCCACCAACTTGTGTTTGTACATCTGTTCTGTATGGAAGTTGGTGATGAGGAAGCTGATGTCATAGCCCTGTTGAGAACATAAAGGGGTGAGTCAGGCTTCTGCTTAGACAACTACATAACCAGCAAAACTGGCACTTCAGGACCCCTACTCACCTCCACAGGTTTCCTCCTCAGGATAAAGAAGTTCTCTGCCCTCATCATCATGAACCTCATAAATTTGTGACACAGGATCTTCTCAATCTCATCTGCCTGTAAAAATGAAAAGCATCTGTTGAGGCCTAGCCTGTATACTTGTTATAAATAGAAACCTTCCTCTAATCCAGGACAGCAATTTACCTGCTTCACGGCAATGCTGACTCGCACAGAGTTAATGGAGCCTTCGATTAGGACCTTCTCCTTCTCATTACGACTGATCACCACTGGCTGCAGCAGCAACTCTTTGCTACTCCTACAAAGAGAAATGCATGTTCATTTTTAGCACGTTCAGGGATGTTTATTTAGTACATTAAACCACAGAGAAAGACAAAAAAAAAGAAACATGTGCAGGATATCAAGGATGTGGTTTCCCTGAGTCAAAGGCAGGTTACACACCCTCCCACAGCTCAAATTCTGCTGACACCTTACCTGACCTCAACCTCTGGCTTGTTATGGCGCTCGACCACCTGAGAGGAAAAGTTCTCCAGACATAGCGCTGCCTGGAGAGTCGCTCGCACCGCGTTCAGGTATGGGCGCAAAGTGGCTGTCTAAAAGACAAGACATAACGTGTTGGCGGATGAGGGAACACATCTAGACCTTAAGTGCAATTACCTTATATGGTCAATACACCAGATGCAGCACAATGGCAAAAGTATCATATTTTAACACCCACCTGACTTTAAACGATACAATGTCAATTGTTTCTAATGTTGTATTCCAACGTGTGACATGTTGTGAAAACTCGTAGTATCAATAAATTTCACATTTGTTTATGAATCTAGCATAGCTAACTAGCATGTATTTGCTGTCAAAATAGGGCGGAACAGCTGGGCTAATATCATGCATCCCCTTTCGCAATACTCCATGCATCAAGTGTAAAACTATCATTTGTGTTAACCATAACAATACAGAAATAATATGCGAGGGGTAGGAATGCATCCAGGAACTAGACTTAACGTACATCCAAAATGTAGCTAGCTTGCTAGCCACCTTAGGTAGCAAAGCTGGCTGAATAACGTTGCATTTACATTTGTATGTAACACGAAACGCCCAAACGTCAACCTAGTCCTAAATCCCCCTATAGAAAACATTATAGTGTGTCATAAAATTGTCGTGTGTCGGTCATAATTGTGAAAATGTTCGGAAAGACGAGAAACTCTTACCATTTTCAGCGTTCTTTCAAGAAGACGGAAGTACTGACGCCACGCCCGCACATCTGAGGACACGCCTGTAGAACAAAATCAACCAATCATTTTATAACAAGAGGTTGCGGTAGTTTACCTACTGTCAAAATCATAGACATTAGTTCAAATGGTAAGATCGGATTTTTTGCCACCGAAGAGTGCTTGCATGGTGAAAGTGCACAACATTTTGTATGCCACCTATTTTCACTGGGATCAACATTATGCTATATAGGCCTACCAATGTACAATAAAGTTGTAGAAAACATACATGGTACAATACAACATACATACAATTCACACTGGATAGAACCTCTGAAACTCATAAGTCAAGCCAAATACTCAAAGCAAGCATCTTTAACTGAGATCCAGATCTAATAGATCACTGTCCATCCATAGTGAGAATGACATTTGAAGAAAAATGGAAGAAAATATATTTTGAAAGAAGGAATAATTTGCAAAGGGATGGTGTACTTGTATAACATATTATCATATAATGAAATAAGCACAACAAGAGCATTGACAGAACATCATCAATTTACAGTCAACAATTGTAGCCTCGGCCAAACCATTACAGTATGCAAGCGATCTCCTCCAATAACGCGTTCCCACACCCTTAGACACAACAGCAAATGCTGCAGATGTAATTAGAAAACAACATATATTGAAAGAATCTAAAAGTTTCTCTTACGTTCTGTATTATATGGACCCAGGCCGTGACCTATATTATTAGTCCCCCCCTTTCATTTGGATATGGTATATCCGGTAATGGCTGCCCCTTTCCAGAGGTAAATACTACCGTTTAATTAGCTAACTGAATTTATCATTATTCGTAGAAAATCACAATGTAGATATAGCGTATTTCAATAAAACAACGTTTTGGGAATTCAAGGCAATACATGCACAATGTTTAATGAGACGTATTACTTCGGTTTGGCGAAACCGGTTATTCGGCTAGCTAGGGATTTAGCTTGGTATTAGCTATCCTTAGCTAGCTTGCGTTACTTCCTAATGTAAGCGCAAGCTCCCTCAACATATAGCGTGAACAGGATAGGATCTTTGTTAACTTTATTGCATGGAAGAACCAAGTAAGCTGAGTAAAGCTAATGCATGCATTAGCCCATTCCATATATGTATTTCCCCGGTCATAGTTGACGTTAGACTGTAAGGTGTCTGAGAGTGTTTATCCCTATAATCAGCACGTGACTGTTCATGGAACTAATTCACAGAACAATATTGCAAGCCTGTAGGCCAGAGAATGAAACGTCCACCATCTACGTTTTCTACTGTGATGACTCATGTATATGCATGTTTACTAACATAAGGCACCATCCTATTCACTGTAAATGTGTGCGCTCATCACTAAAATGTCTTGTGACGTTCTCTTGCAGATAGATATTTTGTCAGACAATATGAGCGAGCTGAAGGACTGCCCACCACTTAAATATTATGACTTCAAGCCTGTGGAGCATACCAAGGTGTGTCCGCGATACACAGCGGTTCTTGGACGTTCAGAAGATGATGGAATTGGCATAGAAGAACTAGACACACTCCAGTTGGAGCTGGAGACCCTTCTCTCCTCGGCGAGTCGACGTCTTCGAGCATTGGAAGAACAGAGACAGGTCAAAGACTTATATACACATTTGTATGTTGTTGTCCTGCTTATGTATATATATATATATATACATAAGCAGGACAACAACATGACAATATTACATATATACAATATATATATACATATATATATACATATACAATATTATTACTGTTCTTTAACAAGGTTATGTCGATTGATTTTCATTGCAGATTTTGACAGACTGGCAGGATAAAAAAGGAGACAAGAGGTTTTTGAAGCTGAAAGATGCAGACCTCTCTGTTACCAATAGGCATTCAAAGCCTAAGAAGCAGAAGCTTGATGGAAAGGGAAGCCATGGCCCAGGTCCTGGTCCTGGTCGACCAAAATCGAAGAACTTGCAGCCCAAAGTGCAAGAGTATGAGTTCAGTGAAGATCCACAAGAGATTCCACGCAATCCCAAAAATGATGCTCCTAACCGGTAAGTCAAGTTAGCCCAACCTGAAAGGGCAGTGTCTTCGATTGTTGTTGACCTGATCTGCTACTGGTAGTTTCACTTTAGTGTTTCTGTAATGTGTTGAAGGTTTTGGGCCTCAGTGGAGCCATACTGTGCTGATATAACCAATGAAGAAATACGGGTTCTGGAAGAACTACTTAAGCCTCCAGATGATGAGGCTGAATATTACAAGGTGGGTTTACTCATATACACACAAACATAAACCAAGCGTGGAATCAAAATACCTTTTTTATACATCACCATTGGTAAATATGTCATAATGCATGGGGAATGTGTATGAGACCGAGTAAGAAGTGTGTGCATTGGTCAGAAGTCTTACTGGTCGTACTCTTTTAAGGTCCCTGCCTTGGGTAAGCACTATTCACAGCGCTGGGCACAGGAGGATCTCCTGGAGGAGCAAAGGGAAGGAGCCAGAGCCAACGACAAAAAGAAGAGCATGCAAGGGCCGCTCTCTGAGCTTGATGCCAAAGGTCAGTGCATTGCATGAGACCACACCAAACAATGACAACAACCATTAACGCCTCAACCAGAGGTCATTTTCTAGAATCGAGAGCATGTTGCTGTCTATGAAGGGCTGTTCCAATGGGGAATATTACTGTAGTTGAACAGTTCCCTTTCAGAATTGGCATTCATGCACTTCATAAATGGGATCAGTTAATACCAGCTGATTTGTACTTCAAATGTTAAAGGAACACTTCACCGTTTTTTCATACAGAGATGAAGTTAGAAGCGACCAAACAGCTCCATGTTTTCCCTATTAAAATGCAGTTACATGAGTAGTCACACAACCAAGTATGGTGAGACAAAATAAAACATGGTGCATTTCTAAGCAGGTAAGAGGGATAACTATATTGTGTGGCACAGTAATATCCTCACTCTTGCACTTTCAGTTTCACTTTGGAGTGAGGATATTACTGCGCAGAGTCTAAGTGCTCCCAATATTATTCCGCCACACAATATAGTTATCCTTTTACCTGCTTAGAAATGCACCACGTTTTATTTTGTCTCACCATACTTGGTCGTGTGACTGCTCGTGTAACTGTATTTTAATAGGGAAAACATGGAGGTGTTTGGTCACTTCTAACTTCATCTCTGTTTGGATGCTAATGAATGCATTGGGCTAGCTAAGTACTATCAAAGTTGCGCCACGTGCCAGAGCCAGTGAGTGCACCCATTGAAACGTGAGAGGTATGTATCAACTCGTCTTAATTAAGGGAATAATGTAGTTTAATATGAAAAAACGGTGAAGTGTTCCATTAAATATCTTACCTATGCCATTATGGTCAACACACTGTACATGGCCAACATAGTTGTGTAATATTCAAAATAAGTTAGAAAGTTTCAACAAGATGAAAGCTGTCATACTTTGTTTTTTAAAAATGTACTTTGATTTTGTATTGGTGTTCATCATATGTGTTTTTCAGATGTAGATGCCCTGATAAAAAAGTCAGAGTCCCAGCATGACCCTCCTGAGGATGGCTGTCCCTTTGGTCCTCTCACTCAACGACTACTCCAGGCACTGGTTGAGGTCAGAATCAGATGTTTCAAGTTCAAGTTCAGGTTTATTTATATAGCACATCATCATACACAATGGTTATTCAGTGTGCTTTTACATGTTATGCATACGACACTAGATCAATCAATGTGTACAATAGTTTGAAATGAAAAGTGTTAAACAGCCTGATATAATTAAGCTATGCCCATTTTCAAAGTGAAATCAGAATTGGAAAATCTGGAGTGTGATCAACAGTTGTATTTATTTTTGTAGGAGAACATCATATCCCCGATGGAGGACTCTCCAATTCCAGACATTCCAGGGAAGGATGATGGGGCAGGCACCTCGCCACGCAGTCAGGGGAAAGCCTTTAGGTGAGAAGACACGTGGTTCTGGGCTGCCCAATTCACATCCACTCCTTTCATTGAGCGCGTTCACATGCACACTATAAAACTGATTATTATGGGGTTTTTTGTAGTTGTGTGGTGACTCAAGTGCTCATGTGTACGGAATAAACTGATATTCATTATCAGTTTACTGGTATTATCGGTTTATGAAAAATATGTTAACACACCTAGGTTTCTGTCAATATTCTGATTTCTTCTAGACATGTATACGCCTTAAAAGGATTATTCCAGTGACCTGATCATTGCTAGTAATAGTTTTTTTCTGTGTGCATGTAAACACACTCATTGTGGTCTGGAAGTTGTATGTTGGATTACATGTGAGCAAAGTATTTAGCAGAAAGCGTTGCACACCTAGATTGAGGAATATTTCCTCCAATTTTCCATGCAGAATTGTTAAAATTCAGTCAAATTGCTTCTAGTAATTATTCACACATTCATTATGCTTAATCATTTTTTTCCCCCATAGTGTTCCCCACACCCGCTCTCTTGAAGCTCGAATCAAGGATGAGCTCATCTCCCAGGGGCTTCTAGACTCAGAGGAACGGCAGGGAGTCGGTGGGGACGCAGAAGATGAGGTGCTCGCTGAGCTGCACAAGAGACAAGCAGAACTCAAGGCCCTGAGTGGCCATAACCGCTCCCGCAAGCAGGAGCTCCTGAGGTAAACACCAGTTATCGTTGAACTAGAACTCCAAAAGAATGTGTTTTTGTACTGTTTCTCTACATAGTTTAGTTCATACTGTATGTACAGTGTTACTCCACAGTTTAATTATTATTGCTCAGTGTTCTGGTATATTAAGATAAGACCAGATAAGATAAGACTTTATTTTATCCCACACTGGGGAAATGTACTTGTTACAAAAGCCAGGTAAAGATGGATCCAGCAATATAAGAATTTAAAAATAAATTGTTGGAAACAACACAATAGGGTACACATTATGTCAAGGGTAATATTGGATAAAAGTGTATGCTCTGAGCATAAATAAGTTCGTTCGTTCGTTCGTTCGTTCGTTCGTTCGTTCGTTCGTTCGTTCGTTCGTTCATTCATTCATTCATTCTGAAACTAATTATCAATGACCTCTTAGGTTGGCTCGGGAGGAGATGCGCAAACAGGAGCTAAGACAGCGGGTCCGAGTGGCTGATAATGAAGTCATGGAAGGATTCCGTCGGATCATGGCCGCCAGGCAGAAGAAACGCACACCTACGAAGAAAGAAAAGGACCAGGCCTGGAAAGCCCTGAAGGAGAGAGAGAGCATACTCAAACTGCTTGATGGCTAGAGTTGCATCTCAGTGGCTTGACATTAGTGTTGTACTAATGAATCAGCCCATCAACTCCTGAAACTACACTACTGTGACTGATCATATCATGCCTCTGCCACCTTTGGGTGCCAATCATTGTTACCACATTTTGCCTTTTTATACAGCCCGCAGTACCAAGTTAATACCAGCAACATGATGTTTGAATGATTTTCTGGTGGTTCATACGCGAAATCTGAAAGTGCATGTGTAAGTCAAATTTGACGTGTCTGAATGCATTTGACTTGACAGCAGAACATAAGTATTAAACAGGTCGTTCTGGCAGGGAATTATACATTTGTTTAATTTGTGGTACTCCATTGTGTTAATTGTTGCTTCCTTATGAGACTGAAGAAGTGATGTAGTTTTATGTCATAGATATTATTTGGCTAAATGACTTATAGCCTAGTTTTTTATGTCATGGTTTGTGTATTGTATGGAAAACATATGGGAATTTGAATACATAAATACGTAAAAGAATTAAAGAAAAAACATTCCAAGACGTGTGCAAAATCTCTTTATGTAGTTTTATTTTCAATATAGCATTTTTTTTTTTATAAGGCCACCCTGTAGTGACTGAACACTTTTTTCGGAGGTCGGGGATTTTCAAGGTTTACGGTCGGCATGAAGACAGGGAGGCTGGAATGTGACGTAAAGTAAGCCACTGCCCAGCTCACGGCTCAAACCCATGCTCAAACCGAGCAAGCAATCATCTGTCTACTGTTTATGACACAACGTTTTTCTCTGAAAGGTAGGCACTCGAATGTTGACTTTTCTGGAGACTAATATGTAAGACGAGTCCTAAAGAGAAAGGGAGTAGAGGTTTTGGCTTCACAAACTATGCAAACCAACAGGCAACATTTTGTCACTTGCAGGACTTTTCTATTGTTAGCTTTGACTTGAGAGATAAGTTAACTTGATAACATTTGATTTAATCGAAGAAACTCTCACTACACTCTTTACACGAGGATAGTTCTCCAAGTATGCGATGGAGATTAGCTTCGGAAACGTTCATGTTAAGTATAGTTAGCTCGAGCTAAGTGTCACGTTAGCTCCCCCAGAAAACACCCTCCAGGAGATGATCAAATTAAATTTATGTGATTATATCTGACATGCGAACTGGCAAACTAATGACATACTAAAGTTAACGGCATGCTACTTACCTTTGTATGAAATACAATATAGAAACTGTGCATTATGTTGTTGTCACGTGACATAGTAGTACTTTGCCCAGGCATGTGTGGAAGGACTGCGTGCACCTTGGCGCCAGATGAGGTCAGCCGAGCTTCTGGGTACCGAGATCGGTCAGGAAAGCGAAGACGACCTCAATGGCGAGATGGAGATATGGACAAGTATCGACCCTCTTACAACAAGAGCCCTCAATCCAATAGCCCAGTGTTATTATCTCATAGACATTTTAAGAAGGTATGGGACAGTATATTACCAATTTGCTTTGCAGTTCTTCTTGGTGTAGAAAATGGCATCTTTAGGTTTTATCCACAGGATGCTCCTGTAGATGAGTTTGTCCTGGCTGCTATGCGTTGGGGCCTGGTTCCTGCCTGGTTCAAGGAGAATGACCCAAGCAAAATGCAATACAGCACCAACAACTGTCGGAGGGAGAGCTTGCTGGAAAAGAAGACCTACAAGGTGATTGTCCATGCTTATTTATAAGAGCAGTCATGATACAAATCACACAATGGATGGTCAGTTCTTGGGACACAATTATCTCTTTTCGACCAGGGCTGTGCCGGTGCTGGTGCCGGTGCTGACGTTGAGCTGGTTCTGGTAAAGCACCGGCACCAGCACCGGCACGCATTTCCATAGGGTTCAGCACGGAGCAGAATGTTACTAGAGTGGAGTGTTACTATGCCGACGCACGTCTGAATCAGCTGTGAAAACAAAAACAAAACATGGCTGCCGATATCGGTAAATGACTGCTGAATCGGTTGAAATGCCATTTGCGTGACGTTATTTAGCTTGGATTTGTTGAAAGTAGATTGAAAATAAACGATTTACTATCTGGTTATACCATTGTTGTACCCACTAATAACGTCTGGTCTGAGATATTAGCTGTCAGTGAAACTATTTTATACCGTTAGCCTGCTAGCTTACGTAGGCTAATTTAGTTTAACGTCAGCTTTTGCTAACGTCATACCGTAGTGTTAACCAAAAGCCCCTTTCACATTCACCGAATTTAACGCTAAATCAGCCGAATTTAACGTTAAGGCTGTTCCTTTCACATTGACGACACGGGGTGGGGAGTGAACCCGCCTCGGCAATCCGACCCGTCTCGGGGGGTAGTATCAGAGCCGAGCCGTGTTGAATATGAAAGGAACAGAGGTCAACCCCGCTATTAGGGGTGTGTGACTGATGACGTATTTGGCCAGGCAGGAGGTTAAAATACAGGAAACACACAAGAGACTAGGATAACTTTAGCTGCTGTGTCCATAGATATATGTGTGTCCAACAATCACGTTTTTTATGCTGAGAGTGCCCTGAACCTCCTTTTCTCAGCACTTCGGTCAAGTGTTTATTGTTGCTAGGTTACCAAAACCGTCTGCTACCAGCAGCACGTATATTTAGAAAGTTTGCCTAATGATAGCTAACTAGCCAACGAGCTAACTGTCAGAGCAGAAGTTGTTCAGGACTCAGCACACTGAAATATGGCATAATTTGGCATTCAAATAACATAACAAGTGGCCCGCCATCATTTGGAAGCTAAACCACGTAGAACTAGCATGACAGTTGTGTTTATCAGTTTATCTCCGAGGTCCAAGGCATGCTTAACGTCATTGTTCACTCCCAAATTGCGTGTAACGTGCTGCTAGGCAACGCCTCCCATAACTCGCCTCTGAACCCGGCTTCAGACAACCCCGGGACCAGAACACGTCTACCTTTCACATTGCGAAATCCCCTGAACCCGCTATTTCTTAAACGCTAATGTATCGTTTCTGAATGTGAAAGGGGCTAATGATTCTAGAGTGCTACGCTCATTTTTAAACGACAGTTCAGTATATTTACTGTTGCTATGGTGCCACGACCCTTATTACGTAACGGCCCCAACTCTGGGACCAGCAATTTCACGGTGCCGTGCCGGTGCTGGCTTTTTGGCACCAGCACCTGTCATTGTTCGGTCGAAACACGCAGAACCAGTTCGAGATTGGGCACCGGCACGGCACCAGCACCGGCACCGCTGCGGTCGAAACGAGGTAATTAATGTATCAATGTAATCCCAATCCTTGGCTACAGAAGATGCCACTGACATGTGATAGTCAGGGAGCCATGGGGTCAGACCTGGCTTTGTCGGTTAAAGTTTTTTTTTTTTGCAGAATCTAGTAGACTAGGGGTACCTCTTTAAGATTTAAGAGGGTGCCCGGTGATATCCCTTGGGCAATTTCGTATAAGCCTTTCTTGTCCAATGTGTTGACTATAAGGCGGATATACTACAGGTGAATAGGGTAAAAAAAATAACAAGCAGATATCACTATGAAACTTCACCAGTTGATTACTTAGATCAATATGAAAAACAAATGTATTACAAGTTTTCTGAAATTTAATGTTTGAATATGCAAATTAGGTATGATGTAATTAAATATGCGCTGATTTGCATAAACGTAAAAAGATCAAATCTGAACATTGGATAAAGCCAGTTTCAATTTTTTTCTTTTCATTTTGTTGACATAAGAGATGAAAAGTATTTTAGAGAGGGAATTATGGATATCTCATTTAGTTATTCAGTAAATCAGAAAATACTATACCAGCCTTTAAAAAATCCATTTTCGCCATGTTTTTTGGAATAAAATGTCATGTAAATCAGGCTAAGAATAATATATCAACAAATCCCTCAGCAAAAACCTTCTAAACATGGTTAGGTATAAGACTGAAAAGTTTGGTGTATGTAGATGCTTGTGAAGTGGAGATTTTGTTCTCCGAGTGAGAGAGGAAACTCATCCATATCCGCCTTATATTCAACACATTGGACAAGAAAGGCTTAATATACGAAATTGCCCAAGGGATATCACCGGGCACCCTCTTAAATCTTAAAGAGGTACACCTACTCTACTAGATTCAGCAAAAAAAAAACTTTAACCGACAAAAGTGAAGTGTTCCTTTAAGGTTCTCGTGAGCTTTTGGCAGACCAGACCAGTCACTAAGCCATGGGGTCAGGTACTCAGGTTGCAACCAACCCAGGTCAGACCTGGTTTTGTTGGTTAAAGTTTTTTTTTTTGCTGAATCTAGTAGAGTAGGTGTACCTCTTTAAGATTTAAGAGGGTGCCCGGTGATATCCCTTGGGCAATTTTGTATATTAAGCCTTTCTTGTCCAATGTGTTGAATATAAGGCGGATATGGATGAGTTTCCTCTCTCACTCGGAGAACAAAATCTCCACTTCACAAGCATCTACATACACCAAACTTTTCAGTCTTATACCTAACCATGTTTAGAAGGATTTTGCAGAGGGGTTTGTTGATATATGATTCTTAGCCTGATTTACATGACATTTTATTCCAAAAAACATGGCGAAAATGGATTTTTTAAAGGCTGGTATAGTATTTTCTGATTTACTGAATAACTAAATGAGATATCCATAATTTCCTCTCTAAAATACTTTTCATCTCTTATGTCAACAAAATGAAAAGAAAAAAATTTAAGCTGGCTTTGTCCAATGTTCAGATTTGATATTTTTACGTTTATGCAAATCAGCGCATATTTAATTACATCATACCTAATTTGCATATTCAAACATTAAATTTCAGAAAACTTGTAATACATTTATTTTTCATATTGATCTAAGTAATCAACTGGTGAAGTTTCATAGTGATATCTGCTTGTTAATTTTTTTACCCTATTCCCCTGTAGTATATCCGCCTTATAGTCAACACATTGGACAAGAAAGGCTTAATATATGAAATTGCCCAAGGGATATCACCGGGCACCCTCTTAAATCTTAAAGAGGTACCCCTAGTCTACTAGATTCTGCAAAAAAAAAAACTTTAACCGACAAAGCCAGGTTCACCTAAATTATGGCATTTGGCTCCTGGACTATGATTGTAGACATTCTAAAAGCCATGCTGTAGTGGAAATATTGCCAGACTAGTAATTCATGAGTCTGGCTATCACCATTAGACAGTTGAATGCACATTTGAAAAACAAACATTACACATTATGAGTTTCCTGTACATCAAGTCAAGTCAAGTCCAGTCCATTTTTATTATCCCAGGGGTGGGGGGGAAATTGAGTTGCAGCCTTTTCTTTTTTTTTTTCAAAGGGAATCTTAATTTGAATTCTCCATTAATCCAGTGCGATTAATTCATGTGCTGAAATGCAGCCTTGAAGAAACATTCTGTGCGTCATTTGATATTATCGTTAACCTGATGTAATTGACATTCTCCTATTTGTGGCATGGAGGCGATGGACACCAGGAATTTATGATTGACATTTTTTTCTGTTAGGATCCCCTTTTGAAAGGTCAGCGTTGTGTCATCCTGGCTGATGGCTTTTATGAGTGGAGGAGGAAGGACAAGGACAAGCAGCCATTTTTCATCTACTTTCCCCAAAACAAGCAAACACTGCCTGGGTCTGCTGGCGCACAGTGTGATGATGTCAAACAAGAATGTCCGTCCGACACTCAGACGCCAGAACAAGAAGAGGTATCCTCTCCTTTGAAAATTATCCCATACTAGTGGCTACACTGCAGACAGCTCATTGGCAGTTCCAGTAAAACATCCATTTGGTTAGACGCATTAACACCTTTGCTCAAAGCAACTTACATTTGGTCCGTGTTTGCTGGATGTCCAAATGTGTACCTTTCATGTTCTATATTGTCTTTATTTGTATTCTTTAATTTATAAACTCCTCTTTGACTATTGCTCTTCTGTGCTATTAATAGCTATTTCTGTTTTCCTGTGCTTATGTAAAGCACATTGAATGTACTATATATACAAGTTGACTTGACTTGTGCCACAGCTCCCCCTCACGTTGAAATGTGTGTGTTTCTGTTCACAGAACCAGGATGAGGAGTGCAGGTGGACTGGCTGGCGGCTGCTCACCATTGCAGGCCTGTTTGACTGCTGGACACCCCCCTCTGGTGGAGAGCCTCTGTACACCTACACAGTAATCACAGTAGATGCTTCCTCTGATCTTCAAAGTATCCATGACCGGCAAGTCCCGCTTTAAATGACTGTTTTCATTCAATACTGTATGTTAATATAATGATGTTATTAGGTTTGAGCTGTTAACGTTATCATGTTATCATGTTAAAACCTGTTCAGCGGCAAATGATCAAAATTGTTGAACTGCAATTGTTCAATAAGACCACATATCTGGAGAGTTAACATAGCCATCATGATACGAGCTTAGTGTGAAATGTATGAAAAGGTTAAACAATTTATGTGAAACAATTAATGTGGGAGAGCTTATCTCAGCTCCACTACCAGCCAATCAATTTATTCTTGTGGTCAGAGCACTTGTCATGCCTCCAAAACTAAAGTTAGTAAACCAGTAGAAATGAGTGGTAAATATCAAGAATACATTTGGAAATAAGTTGTGCTAAATGCAGCTGCAAGAAAGAGGAGAAATCTTCTGTATGAAGACAACTTCCTATTTTCATTCAAGTTGCTTACTGGATACTCCCAACAGCATGCTCAGCATTTGTTTTTACCATACTCTAATGTGCACCCTGAAGAGGCAAAAGGTAGACCAGTCTCCTCATTAAACAAAGTAGGTTTTTGTAAGTGTAGTGCCCCTACTTATGCCTTGTAGAATGCCTGCGGTGCTTGATGGTGAGGAGGAAGTGAGGAGATGGCTTAACTTTGGAGAGGTGCGATCACTTGAGGCCCTGGAACTGCTGAGCCCCAGAGATGTCTTGACCTTTCACCCGGTCTCATCCTTTGTCAACAACTCGCGCAACAATTCACCAGAGTGCCTACAGCCTGTGGATCCTAACATTAAAAAGGTATGGATCATAGAAGTTGATGATGAAGTTTGTGATTAAAATCATTTGGTTAGATTCAGCTTACAAGTACAAAGACTCTGAGCATGTTACTAACACACAGGATCATACTGATTTTGTGTTTAATCATAGTGCTGTCAAAATGTTAATTATCATGATTAATTTGAAAAAAAAAAAAGAACTTTAAAAGGCTTTACTAAGCTCAATTCTAGTAAAGCTAAGATTAGACCAGGGTATCAAAATAAAACAGAGGACCTAACGCACACAGTGCAGCTTCTTACTAGTGAAAGGCTCTTGTGAAGTGTAAGTTTCATTAGGCATAGTACATTTCTTTTTTTTAAGTATATTTTTTGGCCTTTTTGCCTTTTATTAGTACAGGACAGTGAAGAGATAGACAGGAAATAAGTGGGAGGGAGAGATGGGGCGGGATCGGGATATGACCGCAGGCCGGATTCGAACCTGGGTCCCCGTGGGCACTCGGACCCGTAAATGGTACGGACGCTGTAGCCTGCTGTGCCACAGCGCCCCCAGGCATAGTACATTTCTTACATTTACATTAGTTATTTGTCTGAATTGACAGTACAACTCTGCTGTACTTACAATAACAGTTTGAAAACTCTTGATACAAGGATTATTGACATGTATTTCATACATGCTCATTTTGTAGATCCGCAAGTGCTTGCAAGTATGGCAAAGCGACTTTTATCACATAGATTAAATTTGACACAAACAGACTGTTCTGAAACATGTTTCTTCTAACATAAAGGTGCTCCAAGTAATGTTAGGTAAGGTCACTTCTGTTGACGTTCAAACAAGACTGAGAGCTAGCTCGGCCCTCCCTCCCATGCAACTGAAACTCCTGCACATGCCTACTGTCGGTGATCGTGGCTGGTACAGTTTGCTTCATGGTCCAGGCTGGACCAGGCTGTCTACAGAAACGTGTTTTTAAAAATTATTTTATTTTATTTTAACAGTGTATTCATGGGACAGGCAGCTAGCAGATGATCAAGTGATGTTTGCTGTATGTGACAAATAAATGTTTTAGCTTAGAAACTGTGTAACATCGCTTAGAGACCCTTTAACTTAATAAACACTTTAGGAAACACTGTGTTTCAGATACATACAGTAGAGGTGTTAATTAGTGCTTATGGGATTTCCCACATTGCCTAATCAATATCCAAGCCTATTTACCAGTAAAAACTAAATCAACAGAGCAGCCAATCTTCACTCCATTGTAGTTGACAAATATTTTCCTTTGCTCACATGTGTTCTTTGTGGCCTTGAATGTTAGTGGTATAGTGTTCATTTCATTGAATGCAGACACTATGACATTGGCTAGGTATCAATTATATCAAAAGAAGCTGTGGAATTTAAAATAGAGAATTTGTACATGTGGCCGTGCTCTTGTACCGCGCTTCCTAAGCCCTTTGGCTCTCCCTCTTGCTTTGTTTTCTCTGCTCAGAAGCCTTTGGAGACTGCCAGCAGTAAGATGATGATGAGCTGGTTAAAGAGCTCCACACCCACCAAGAGGAAGGAACCTGAAGATTCCGCAAGTACAGAGGCCGGAGAAAAATCCACAGAGCCAAAGCAACTCAAGAAAGCAGGCCCATTGCAGCAATGGCTTCAGGGCAGTGGATCAAGCAAGAAGTGAAGGACTTGAATGGGTGGTGTAGCAAATAACTGTTGGTAGGATTTTAGACTTAAAATGCAAGACCAATAATCCAGGCAGTGTTTTCTATAATCACTAGCAGTGAGTTGGAAAATCCCACATGCGTCCTTTTGCTAATTCATTGGAGAATTCCACTTTTTGGAGTATTAAAAGTCTTCAGGTTTGGTTGTGTTTACTGATCACAAACCAGCAAAAAGTGTCTCGTAAGTCATGCAATATCCGTTTCCTGTATGGGCAAGTCTACACACAGAATGGTCTGTCCCATTCTGCAAAACAACAACATATTTATTTAACAACATTTTTTTTATTTTCATTATTACTTTGAAATACATATATTTCCCAAACAATGTGTATGCTGTGCATGTATGGTTTAATTAATTTCAATGATGAATGCTTGAACATTTTCCCCATCTTTTATCGAGTTCTGTGTTTGTCTATGTAATGCAAGTCAAAATTTTCAATAATAATAATAACAACAATAATAATAATAATAATAATGTATGAACAGACAGTAAAAGATCCGAGTGATATCAAGCACTTAAATTCTTTGCCAACCTGAGCTACCGGCAGACACAAAGTGAGATATGGTAAGACCGAGGCCTTTGGCCTTTGCCACAGATCGACAAACAAACAGATTTGCAGTTATACAAACTCTTACGACATGAAAGTAGACAATAAAAAAGTAGACAATATAGAAGTACTAATTGTCATAGTAGTACTAGTACTAGTAGTAGTAGTAGTAGTAGTAGTGAGTCGTATTCATACACAAAGAAAAAAACATTTTGCTTTCCTCCCTGACATGTGATTGGCTATTTGATTGGGGTGTTTGATTAGTTCCTTCTTACTCAGGGTTCATCTACAGGTACAGCTTCGTATGGCATTGGATGACAGACCAGGGCACCTTTTAAAAAGCCTTTTCACAAGCCATGTTCAAATGACCAAACACGTGTCTTTAATGTTTGAAATCATATGACAAAAAAAAAAAAAAAACACCACCCAATTAGTCAGGGAATTTGTGACTGGTCAGCTACGTGTGGTAGACCTGTTCATTCACTGATGAGTCATGAGAATGAAACCAATGAAAAAAGCTTTAAAAAGGTAGGGCGCTTTTACATAGGGATAAAGCAGGTCAGTACTTGTCAGTAATCGGGGCAGTGTTTTAAATCCATACCTCTAACCTTAAGTTTGAACTGAAATGGTAGTTTCTATCTCGGTATAGGCTGCAAATGAGGTGCTTTGTAAAGGTTTACAAGTCAACAAAGTGCAGAAATTAAAAGCTTTCAGGCTTCTTTCCCCAATCTTGCCGCCCGGTTCACCACTGAAACGACTCATGCTAGCCTCCATGTATGTTTTAAGAGCTGTAGAGGTGGCTATACATGTAGATACACTTGTAACCTCCTCAGCTCACGTACGGAGATAAATTACATATCCTTCACATCTCAATTCTCCATGTGTACAGTTTGGGAGCAAATCAATGAGGAAGTCCCTAACCCCCTTTCAAGTGTTGCAGGGACGTGAGCTTTACACATAGAGAAGGGCAGGAAAAAGAACTAAACAAAACAGGTGTCCAGAGTTGTGACAGAGCAGGGTTAAAAGGGCTATTATTATTTTTTTTTTTAAAGATAATCACACACATATTTACCAAAAAGGTTTTGACTTATTTTGGTGGTCTTCGAGCTTACATGTTAGCCTCTTGAGTTTAAGTGTCTTTGAGTATATGAATGTGAGTGCATTAACATGTACGGTGTACTCTACGAGAGGAAGCCTGCTTGCTCTACAAAGGCCAGTTATAATATTGGGGGAAAGTGGGTGTGGGGGTCAGGGTAAGGAGAGAGAGATTGTGTGGGGGTGGCAGAGGGGAGAGACAAGGCCAGAGAGGGTGTGGGGAGGGGGGACGGGGCGGGGGAGTCTACAACAGAGCCCCCCACCACCAAGGGTTCCAGGATTCTCAGCAGCTGCATGTCTCCGCTGATGGCTTGGCCCGCTCGTTTCTGTCCAGTTTGATAGGCTCAGGGAACTCATTGTACAGCTCCACCTCTGTTTCCTGTGATACAGAAAAGATATTAAACTTAAAGAGCACAGCTGGTGTTTTTGCATGACAATGCAAATGAGGCACAATGTACACAGCTATGAGCAATTACAACTGCTCATATTTAACTACATACTAGAGCCAGCATCGATAAACAAAATGAATGAACGAGCTAAACTAGAATACCACTTCAACTCTGTAAGGGCTACACACATCAGCTGTTGTTCCATACCTGCTTAAGGGCATTGCGTGCTATGGTTTGGAAGGCTTGTTCCACATTAATGGCTTCCTTAGCGCTCGTCTCAAAGTAGGGGATGTTGTTCTTGCTCTGACACCATGCCTGTGCTCGCTTAGTCGTCACCTGGAGAGCAGACAACAAGGTGTGATTTACGGGGGCGGTGGTAGTGTACCCGTAATTTCCCGACTATTAGCCGCGGCTTATACATTGATTTTGCAAAATTTCTTCAGCTATGAGGTTAATGCAGGGGAGTAGTTAATATGGTGTTAATATGGTTTTGTTTCTTTTAACTTGCATAAAACACTGTCCTGCGGCTTATACACAATGCGGCTTATATGCGGGAAATTACTGTAGTGGTTAAGGAGCTGGGCTAGCGTACAGTAACCTGAAAGTTGTAAGAACTCAGACCAAAAATAAGCAAGCACTTGTGTAAACAGGGAGAGAGCTGGAGAACTTGGTGATGGTGAGCTTGATGTATGGAATTACACCCTGTATACCCTGCCTGCAAATATGACATCACAGGTTTAAAAAGCAATTATGAACTTCAAAGATATGGTCAGCATAACCTCTCAAAATGGGCATTTGATCATGGTAACAAAGAAAATGTCTACAGCTCAGACATTAGTTAGGAGTTAGAGGCAAACTGAAACATGAGCAATACCCACCAATGACAATGGGTGTAGGCACAAGTCATCATCATGTCACATGTCATGACATCAAAGGCAAGGGGCTGAGTTAAACATAATCATCACTAAGAACAAAGGTTGCCATCTGTTTGCATTACAAGGCTAATTCAGGACTGGTGATGATAAACTACAAGATTTCCATAACGGAGCTGCACTTCTGAGGAAGGAATGCTGTTCTATCCCATTGGGTGATGCCTCATGCTTACCTGTCTGTTCTCAAGGTCTATCTTGTTGCCAAGCACCACAAAGGGGAAGTTCTCTGGATCACGTGGGCTGGCCTGAATCAAGAACTCGTCTCTCCAGCTGTCTAGGGTCTTAAAAGTGTTTGGAGCGGTCACATCGAACACCAGAACGCAGCAGTCTGCACCGCGGTAGAATGCTACTCCTAGGGACTGGAATCGTTCCTGGCCTGCAGTATCCCAAATCTTCAGAGAAAAACAAAAGAATACCAGTTAAAGCTTCTGCTAGGCCACCACATGGTGACAGTTCTAAGGGTGGGCAACTGTTAGTCATGCTGTAATCTGATCAACATCTGGAGGCCAATGACACTTAATAATAATTTAAATGCAATGAGAGATGTTATTAAAGTAATCAAATTTTGGCATCTTAAAAAAATAATTCAGGCATGAACGGTACCTGCATTGTGACGAGTCGGTCATCCACCATCACCTCTTTTGTCAAGAAATCAGCTCCTATTGTTGCTTTGTACTGATTGCTAAACTTCTTATTCACATATTGATTCATCAGAGAGGTCTTCCCCACTCTTCAAAAGCAGAAAGAAAAAAAAGAGAGATTCATGCAACTACAGAGATGAGCCAAGCTTATTTCAACTATGTCTCATTGATGCTTCTTATGATCTAAATCAGGCATGGAATAAAAAAGACTTTTGAAGGGAAAAACAGAAACAACAAGGTCATTCCATAGCTTACTAGTATAAAATAATTGTAGGGAAATGGCCCAACAACCACCTACTTCTGACAAAACAAATGAACTCAACACCAAAAGAGGGCTTCTGTTATGTGTACAAGGCAAGACTACCATATCCTAGCATTACCATTCAACATCGCCTGTGTTCATTATGGTTTATAAATTGCCACAAGGGACTTGTTTTAACCTGTGATGTGGCTTTTGGTACAAAACTGCTGAAACAGATTATTAGATCTACATGCTACATATCGGTGGTGGTTAGTGAGGTTCTTCCTTCACTGTAAAGAACTTTTGGGTGGCTTGAAAAGTATGCAATGTGTTGTTGTATGTGTTTGTAGCTTCCCCAAGTGGGATACCGTCATTACATTTATTGTAGTACAGAAACATATTATGGGTGTAAAAATACATAGACGGGGTTTAGATTAGCTCAAAGCACTAACTTAGCTAGTAAATCACTCCCACTGAATCCACCAGAGATGAACATTCTTAGGTAATACCAAATTCATGTTCTGTTTAAAACAGGTCTTCCTTTTGGTAATCACCCAATACTGACTTGGTAGCAAATCCACTGGCCAAGAATAATTTTCAGAGGGTTGAATTCATAACACTGTGGTACTCACCCAGAGTCTCCCAGGATGATCACTTTGAGTAGAACTTTCTTCCTAGACGTCATTCTGTCTGCACTGTAGAGAACACAAATGAAGGCTATATGAGAAATACAAACTACACCCATACACAAAGTACACCCTTATTGCTTTCAAGACAATATGCTGCTCTGTGACTGACCAACGTATATCTCAAAATTTGCACACTGTGCAGATTACAATTAGATTGTGACAATGACCAATGAAAATATCTCTGAAACATTTTCCAAAAATAGTTTTTGTTTTTTATAAACACCCCTTGAATCACTTGTATTCAAGACAGCATTCTGCTGTGTGACTGACCCATGTATATCTTTAAATCTGCACACTACAAATTACAATTTGACGGTGACGATGACAAATAAAAAAATATCTTGGAAACAGTTTCCAAAAATAAGTTCTTATGTATACCCCTTGAATCACTTTTTGAATTGCACAAGAGATTATCTACACTACCTCGCATGACAGAGAGAATCTGAACTGGATTATTAATACTGTCTATCTCATCTATCTCACACAAAGAATCACTCCACAAAATACTTAACCTTTGACCAAAAGATGACCTTTAACCTAAATTAATCACATTATGTTTGATAGCAATAACCTCACAACTAGGGCAGAACTGATCTAATCCCAAAGGCTTCTCTGTGCCTGCAGCTCAGTGACATACCAACTGCTTCTGTTTTCCACTGGCTAATAAGGCACATCCAGTAGCATGCTAGGCATGTTGGCAATAAGCATTCCTCAACTTTTTTCTCCCTTCGGGCTGTTCATTGTGTTTGTTCAAATATGACAATGAGTGTCTTGAATCAATTTAGAGGTACTATAGTCTTCAGGAGTTTTAAAAAAACGAAAAGCAACCTCTTGTGTGGTACTGGGACAGAGGTCTTACTGCGTGTGCAGTGCACTCATGCTCTTACTAGTCATGTGTTCTCTTTTGAAACCATTACTGGTCACAAGACACACGCGCACAGACACATAGCCCTGCCTACTGTTGTACAGTGACGGAAAGACCACTTCCCCTTTTCCCTGTGGACTGATCCAACAGAAAGGCAGGACTACTATCCAGTTGGACTTGAGCAGTCTCACACGTCGACAACACTCTGGTCTGCCCACCCCCTTTTTGAAAAGGTTATTGGCTGGCCACCTGAGCAGGGAGAGAACGAGAGCGCTGTGTGCATCGAAACGCCCAGCCCAGACAGTAAATCAAGTTGTGGACATTAGCTATGGGGCACAGCATGTCCCCTGGTGCAAAGAGAGGTCAACAAACAAAAACAAACCAAAATCTCTGGCCGCCAGTGACTGTAACCATCTGTGTAACTGAGGCTGCCGGCCAGAATGGGGTTTCTCTCATTTGATAGGCAGAACATCAACCATATCAACCAGGGAAAACAATCTGTGACTTTTAAGATTGATATCATTCCAATGTGTTAGTATTAGCTTCTTGGGTTGATGAGTTGGAATCAGAAAATAGTAGACTATACAAATTACAGCTCAACCCATGGCAACATTAGCCTACAGTACATGGTTAATGTAGGCTAATGTAAGGTGATGAGCTAAATCTCCATCAGGGATTGTGAGGAGAGTGACACTTGCCCTCCTTTCCCCAATAATAAACAAACAAAGTCTCTTCAAAACACTTGAAAGATGTACAGATTTAAGCCCTGTTCCTCTTTCTCCCCTCTACAACTGACATTTATTTGCTACAGAGCAAGCCCTTCTGGGTTTTTTTTTAAGTCTCTCTCAGCGCCTCAAATACACCACTTGAAAGCCATGTGCTGCTGTCTCAGTGATAGCCCTCTGGCAGTTCTGCAGCTTTTTCTAAAAAAACAAAACAAAAAAACAACAAGAATTTCTCTGCAGAGTCCTGGATACTGAGCTTTAGGAGAAGCTTGACAAAATGAAAGTCTTCATCCTCATTTCTTATGAGAAATAAGTGAAACCATACAAACGTTCCCTGACACAGCAGCGGGTAGTACTGACACTGAAGATGTTGTAGGATAAATCCCCTCCATACGCAAGACATAAAACACTGATGAAGCCTAGCAGCCCAAAGCAACAGATAACTTTGCATAAACTAAACATAGAAGGCATGTAAATGATTAAACTTTTCGGTTGGTTGTTAATGAACCATACCATACGCATGAAAAAAAGATTATTCTCATTTGCTTCAAAAAAAGTGACGACATCCATCCTAGCCAATGTTGCTGAAACGTTTTAGTTGTAATGCTTCCTTTTTTCACACATGCTGCGGTCGGAGCATGTCAGGCCCATAGGGCACAATACCCTGGCCCTGACTCTACGCTACTGCTCCTCCTCTGGAGGGTAAACCTCAGGGATCACTGTGCCATAGCCACACAGGCTAGTGGGGGTCACGATGTCAGCAGCACCACTGAAAACAACACTTATCTTGTTCTATTGCCCCCTTGGTGGAGCTGATCACATTCAGACCAGGCAGGGCCTAAAATGCCCCTTTCTCTCCTCCACATCTAGAGACACTGGCTCTGTTCCACACAGGAAAGACTGATGTCTTAAGATACCTAACAGAGGAGTGTGGCAACAAGTATCTTTCCAAACAATCAGACTTTCTTGTCCAGTGCAAAGATACCTCCAAACTACCCTCGTCACGGTTATTTTTGCAGGTGGCTTTGATTAATCCTTCACACTACCTATTACCTACAAATCTGTATGACAACTTCCTCGAGCGGCCATGAAAAGTCATTTGTCATAGTTTCTGGATGGCACGTTTAGATGTTCATGTAAACTGTCCAATTCTAAAGCCTCGAGTATACTTCTACGGCTACGGTCTATGCCCGGTGCGGATGGATTCAGTGGCTACTGAATGGGGCTCTACACATAAGGAATGTACAGAGGCACTGAGAAGTCTATAAGTAGATTCTCTTGAGTGACCAGCATTTAGCATCCAATTTGTTCACTTACCACCTAGTCACACTTCAATAAAACAAAGGCACTGGTTTTGAGACATCAATGGCACTTCAACGAATGTACACTTCGACAAGTGACTAGGGAGTAGGGAGGATAATCCTGTTTCACTGTACAGTGAGTGGAACTATGTTACACAACAAAGGACATCATTCTTACACTCTTGCAGCTAATGTTCATGTCTACCTCAAATTCTTAATTTGCCATTCACAAATTACAATTAAACAAATTAACCTTGGCGTGGAACGCCACATTTGAGACACTACATTGAAATAGGAGGTGACTATGAAGGCTGAGGATAGGCCAATTAATTTATTTGTCTGCTAACAAAATACAGGGACACCAGAATTCATTTAATACTATGGAAACAGCTGTAACGGTCATGTGCAAAGACTAGCCTACTAATCATATTGAATTCTTGATAAGACAGAAGCTTGGTCAATGTCCATGGACTACCCTTTCTCAGAAACCAACAAAAAGGGACCAGCCACAAGGAACGCAGCCTTTCTGACTGGTAAGTTTGAGGGGGTAGGGGCACCCCTGGGATATACTTGTGTATCTTACACTCCTAGCTGTGGATGGGTGGCCTCACTCAAATACATTTCATCTGTAAGGGGGCAATTGATTTTGTCTCAGGGTTATCAAGCTGTGTTATGCTTCTGGATAAAATGGTATGAAACTGAATTAGACTACGGTGCCCTAGCTAGCCTAGTCTGTCTGACACCACCATAAATACACATGGGGAAAAATATGTGGTCTTCACTATTCACCTCCATAAACTTACCAAATTCTTACAAATAAATTACAAGGACTGCACTGAAGCAACAATGATGCAGCTTACTTTCCAACATGCTAGCAAAGCATGTAAATGTTATCATAGACAGTAAAAGTTATAGATACACGAATGCCGTACAATTATCATCCGAGAGAGCTAAAAGCGAGAGCAATTCCCTGCATTTGTCAACTCCATATTTAATCTGTAACCCATGACACTCGGAAAAGTCGGATCACATGGTGCAAAGGGTCCTCGCCACCCCCTTCACTTGAAACCCGTGGCCAACGTTACCTTCTGGGTTTACGTTCGTTAGCTAACCTTAAGCCCATCCTTTCACCAATAACTCATCTAGTCATATTTGTATTTAACGTTAATGCGTAGTGTCGAAATTCAAAATGGTATCAAATGACCAGTCAAATGAACTGTTGCAAGCTAGCTAAATAAAGTTGTTTGTGGTAGGCCTTCGCACATTTCGCAATCACAGACCCAACAACAGCCTCTTGCTAGTATTGCAGCGGCAACTCTTCGTATTAATTCACTGTAGTGCTACATATAATTTCACAAATCGCTCTCTAGTTGCAAAGTTTTGGTGTAATGTGAAATTACCACCAATTAAGGCAACGGAAACAAAGCATTCAGCTGCTAAGCGCACTGATACACACAACAGCAAACCACTGCAGCAATAACGTTATCTGATACTCCCAGCTGGTTAGCTTAGAGGAGGCGTCATAACCTAGCTAACCTTAGCATATGAGCGATCTAACATTAACGACTAGGTAACTTCGCAAGGTAACTGGCTGCCGTGGCAGCCTAAAACAAAGTCACCATTTTCCATTACTGACTATAGCTACATACCTTCCAAATGTAACATCTACTAATGTCTTAACTAGTCTAACTCAGCTGGAGAAAACATAATGAACGCTAGCTACACAGCTGGCTAGCATTAGGCGTATCCAACCTCGAGAGCTAAAGCTAGCTGAAATTGGCTAACAGCGTTCTCCCAACTAGGTAAATGTTGCAAGAGCTAACATTAATTACAACAAAAAAAATATTGAAGACCATCAATGTACTTTACAGACCAAATTACAACGTCAACTAGACAATTAATTTGATATCAAGGCCCATGGCTGCCAAATAAAAAAAAACAATCCTCCTTGAACTGAACCCATTTTTAGCTACAGCATTTGCAATACCAGTCAATTAACAAACGTTGACGTTGTGACAGGCAGCAAATAAGTTAGCTATTCTGCCTTGCTAGTAGCTATTCTAAATATTTGCAACGTTGCAAGAATACGAGCGAGCCACTGATTAGAAGACACCTAGCTGGGGTTAGCGAGCAAATTAGCAACCTAACGTTAATATGCGTTACAATAAAGCTTCGCCAAATTGACGCAGCTTGGCGAACTTAGCTAACATTAGCCAGTCGGCAAACGGTCTAACATGGCTAGCTAGAAAGCCATCGTTCGTTGCCTGTGAGAAACTGTCAAAGCAATGTATTAGTCCTGAACATGAAAAATGGATTCAACTTTACCTGAAAGACACACGATCCGATGTTACTAAATGCCGTTCTAAACACGTTAGGCAGCTATTATCTTCAGCTGACTAACGGTAAACAGGACAGCCAGTCCCTTAGAAGCAGGCTTTTCGTCTTTTGTTGCAGGGCTTGAAAACCTGATGAGTCCAATCTCGTCTTCAGACAACAGTCAATGACTGGTTTGCCGAGTAAAGATGATGTCCTTCTTTTGATACTACAGCTAAAAACCAAGAACCTATTTGGAAAAGAAACAATAACCGTGTAGCCTACTGCACCGTCACCGCAGGACTCCAGCACACAATCTTTCCCTTTCTGTTTCTAACCTCAGCTCCAGCTAGCTAGCTTACTTCCTCCAAAACAACCCCCAGTTCATGACGTCATTACGCACGCTCTGGGTGACACACCTTTGCACCTTCCATCGTCTTGAAAACACGTTAAATTTGGACCACCAATGGATAGGATGTGGCACAATTGAAAGAGGAATTGCATGTGTTGTGTATGTGTATGTTATAAGGGTATCTGCACTTTTTTTGTCAGATAGGTTTACTGTAAAGTAGCCTAGATCCTACAGTACATCCTCTGCTCACCTGAATGCAGCTGTTTCAACCCTGAGAACTCAGAACTCTGGCTGCCCTGTGAAATTTGAGTTTAGTTGGAATGGTTGTGGACTTTTATTCAGAGAAACAAGAGTCAGGTGGTCCGTCCCATCTCCCAATTAATGTTCAACCGCCATGAAAGCCATAGGCCTTAAACACTACCCATAGGCCTACACAGTGACAGCAATTTGGACAGTACAGTACCTGTTTATAGATCCAAACACCTTGATGAAATGATATGTCACTAACACTCAGTATTGTTAATATTAGTTGCATTGACCTTTATTTTGGGTTGGGACAATTCAAGGTTATTCGGACCATCAACACAATGTAGATATTAGAGAATCAGTGAGATCAATGCAATAGGGTAACACACACACACACACACACACACACACACACACACACACACACACACACACACACACACACATATATACAGTGCCTATAGAAAGTCATCATACCCTTTTGAAATAGTTACTTTTTTTGTCTTACAGCCTGAAATCAAAACCCATTTTAAAAAAAATCTTTTCCAGTTTTATTAACAAATTTAGCTGTACAACATCAAAATAATGAAAAAAAAGTAAACAGTTCTGAAAATTAATAAAAAATGAAAAACTAGAATAACAAGGTTGGAAAAGTCATCATACCCCTGACTTAATACTTTGTAAAGCTTCCTTTTGCTTTCATTACAGCCATCAATCTGTTTGGATATGTCTGTATTATAGCTTTGCACACCTAGATAGGGGAATATTTGCCCAATTTTCCGTACAGAAATGTTAAAATTTAGTCAAATTCTGTAGGGAATGGCGATAGACTGCTCTCTTCAAGTCAATCCACAGATTTTCTATAGGATTTAAGTCAGGGCTCTGACTTTGCCACTCAAGGATATTCACTATCCTATCCTTAAGCCACTGCTTTGTTCTTTTGGCAGTATGTTTAAGATTATTGTCGTGTTGGAAGGCGAATGACCTCCCCATCCTCAGCTGTCTAGGAGAGGGACGCAGGTTTTCCTTAAGAATGTGGGTGTACTTGGCAGCATCCATTTTCCCTTCTATCCTGACCAATTGCCCAGTTCCTGCTGAAAAGAAACATCCCCACAACATAATGTTGCCCCCACCATGCTTCACACTAGGTATGGTGTGTTTTGGGAGGTGTACTGTGTTGGTTTTCGCCAAACATTGCGCTTGGAGTTCAGTGCAAAAACACATCTGGAATATTCTGCTACCATGTGGAAAAAGCTTATATGGTCAGATGAGACTAAGATCGAACTTTTTGGAGACTAAGATTGAAGTTTTTGGACTGAGCTCCAGGCGCTAACCAAACACAGTATACACACCCAAACACACCCAAAACACACCATACCTACTTTGAAGCATGGTGGGGGCAACATTATGTTTTGGGGATGTTTCTCTTCAGCGGGGACTGGGCAATTGGTCAGGATAGAAGGGAAAATGGATGCTGCCAAGTACACCAAAATTCTTGAGGAAAACCTGCGTCCCTCTCCTAAACAGCTGAGGATGGGGAGGTCATTCGCCTTCCAACACGACAATAATCTTAAACATACTGCCAAAAGAACAAAGCAGTGGCTTAAGGATAGGATGGTGAATATCCTTGAGTGGCAAAGTCAGAGCCCTGACTTAAATCCTATAGAAAATCTGTGGATTGACTTGAAGAGAGCAGTCCATCGCCATTCCCTACAGAATTGGACTAAATTGTAACATTTCTGTACGGAAAATTGGGCAAATATTCCCCTATCTAGGTGTGCAAAGCTATAATACAGACATATCCAACCAGATTGATGGCTGTAATGAAAGCAAAAGGAAGCTTTACAAAGTATTAAGTCAGGGGTATGATGACTTTTCCAACCCTGTTATTCTAGTTTTTCATTTTTTATTAATTTTCAGAATTGTTGAGTTTTTTTTTCATTATTTTGATGTTGTACAGCTACATTTGTAAATAAAACTGGAAAAGATTTTTTTTAAAATGGGTTTTGATTTCAGGCTGTAAGACAAAAAAGGTAACTATTTCAAAAGGGTATGATAACTTTCTATAGGCACTGTATATATATAGAGAGAGAGAGAGAGAGAGGGAGAGTGAGAGAGAGAGAGAGTGAGTGAGAGAGAGAGAGAGATCTTAGTGTTAGAAAACGGTCATGCATGGACATGATTTATTAGGAGTGAGCTTACAGCATTCCAAAATCTGAAGAAGACTATCGTAAATAAATCTTAAAAGTACTATGGCCACAGTTTGTTTCTGTTCATGTGGGTATTGTCTAACATGTTGCCAGCAATTTCAAGATTTCTGGTAACCACTGCCACTGATAACATTTATAAAGCTACACATAAGCCCCTTTCAGACAGACCCCTTTCAGACTCTATATATTGACAATATGATCCTTCATCTGGTCTGTCCCAGCTCTGGCAAAACACTGTCATCTGTTGGTCATTTCTGATATTACCATGAACGTCCCTGTCATATTACGTCACTGTACGTATGAATGAATGAAGCGTCATCCTTTTGCTGCTGCCGTAGACCAGGCTTCCTTTAGCGTTGCGCGGCCTGTTTCTCGCTAAAGTAATCTGGTTCTTAACGCGAAACGACTACATAGGAACCGTCCGCATATTCGGTTGCGTGCATAAAGCTGTACCAATGTTCCGTATAACATTCAGTTTATTCGTGCCCACGTATTTTCTGCTTTTTTGTGGACTATATCGTGCAGAGGCAGCCACCGGTTTGGTCAATGATGAAGTGAAACGCACAGTGGACTTGAGTACCCACCTTGCTAAGATATCTAGCGAGATTCTTTTGTCAAATGAAGGAGACTCTGCTGTCAGCAGCTTTGTTGTGGCCCTTGAGCCCGAACTAGCTCCACATCTGGCATATATTGGCGCATCGGTAAGTAGTCTCAGTTTGAACGATGCAACTACGTGAAGCTAGCTAACACCAGGTGTCTGAGTTAGCTTTACAAAGCATTCATCTTATTAGCCAACGCTGTTAGCTGACATTAGCCACCAGGTAACTACAATAGCAGTGAGGGCAGACAGTTATTAAGCGTTCAACCTAAGATGCTTAATTACTTGAAATGCATCTAGTTGTCCGTTTTGATGAAGCACAACGAGGACACAATGTTGCAAACAAGCAAGTTTAAGTCAAACAGACATGTCCTCACACTAGCTTGAGAGTTAGCTTGTTAACTAGCTATCGACAAGACACGAAGCCCGTGCAGGTCGATTTGCACTGAAATGGAATGGTCAAAATGAACTTGAATGTGATGTCTGTTGTTTTACTTGTAGAAGATAGAGACGATTAATTTACCATTACATTGAAAAGTCATAACATTGAATTGTGCTACCGGTAAATGAGTTGTCAACCAGTGAGCTAACCACTTATTTTGAACAGTATTTCACGAAGTTGCTTCTTAGCCATCAGTTTATTGAATGAATTGAAATGCAAGGTGATACAACACGTGCTACTTCATTTATGGTATAAAAGTGGTGGTAGATAGGTTCGATAAGCTTGCTATGGCACTGAATGCACTGTAGTGAAGCCCTATCACGTCCAGTGCAGGGCATTTCCGCGCACTTCTCTGTCAGTGAATGTGTGACACGTAAGCGTACAGCGCACTCACTTCCGCGTTTGACGTTTTTGTTGGTCCTGTCACACTACCCAGAGCTTAGTGTGTTAACACTTCTTGGCTCGTTTGTCTAAATACAAATTGTTTGTTAAAATTACAAATACCCAAATGAAAATAAATAAATAAATAAAAAGGTTCAGCATGCATCTGTCCAAGCTTAATCAGACCATATCGCTTCATATGGTTCTCTTTGGTTCAGGCAGTTTACCTGTCTTTCATAAGTCAGTTACTTCTGCAGCTCTCTGCACTCCTCAGAGGCATTAACTTTGTTGTTGTTCATCAGTAAGTGATTAATAAATAAATATTTACTTGTTTCTGTTCAGGTCAAAGGAGATGAGGAGGATGATGGAAGTCTTGAGCTTTCAGAGACCGCCCTGCCTGGTCAGAGGTGAGCACTACCAGCTCTATCGCAACACGATAGCTAATGCAGTTGAGATGATGTGGTGTTGCAAAGATGAAATAACTTTAGGCTATATTTAGGCATATTTGTAAATCTGCACTGCCTAATAAAATCATACTCGGTCTTTGATTTTGGGGCATCAGATGATTTTAAGTCTAACCCTATTTTCTCGTATATCATTGCAGTGGCAAGTTTTATAAGGTGGAGTTGCCCTCCTCGCTGGCAGCAGGCGCTAAACTGCGTGTGAAGGTGGAGACGATGCTCAGTCACGTGCTGCGCCCCTTCCCCACCCAGATTACCCAGGCGGAGCGTCAGTTAGTGGTGTTCCAGGGCAACCACTACCTGTACTCACCCTACCCCACCCGTTCCCAGAGCAGCCGTGTCAGGCTGGCCTCGAAGAACGCGGAGAGCTACACCAAACTGGGTAACCCCACCAAGACGGATGAGGTCATTGAGTACGGGCCATTCCGTGATGTTGCTCCTTTCAGCCAGGTGAGCCTCTCGTGAAATGATCAGATCATCTGCACTGAAGCCATTGCATGTTAAACATATAACATGTCATTGTCTGTGTCAGGGCAGTGTGGGGAAGAGATTAATATGGAAACTGGGCATAGAAAAGAATTCTAGCAGCATCTTTTCTGCAAAACCGGACTACTCTTTTGAAGTGTTTCATTTTGTGTTATGCAGAAACTTCTCTCTTCTCTCTGCTCAGCAGGTTCTGTTTTGATGTGGCTTGTGTAGCGCAGTTGTCATGAAACTTGGTTTAGCATGGGGCAAGGATGAAATTAAACTTTGGCGGGTCCATTCATTGTTTTTCAATTTTGCTAATATTGCAAGATAAAGCATTTGGTCTAAAGCCGACCTTACACTGTACGATTTTGCAAAGATTAGGAAAAGATTTTTGAAAGACTACAGTCTCAGACCATCTCACATCTAAAGACAAGTAATAGAGTTTTAAGTCACAAGCTAGTCACAGACTATAATTTTGCAAAGACTTGCAATACTGTCAAACATGTTTGATATTGTTGCTAAGATTGGCACCTTACACTGAACAATCTAGTTGACGGGAGCGTGCCACAATTCTAGTACAAGTCCCATGATTTTTGTCTTTGGAAATGTAGTCGCCGACTGTGAAAACAGACCAAAATCGTGTAAGGCCGGCTTCAGTTGAGGTAGTCTGCTGCATGTGTGCCCTTTTTGAATCGTATTTGTTTTTATTTCAGGACACCATGAAGATCCACTATGAGAACAACACCCCCTTCCTGACCATCAGCAGCATCACCCGCACCATCGAGGTTTCCCACTGGGGGAACATCGCTGTGGAGGAGACCATTGACCTGAGGCACACTGGTGCTTATCTGAAGGGACCCTTCTCCCGCTACGACTACCAGAGGCAGTCTGACAGTGGAATCTCCTCTGTCAAGTCTTTCAAGGTGAGTCACATTGTCATTCCAGATTTTTCTAGATGTTTTGGCAGATAGGCCAAAACATTGGTTGGTGTATTTTGCATTATATCCTATCTAATGTTTAATTCTACCCTTTGATTATATCCAAATTGAACCAAGGTTTTTGACTTGTTATGTTAAGTACTTCCATATTTAGTGTATCTCTCCCCTGTTCCACAGACCATCCTCCCGGCTTCAGCTCAGGACGTGTATTACCGCGATGAGATCGGCAACATCTCCACCTCACACCTCCAGATTCTGGAAGATTCTGTGGAGGTTGAGGTGAGGCCCCGCTTCCCTCTCTTTGGAGGCTGGAAGACCCACTACATGGTCGGCTACAACCTTCCCAGCTACGAGTACCTCTACACTTTGGGTTGGTAGCTCTATTCAACTTCCTTGCTATTGACACACTTTGATGTCCTTGCCTGTTGAGCTTTCTAAATGCAATTGTGGCACTTTTGACTAACAGGTGACCAGTATGCTCTGAAGATGCGTCTTGTGGATCATGTCTATGATGATCAGGTGATCGATCTTCTGACTGTGAAGCTCATTCTCCCAGAGGGGGCAAGGTGAGTGCATTTTATATGTGACAAAATGAGAAATGCTAAGCATTTTGTAATTTCTGAAAATGTTTTTTTTAGATGTGCAGCTACTGAATGTTGCTTTTTAGAGGTCATTCTTGTTTTATGAATGTTAAAATTCCTGTTATTTCTCGCTATAGAAATGTGCACATGGACACACCTTACCCTGTGAACCGGGACACTGACCAGCTGCACTACACCTACTTGGACACCTTTGGCCGGCCTGTGCTGGTGGCCACCAAAAGCAACCTGGTGGAGCAGCACATCCAGGACATGGTGGTAAGCTATGGATGCTGGATCACCTATACTCTCATTGAGGGAATGTTAACTCTCGTACAAAATCCTGCATGTCGCTGTTCATAACTTGATACACTTTATTTGCCTATTCAAATCATTGGGAGAGCAGTGTCGAATCTAAAAGACCACAGATCAAGCATCCCATCTTGATAGGGTTAGTCATCTGACTGCCATTATTCCCTTTTTGAACGATATATCGACCAGTCAGTGATTGTCTGCCTTGATCCTGCCATATTTGTGCAATCCATTTGAGCATGTTGCTTGTGTCCACAAAAGGCTGAGCAAAGGTGGGGTTAAGGTACATAAGACTCACTGCAGGAGTCAGTTAATGAAGTGGCACCGGTGGCATACCATAATATTAATATTCCATTAGTCACCAAGTCACAGTTGACACAAGCCATTTTAATCGCAAAGCAAGATCTCACCGGCGAACAAACTGGATGTGTGGTGCTGCATCGTGTGTCCGTCACTGTGTGAATACTCAGCCTGTGGTGCTCTCCTCTTCTCAGGTGCATTACAACTTCAACAAGATCCTCATGCTGCAGGAGCCTCTGCTGGTGGTCGGAGCCTTCTACATCCTCTTCTTCACAGTCATCATCTACGTCCGTTTGGACTTCTCCATCACCAAGGTACCTGATGGAAACCGTTTCCTTAATCAAGCCATACCAATCAATTCTACATGGCTATCATTTAAAAACGTAACGATTGTCTGTTACTGAATACATTGCATGCCATGCATTGTTTTAGTATAGGCTTCCACTTAGAATGTAGTTTTGTTTGGTATAAATATATTGTAGTGTTTAGGATATGTGGTGTATAATGTTTGATTACAATGAAATATGTATTTTTGGGTAGCCTGGCTATCACCAGATCAAGCTCCATCTTTTAAGATTAGTCTGGGGAGTCTACTCTGTGTTTTCTACTGCACAAGAGGCGTGATCAACGGGCATAGTTCAAATGTATGCATTTGGATAGTCCTTCAACCAATCAGACCAATGATCTGGGTGCGCCAAGCAGGGCCTGAAGTTAACTCTTCTGGCCATCAGCCATTGTGGCGGGTGGATTTTGAAATTCACCTGCCACAGTGTTTTTTTACCAGCCAACATTTTTTTGTGCCCAAAGTAAAGGTGAACGACTCAGAAAATTGAATGGTTCTTGAACTTGTGCAGAATACATATAAGCACGCAGTTCAGCTCATCACTGGAGTAATGTGCACGCGTAGGCTACTTCTGCACTTGCCCAATCATTAGTCAGTAATCACGAAAGACTAGCCTAAAGCGTCCGGCGTATGATTTTGATGTGTGTGCCTCTGCATAATCTTTGCATTAGCGATAAAATCCGTTGATACACTGCTTTCCGTTGGAGTGTCCTGAGTAGCCTATCAACGCGAGCAGGAATAAGCCATTGGTCCCTGCAGATTTGTAACGGAAGCAGGATAGAAAAATGTGGAGGTTTCCACTTTCCAGCCTGAGCTGCAGGGCGAAATACAATCGATGGCAGATCGGGCGGGGTTTACCCAGTCTATATTCTATATTTTGGGTACCGAGTTAAAGGGTTTTATATTAAAAAAAAAAACATGACCATGTAATTTTCTCTCTTCCCTTCCCCGTGGTGCACTGCAGGACCCTGCTGCAGAGGTGCGCATGAAGGTGGCCTCCATCACCGAGCAGGTGCTGACCCTGGTGAACAAGCGCCTGGGCCTGTACCGCCACATGGATGAGGTGGTGAACCGCTACAAGCAGACCCGGGACACCGGCGCGCTCAACAGTGGTCGAAAGACCCTGGAGGCAGACCACCGCACCCTCACCAATGACATTAACTCCCTGCAGGCCAGGCTCAAGGCAGAGGGCTCTGACCTGGCTGAGAAGGTATGTTGGTATTTTATCTGTGTGTGTGTGTGTGTGTGAGTCTGTCTACTGTATGGTGGGACAAACAGTGGACAAAGATAAAGGTGGACAACTAGATTTATTGTCTTGCACTGCATACTGACCTGTTGAAAGGTTGTGTGATCTCGCTGTATCTTACCAGAACGGTATTGGGCCCTGTGGAGAGAATTCGAAGAGTTCAGATGCAAAATCCTCTAAATCCATTTGACCACTTTTCACTTATATTCACTTAAAAAAAAAAAAAACAGGCTCGTTTCCTTTTTTGCCTACAAATCAATATTTCAGACAAGGAAGAGTGTGGTATTTAGCAGGACATTTTGTGTGGAGAGCATTCACTCAGCATCGCTATCTCCTTTTTGATGGCGGGGGCAGGTAGGCTGGGTGAACCCTGCCTGAACTTCCGGGGAATTTGAATTTCGCCCGGCAGCTCAGGCTGGAAACCAGCAGATCTATCTCCTCTGTTTACTGCCAGAGCATTTGGCTCCAATCAGAAACGGCCATACTCTAGTCCTGGCACGCTATTGGCCGGTGACATGACGATAACGAAACTTAAGTGACGCGAAGTGCAGTAGAAACAAAGCGCAGCCTCCCCAGACTAATGTTCAATCTTAAAAGATTGATCTTAGTATGGTGAAAACCAGACTAATTTAGAGGGTTTTGCATCTTAACTATTTCTGTAGGTAAATTCCTGGTGATGGCCACTGGAGGTCAGTGAAATTACATGAATCATCAGGGGTGTTACTATTTTGTTTCATGTGTTGCATTGCGTTGCTCTTGCAGCCATTCTGTTCAAAATTCTGAACCAGATGTTGACTTTTGTCCAGCCGCTCCCATTCACTTCACCATTAGAGCATGTATGGTTTACTTAATGTCTAGATCTACATCATCATCACATTATTCATATGGTCCAAAGTATTTTTGCTAGGGCTGTCAAGTGATTAAAAAAAATCTAATTAATAAACACACTCTGTGATTAATCTAAATTATTCGCATGCATCCATTTTTGCTATGAATGTATTTGAAAAACAAATTTAGTAGATGAGTGAGTCAATGAAGAGTCAAACCAACATTATAGACTTTAAAGTTCAATGCTCTCTCTTTTATTATAATCTTCCCTTTGGTGCAGACATCAGCCTGGTGCCTGCACAGTGCGTAGTGACTGCACTGGATCAAATGTTTTTTTTTTTTAACGCGTTATTCTTTATGCAATTAATTAATCGAAAATTAACTCATTATTTTGACAGCCCTAATTTTTACTTTCAGAACTTCTCAAATATTCCTTTAATTGCTTTTTTGAGTTATCAGAATTGAGCTGTGTAAACTCATCCTCGGTCATCTGATAAAACTGTCTTAATTACTTGTTAATAACCTTGAAAGGTGCTGGCTGGCATATGTCCCTGTAGTGCCAGGGTGCAAAATTAATGTCACATTTTCCTTTTGTTGATTGTAAAGAAAGGCATTATGACAAGCAAAGTTCACAAAAAAAGCCTCAGGGCTTAATGCGTTCAGGCACTGTGCCTGAATTCAGTCACTTTTCAATTGCTAATCCGCCATGGACATGGGTTTCTGTGTATAACAGCAATAATATATAGTCACAACATAACGTCTATATCATTATATTATTTTATATATATACTATATAAAAAAATTGTTTACCATATTGCTTCACTTCTGAAACGATGTGGTGCATAATGTTATTGCTAGTTACGCCCCTGCTAGAAGTTGTAAGTCAATCAACTTTTTTGCAGACCCACTCTCAATTGAGAAGGGTCTGGTGTCAACGGGGGCTATATGCCTTAAGGACTATGACATCTTCAAAAATGATTGATAACTTCAGGCTCAGAAACGTTCTTTGCTTAAAGTCCTGAACCCTGCATATAAGCACCTCCCTTTACCCATGGCCTCTCCTTGTACATACAGGTGGGTGAGGTGCAGAAACTTGACGGCCAGGTGAAGGATCTGGTGTGCCGCTCGTGCCAGGAGGCTGAACGCCTGGTGGCGGGCAAGGTGAAGAAGGAGGCCTACATCGAGAACGAGAAGGGCCTAGCCAGCAAGCGGCAAGACCTGGTGTCCCGCGTCGACAGCCTCCTGGATGCTCTGTAAAACATGCCCAACACACTCAAACACACACACACACACGCACGCACACACACACACATGGCCAGAAACATGCCAGCCCACAGCTGCTTCGTTACAATGACCATCACACCCCCTCCTTGCTCTCTCCCACATGCTCTCTGGCACATCTGAATGCGTCTCTGTTGGACTTTATAGGCTATTTCCTGTTCAGTCGACCAAAGGCACAGCTTTCATTGGTTCTGTGGGGGCAGACATCACATGCTGTGTTGGGATGTAAGTGTGCTTGTGTGAAGGTATATGTCAGTGTGCTATGATATGGTTACTATGTCTTTTGTTCAAATTGAGGAACCAGTCAGGTTTCCGGGTTGCTGGTTGTTTCTCTCTGTTCACTGAATGTTGGTAAGACTTAATGCTGTGAGAATCTGCGGGTGTTGAAAACCCACTGCACACTACTGGTGCCCCTGTAACCTTACTTTGTGTCAAAGGTTAGAGTAACTTCAAAGCACTGATTAATATGGCAATTATTCTAACCAACAGTTTCAGTTTTAACGTCCCCATTTTTTTTTCTTTGCTTCTACAGATGGTTTTCATGTGTATTTTTTTATGATTTCACTCTTTTTGTAAATTACGTGCTTTTCATTCATACCAAGAGATTAGTGAATGCGTGAGATTTGGACTTGCATGTGGAGAGGCAATGGGATTCTGGAACAGTTGTCTCTGTCAAATTCCAGTGGCTGAAGATACAATTTTGCAATAAAATCTGTTTGACAAACATCTGTTTGAACTTATTTCTTCAAGTGGTTTGTTCGCGACCCGTTTCATATTTTGTGTTGATTGAAAGAATTGCTGTTTTACACGCACAAATACAGACAGTTATGGAGGCAACGGTTTATATCTTCAAGTATGAGTGGAAATCACCTCAAGAGGGCGCTCATGATCCACTGCCATTATTCAAACCAGCCATAAAACAATCAATGCTTTAAGACACCACTGATGTGTTGCGCTTAGATATTATAGAGGGATAATGGTGATTTTTATTCATACAAAATTAAACTTAACACCAAAACAAACAGCAAAAGATATTTTAAAAATTGAGCCTTAATTGCTAATCATAAACATGAAACGATGTGCAGAAGCTCTCAGTTGTAACCCATCACTTACAAAAAGGCTTCAAGGTGTCCTTTAGCAGGGGCAGAAGTAATCATACATTTAATAAAACTGTAGGAATAGATGGGCTCATTTCAAAAGATAAGGCTGATACCAATCAAAGGTGTATATAGTTTGCTTTACTTGCAGTGCTGCTGAACCCTTGCTTTACTTGACCCTGTCCTTTAAGGAGCCCCTTGGCCTGCCACAGCCACGCCCGGCAGCCACGGCTCCTCAGCCTCATGTTACGTTAACACCCTGCCTCTGTGCCTTCCATTATTACCCAAAGACAAACAGGAGACGCAGAGAGGGAGGCCAGACGGAGGTCATGGCTTTCCCTAGCAGGGTCACACAAGGTCAGAATAAGTCATATCCTGTGGCACAATAACAAATCCCATTCTATTCGGCCATGATAACGCTCCCATATTGTATGGGCCATACAATAATCATTCTGGGACGGCATGGCAGAGGAAAAACGAAGACAATGTCTGTTAGCACCGATGCAGGGACGGTGAGAACGCACACAATGGCAACTGGTTGGAGTGTTTGTGCTACAGTGGCCATTTTGCACCCAGTGTGGGGTGGGATTGGAAAAGCCTTTCACATACAGGGCCGCTTCTCACAGTCATTAGAGCACAGTAAATTCAGCAGCACCATGGCAGCAACCGGTGTGCAAGTGCAGGAGAAACCTCTGGACGCCATGTCTGTCTGTGGTGTTAAAGCAACACAACGTAGTTATTTGATCTGAAAATAATGGCTTCAATCTTATTTTGATGGTACAGAGATGGTACAATACAGAGAACTGAGTCTACCACTACTGATGCACACCCAGTGTGTCTGGCACTTCACTATGTAACTTTGTTAAAATGGGTAGGAGCATGACTCTTTTTGTCAGTTTTAGACAAACTGAGTACCTCAAAATGGGTTGCCAGTTCAGTAAAAAGATAAAAGGGCAATTCCTAATGTTACATGAATGGACAAATTAAGTGATCGATACTAAGAGAGAGAAAGCATCTACAGAGTTGGGAAGGAGTTTCTGTTCAGAGACTGAACAGAGAAAACAACCACCTGAATTTAATAATGTAGCTCTTCAACCAAACCATGTGTCAAGAAACAAAAAGGGAAAAAAAAGAAACTGCAAATCAAGCTATTCTCATATAATACACTGTGTCCATGTCTGTTTTGATTTCTTTCATTTTTTTCATTTGAATGAGTTCCAAATTGCTGTGAAATACTATTAATCAAGAAAGGTTGTCTGTTATTGTACCTGTTAAAGGAGCAGCCCAGTGAGTCTGCTGATTGGTAGATGTGAGAGGCTAAAGTTCGTTAGGCTGAATTTTTCTCTGTTCTTTCCCCTGCTGTGATCTGTGGGATACGCATACTGGTCGTGCCAGGGCTGCGGTTGAGCTGTTGACCAAAGCGGAGCTGAAATTCTGTTTAAACCGGAATCCATGAACAGCACTGTATCCTGATGTGGCGAACTGTGAAAGCTGAGACATGCTGGAGGGGTGGGGGGTACAGGTTGAGGGGAACCATGTGGTTGGGCTTGCACAGTCCCTCCAAGCCTGAGGGGGGTTGTGTGGTATGGCTTCTCTATCTAAGTGATGCAGTCAAATATTTCACCATTCGAATGCAAGAAAGTGAGCAATTGTTTTATCATAACTACTTAAAAAAAAAAAAAAAACATTTATGTCAATCATAACTCTGTGAGCAACAGTGGCAGACAGGATTGGAATGGGCATGGCCTTCAGGACAGTGGCGACCCAGTTGGTGATTGATTACCCCAGACTCACCTGCAGGTTGCCCCTCACTCCCCCACCCAAATCCTCCATCCTCTCCCCCACCCAACCCACCTTGCCTCCCTCCTTCTCAGGCACCCACTTCCCCTGACAACCTGCTGAGAGACCAGTCAGTGTCAGGGAACAATATCCTGCACTGTGGACCTCGCTCACAGAGCGCGCTCATAAATCACCACGGTGACAGAGACACCGCCCTCACTGTCCGCACTTCGTCACACACAAACACACACACACACACACACATGTGTGTATATATATATATAAATATATATACATGCATACACTCATACAGGTCTGAATGCTTATAGACTGTCATATAGCTTCACACAGTCACTACCAACAGGCAACTCCAAGGAAGAAAGGTAACAACAGAAGCTAAGGGAGGACAAGATGAAAGAAAAAACAGGTAAAAAAACAGAACAAAGAATGGAAAATACCTTGACTACTTTACTCTGTACTGAGCTCTGACAAAAATACAGGTTCAACAAATGGTTGCCTGTTTATCACAAAGGCAGAGCGCAGTTTATTTGCATACCAAAACCGTGGCATGCGAAACAAACTGTGTTGCCTTGCCACCTTGAGTCAGGGACAGAGTAGGATTCCCCCGCTGGGCCTTCGGCAGTGACCTGCAGACAGTGTCTCTGGAAGGACCAGCCCTGGCATTTTGCAATTCCACCTCTCTGGTCTGGGTGGCTGTCTGTGGGTGCAGCCTGCAGTGTGCAGTGCTCGTATCAAACATCTGAGAGGACCCCGAATTCAAATGAAACTGGATCTCCGGCGGATGGTTCGAGCAAGCGCCAGATCAATTCCATCTTGAAATAACATCTCCAAAGTCTGGCTTCAGCTTTGTTATAATATGCTAACATCCCTCCTGTACATCTCCAGAGAATACAAAATTAACATCCCCTCTCGTCCTGCACTATGCCCCTCGTCTCTTTTTTTTTTTCAGCTGAATTTTTTTACCTCATAAAATGAAAAAGTCTGCTGCATAGCCAAACAGAACTGTGCTGGAAAGCAAACATTACATCGAAGGTAGTCTGGCGTTTTTCAAATGTATTAATGAGATGTGTAACCTGGCCCCTAGTTATGACAACAGATCGAAGCGGGGCTTGTAGACCAGTGTCCGGTGGTGTGGGATGTGTGGGGTGTGTGTAAGTGTATGTTTAAGGGACAGTGTGTGTACTATATGTATGAGAGTCTGTGTGTGTGTACCGGAGTCAGTGTGTATGTGTTTAAGGGAGTGTATGTGTGTGTGTGTGAGTCTGTGTGTGTGTGGTGTGTGTGTGTGTGTGTGTGTGCGAGTGAAAGAGGTGTATGTGGCGAGTGGGTGAGGTGGAGTGAGGTGCAGGGGGCATCACAATGGCCGCCGTTGAGCCGATGCGCTCCTGCCCTCTGCGGCCGGTCATTCCACACTGACAGGACCCCGGGGACTTGGAGAGCGGATGAAAGCGAGGGGCGCTGGGCTCGGCCCCGTGTCCTGTGCAGGTGGCAGGTGTGATCAGGGCGCTAAGAGACGAGGGGCGGCGGTGGCGGTGGCGGCCGGCTGCCGGCACAATGAGACCATCTGTGTGTGCCGCGCGCAGCTGCAGGAGGGCGGCGCGAGGCCGGAGAGGAGCAAGGAGCGGCGCGGCGTGGGCACAGCAGCCCAGCTGACAGCTCCACCGACAGACGGACGCGCACGAGAGCGAGCTACCGGGCAGGGCGGTGGGGGGAGCGGAGTGTGGAGTGGACAACAGGTTGAAAAGGGGATGGCGGCGGGGACGGAAAGATGGAAAGGGAGAGACCCCCGGCCTGAGAGACTTCAAACGGGTGGATTGGATGCCGGGGTGTCGAGAGATACATTCTTACTGAGGGGTGTGGGGTGGGGTGAGGGGGCAATGGGTGTGTGCATGGGGGGGGGGGGGCATGGAGGGCAGAGGAGAGAGAGAGAGAGAGAGAGAGAGAGAGAGAGAGAGAGAGAGGAGAGGGAAAGGAGTTCCATCACTTATATTTCAGGTTGTGAGTGTATATATGCATACCCACTGTGTGTAATGTGTATGGGTGTGAATCTGACTGGGTGTGTTTTTAAGACGTTTTACACATGCTGTTTATTTGAACAGACCAGACCGATGGTAATACACACACATCCAGTGAGAACAAAAACACTTTAATGTGGGAAGACAAGCAGCCAGCATTTGAGTTCTGCAAGTGTGCGTGCATGTGTGTGTGTGTGTGTGTGTGTACTGGCAGGCTTCTCTCTCTCCCTATAGATCTATGGTGATCTGTGCTGGACATTAATCCTCTTGCTCTCCTCCCCGTGTGTGTAGCTGTCCGCGGATGCAGCTTAGGCCGACTGATCTCTGCCACATGGCACTCCATCAAAGAGCCGCTAGTCATGCTTGTCACTGGGAGTTTCACCAAAAGCGCCATACTGGCTGATCCATCTCTGGAGGAAGTGGAAAAAAAGTGGCTGATCTCTGTCTGTCTGGCGTGTGTGCGTGTGTGTGTGTGTGTATGTTTGTGTGTATGTGTTTTCATTGTGTGTGTTAGGTTTGGCATCAGGCACACAAACCAACGTGAAGTAAACCTCGCCCTGTCAAGCAGAGTTCCACTTCCTTTGTGTCTCCTCCCACTTACTTACTTATATATGTATATACACAGTATATTTATATATCATGCTCTCATACTCTGTCCTGTAAACACACACACACACACACACAGACAAACAAACAAACATACATGCACTGAAATGCAGACAGACACTGCATGCATACACAAACACAGACACAGAAGCTTGTGGTTGTGAATAAACACTTTCCATACACACATATGACCATAAAATGTCATACGCAGACTTGTATTTGCACATATACAAACATTCTGTATACAGGTACACACAATTTGCATACACTCTCCAATTTGCAAATCCCCACAAACACCCACACACATTCACCCATACACACATCCTGAGAGCTTGCACATAAACTCTGCAAGGTCACACGCACAGACTTACAACAAGGGCAGCCTTAGACAAACACATCCACACTCAGACAAACATATCTTCTCTAGTTATTCAATCCCGCATACACACAGACACACACACAGACACACACACACAGACACACACACACACACACACACAGACACAGACACACACACACACACACACACACACACACACACACACACACACACACACACACACACACACACACACACACACACACACACAGAGCACTTCCCTCTCTCTATCGGTGCTGATTGGAGTGACAGGGGCACTTCCCATTGGACACAAGTGAAGCCCTCTGTTTTCCAGGGCAGCCAATTTCCCCTACTCCAATGCTGATAGGAAACTTTGATAGTCCACCGAGCTTAGAACAGACAAAGAGAGTTTTCCTTCATACATCCTCCAGCGTTTCAAACACATCTTTATGCCTCATCCTCTCGTACTTTCACTCTTTTTTCCTCTGCTCCTTCCTTCCAACCCCAACCACCCCACCCTCCCGCACCAGGCCTAGCCGCCACTATTAACCCTTCGCCCTCCCTCTGGCACGAGCATAGCCGCAAGCAGCTCCAGGTGTGCGTGCGTGCAGCCTGGTGGTCAGGGAAGCGGAGACGTCGAGAAGCTTCTGGAATGGCTTGCTGGGCAGGAAGTGCCCCCTGTCACACCTGCTTCCTGTGTCACATTTTATTTACACCTCTGACAAGCCGCCAGTGTGGCAGCTTGACCCCCATCCTCTGCGAAAGGCTGCCGCGACTGAAGTTTCCCTTACTCATACACTGAGTTTGACAGCACGTTGTGATGCCATAAAAAGATATACAGAGAGAGAGAGAGAGAGTAAGAGAGAGAGAGAGAGAGAGAGAGAGAGAGAGAGAGAGAGAGAGAGTAAGAGAGAGAGAGAGAGGGGGGGGGGAGGGACTGGTTCTTTCCATAGCATGTATGTATATGTAATATAATATTCATACTCTCTCTTTGATGCTTATACAAAGGCAAATAGTTGACATGAAAGTTTGATCTTATATTAACACGCATCAAGGGTCACATAACGTGACACCGTCATATTACAGTGCCTGGAGAAAAAATGCAGTGCTGACAAACTTCAACAGGGACAGAGTATGGGGGACTTTCCTTATCAATTTGCGTTAAGGAAAGAATGAAAACAATGTGGGAAACGTAATGGAAACTGATTATCAGCTAATGCAAGTGATCGAATGGTTCAGTCAGGCAATGGCGAATAAAGTGTATGGTAGAAACATAAATGCGGAAATTTTTTTTGAAAAAAGGCCAAGGAACAGTGCCTATCAAGCAGCAGGAAACTCCACACACTCTCCCCACCCAGCCCCTGGTCCTCCCAGCACACACTTCCTCTCAGGACTCCACATACTTCCTCTCGAGCCATTAGGAATCCCAGCTGGAACATTCCATCAGAGTAATGTAGTCAGACAAACACACACACACACACACACACACACACACAGGGAGAGGGAGAAAGAAAGAGAGACAGAGAGAGTTGGGGAGAGAGAGAGAGTTGGAGAGAACGAGCTGGAGAGAGAGAGAGAGAGAGAGAGAGAGAGAGAGAGGAGAGAGCCAAGGGAAAATAAAGGTTGGGCTATTGTGAGTCATAGAGAGAATAAGAGAAAGGACTGGGGAGCTCATATTCTCTCTTGTAGACAGACAAAAAGGTTGTTGCAACACTGCCTCCACATTACCATCAACTGCATTTGCAACATCACGATGCACTGATATCCCCAGCTGCAGAGGATGTTGTCGATTTCATTACTCCGTCCCCACTAGGGGTCACTGCATTACAAAACATAAGAGCTTTATGACAATAATCGTGTAAAGGGGGTTATCCTTGTGATTACGCACACTGTGGCGCAATGTCCCCCCCCCCCCTCCCCATCACATTCAACACATAGACTTGGTGACGCTCGCTTGTCTGTGCAAGCAAATGGCTATTACCTTGATTAAATTAAGCCTCACTCAACAAAATGACACAGGGAAGTAGAGCTATGAATGTGCATGAACTCACGAGAAGGGGAGAAAATACCAGGTTTCATGACTTTGTGTTTGACCTTTTCGGAAAACGAGCTAATCCCAGCATATAATAGACTCTGGTGCCGATATGGAAAACTGCTGCTCCGTTATCTGGGTTGCCTTGGAGACCATCAGAGAGCAGGCCCGGTGAAGATGCCTCGTTATTAACAGGGGAGTTTGTATATATTGGAAAACGCGTTTTTGTCATAAGTGTCACTCAGAAGCCCCGTGTTCCCTTTTCGATTATAAATGGAAACCTGTTTTCTCTCCAACATAACACAAAATATGCATTTCAACGCGGTTAAGCACAAAAATCCATTTTCTGAAGATAGATGGCGAGTGGCTCAGCATATGCCTGACCATAAAAAGGGCCTCGAAAGATCTGCATAGACTTATTTTCCAAAAGCTATCTGTGGCCTATCAGTCAACTCTAAACAATAATTAATGGAAAACATATTGCATAAAGTGCCACCGTCCATGCAGGGACCTTAAAAAAAAAAAAAAAAAAGAAGAAGAAAGAAAAGAAAAGACAGAAAAGCAAACCAAAAGACAAAGCTATCTGATTAATTTTTTCAATGTAGGCCTACCCTATCCTAAAGCCCACCCACCACCCCCAAAATGCATATTTTGCTCAGAATCAATACGATTAACAACACTATCAAAGCAAACCGATATGAAGACTGACAAGCATAGGCCTATGGTATCTTGACACAACTTTTCTCCAAGATGTCCACAAACAATACCATCGTCACCGTAATGTAGGTTACAGATGACTATACTGTTATAATGGATAAGCACACTTAAACAAAACTCTTTCAGTAACATAAGATGGTCCATAGAAGCGGTGCTCTTCAAAGACTGGTTGGCTAATTCTGTTGACACGCAGGTGACAGAGCGCACGTGTCAACACTTTTCTGTTGTATTTATCAGTTTTCCGAGCACGCAAATTAGGCGAATCACTGCCCTCGACTGTTAACACAGCCATCCATCCTAATCCTAGTCAGTTCAACATATTTTTATGACATTACGCAACTCAAAACAAATGCATACTATTGGGATAGATACGTTTTCTTTGCTGATAGATTATGGATGCCAAATTCTAATATCTTGGTCTAAATAAATAGCCTTGCAAATTCCAGTTACAACAGAATTTGTTCTAAATCACCCTCTTTGGAGGTCTTATGTAGTCTATTGACAGCAGTGGTGAGAGAAAGAACTGCACTAGTTGTAGGCTACATAAACAATTTATAAAAATGTATCATATTTCTCAGGACATTGGTAAAGTAATCTTATCAGATTAGTTCGACAAAGTTCCATCATTAGTGTTGGAGAAAAGTCGATGTTACTTCTGTAAATGAAACTTTCACAAAATATAAAATGCTGACATCAACAAAGTTGTTTGAATTAAATCATTTCTTTTCTACACTTAATCTGACACATTAAGGATCTAATTACAACAACAACAAAAAGGAGCTCGAATAATTATTTAGATATGAATCATTGTTACAATATGAATGTTATAGCGTGTATTTATATGTTAAGTGTGTGTACCCTTACTTATCCAATAAACTCGGTGACAGAAAAAAATACGAGCTAATATTGGCCCCATACACTGATGCGCGTAAAACGTGTAAATATTTCTATGTCGCGTTGCCTATCTGTCTCTATCAACCTGCGGGATCTTCTCCCTCAAATGATGCATTAGATGCATTGAATGTATTTGTTGTGCGAGTTTGAAAAGGCGGCGATAATCTGGGAGACAGAGATAAGGAACACCAATTTATTCAGCGGCACTTTGGACCCTGCTTCCAGCCTCGGTCGGTCCTGACACCTCCAGTAGTAAGCTGATAACGATTAGGCCATTTATTATCTTCACAAAGAACAAAGATTGCCTAGCGCGGATGAAATATTACCCCTGGTAATAATCAGAAGAAGAAGGGCCCTGGCATCTAATGCATGCATATATAAATAATAACGGTGCTGTGGCTACGGATACAAAACGCAGAGGGATAAGAATGATACAATGGAGTATGGACAGAATACACATTATTAACCTGCTAGGAGTGACATTATTATTATTACTATTATTATTATTACTATTATTGTTGTTGCTGTTGTTATTATTATAATTATTATGTTATTATTAGCCATTGCATTGGTCCTATCAAAAGAAAATGTAAAAAATAAAATCTAAATGTTGGCGTTTTAAATGATATGTTGTATCGTGCATTATATCTGAACAATACAATGACATTCCAAAACCAGTGTCTAACTGATCCTATGCCAGGTTGCTCTTACCGAGGGATTTACCGGGATGGATTCAACCGTGATCATAATCGACATGGAGACACAGTCTTCTAGCAGACGTTCATCTCATTTGATCGAATTAAGTGAACAAAATTCGCCCATTTTCCCATTTTGCGCAAGACTTCTGCTACAAAAAGAAGTTTTTCTACACAATTTCTGTAGCTTGTTTGGCTGATGGCAATCAAATTTTAGCGCCATTGTCTGATGGACAGTGTGGAATGGAAATGTCACGGTGTCTGCCTGGAAAAAAAGAGCACTGGAGGTGAGCAGCCAGCTTTATTTAGCCGAGAGTGTTTTTTTTTTAATGCGGACTGAGATGGAAATGTTAGGCGCTGATAAGCCCTTATCTGGCACTCATCAGGAGTGAGCTCTTTTCGCTGGTCAAACCGCAGTGCCTTCCTTAAAACCCCAGTCATTTCTACATATTGATTTAAACTTGTTATCATGACTATGGCACTGCTCACGGGACATGAAAAAAAAAATCTCTATTCACATTTACATAAGCAGAAAGATCCTATTACGAGAGGGATCTGCATTGCCCATGAGTGTGACAGTAGCCTAATAATAAAAAAGAGAAAAGGATAAATAAAAGAATGAAATGCACAAGAAAGATAATGAAATAAAATACAAATATTATTCTTTTATTTTATTATCTTTCTTACTGTGAATTTAAATGGTATTGTTTTATTTTAGTATCTTTCTTACTGTGCATTTGATTGAATACTAATGTGTTTATCCTTTCTTACTGTAAACTAACTTAACATGAAGAAGACGCAGTAAGCCATAGGATATTTAACATAAATGGGAGCGCTTTAACTGGTAAACTGGACTGTTATGATCATTGTTCTTATTTGTGATTGAATGTGGCCTGTGTCATGATTATCGCAGAAAACCTTCTAATCTACAGTGAGCAGATTTCCAGAGCAGATTTATGAAGCCGCTCAAATAGAAAAGTCAAGCAGTGATCTGGCACTGAGGCACTGCACAATGGGAGCAAGTGGCACATAATGACACGCTTCTGCACAGATGTTGTAATGGAGAAAATGAAGACGACCGGGCAGAATTATTGTACTCATTCATTGGAGGACTCCGCCACCAAGTAACAGGCTGTATCAGGCTGCCTGCTTTTGAGGGCCGCAGACAGAGAGATTCCAACTTATGGGCTGCTACAAATTCTTTCAGACATTTTAGACATACTTGAGAAAAGCTGACATCAAGAGTTGCAAACGTTACAAATGTAAATATTATCTCAGCATGTAGGCCTATAGCACAAAAATGTAATCCAACTTCTTTTGATTCCTATAGCAGCAAATACACACGTCAACTAGACTCTGCGTAAGGATTACATTTGTATCACCAATTGTATCTGAGCTCAAATTGTTTATCTTTATTTTTTTCAAAAATAAAGTTAATGACAAACAGTGATCGTAAATTACACTGACTTGCGCTGTGTCATTTGTTTGTCAGCTCAAGTGTAAAAACTAACTTTGGGTTTAACTACCTTCTCTATTAGTATAGCATGCCTTTTCATATCCTTGTATTGTTTCTTTTCTTCTTTCTTTCTATGTTTTGCTTGCTTGCTCAGCAACCTTTCAATTTTCACTCTGTAGCCAACACTCATTCCCCTACTTGTCTCTCTATTGCCTTATTGACAAAGTTAGAAATTTAGGAAGAAGCAACGATTGGGGATTTCCAAGGATTTGATGGTTATCGTTGGCCTACTTGGCTTCAATTATTGTATCATTATAATAAGTATGTAGGTATGACTGATGCGGATAATAATGCTATTGACTGACGGACTTGGATTCGCTCTCAGTTGCCCAGTGGTGGCTACAGGCAGCAAGTTAACACGGATTTGTTATTCTAAGCAGAGAAAGTAATGCAATTAATTCTGTCAGAGTTCACTTTTCTCTTTCGCACTCTCAGTTTTTCTTTTCTTTTGTTTGTGTGTACTCTTGGGGGACACAGGCGCGAGACGCAGCAGCCCTAGAGCCCCTGCACCTGCCTAGCCTCAGCGGCCGCGCACGAGCCCAGGTCTCGTGCCGGAGATTTGCCGAGGCTTTGCATGTTTTAAAAGTTGGAGTTATATGTGAGAGTGAGAAATGGGAGGAGGTAGCGAAGACTTTTTCTCGCATTATCATGTCAAGCGGACGAGGATGGAATATATTAACTTTTCTTTCTTTTTTCAGAGGGGCTTGGACAAAGCAAGGGGCATTAATTATCTTTCTGCTGAAAAATACTGTGATCATACTTCTACAAACATGATATATATGCATCCTATCAGTTTCTGTAGTTGCAATAGTAAATTCGATATTTGGGGGAAAAAATCTATAGGCTTCAGTTTCAAAATACCACAGCGACTTCATGTGATGCTGTTAAGTGCCGTGTTCGATCAGGTGTCAACCTCTATAAACAACAAACACTGCCTACCTATCCTCTTTACCTCTCCATTTAAGGAGAATATTGCGCTCTCGTTGTGTAGCTTACTCTGTGGCGCAGTGAGTTTTTGACATGGCGGCAGTAGTCGTCTCGATCGAATTTTATAAGATGATTAATTGAGTAAGCGCAGTAAACACAACCTCCTCGTTTCAGTCCAGCTCCAAAATATAAAAGCTTCGACCCGGAAGACGAGAGATTGGCTGACGCGCGGTTACGTTGCTGCAGCCTACTTCGTTCCATCAAGTTTTCTTCTACTCACAACGAGAAGGGCACGAGAACGTATGAGCACATCGCAGAGAAACGGCTAAGTGGAAAGACAGCCCAGGTAGGCTAACATACTACGATTTGACACAGCTCACCGGACACGGATTAAAACAACGTTTGAACCATTTCTGAAGACCTTGTTAGAAAGTTACAAGAAGGGGCCGCGGACAGTTTGCTTTTTGGCCACATCATCTGCGACCGAGGCGAATGCAGCCTCTGCGCAAGAGAAGCCGCTCAGCAGTGCGCCCCGTACCAAACTGAATCACCTAACCTCAGCGCTGCCCCTTGGACTCCGGCATATCGACACACTATACGCAATACATTGAAGAATAAACCGAGCAAGCAGCGGCGACAACACAAAACACTTGGTAAGAGGCATTTTACATCTCCACAGAGAACACTGTTTTTGGCAGATGTGGATTGGTAAACCTTGCGCGTGGACATCTTGAACGCGGTAGATGTGATAGCTCGTGCGAGCGTTGTTAAATTCTAAAAAACAGTGAGTGTGTTGCCGTGTATGGCGATTCTTCTTATCCACAATGTCTGGAAGATGCTTATTGAATCTACGTTAAAGGGAAAAAATCCATGGAAATGGAATAATAATAACAATAATACAATCAATATTAATAGAAACGATACAGATAATAATAATACAATGATCATTATAAGGACCATTATAATATAGCCTATATTCTTTGTTTGTTTTTTAGTAAGATACACCTTTGACTGGTTAGTATTCTAGTTTACATTTGTGCATGGTCCTACATTCCTTCATTTCTGTACACTCATTTTACACAATACAGCCGAGTCCTGTGGGCAGCATGTTTGCTGTTGCAAATTGTGGACATTTGAATGACTGATACCAAATCAAAACAAACCCTAATCTGTAGTGGCAAAGGAGAGGCCAAAGGGAAATAAAAAGTAAGCATTTATCTGATCTGTTTTAGAATTGATCATTACACCGTCGACCTATGGAACAATTATTTGTTACTTAATGAAATATACAACTGGCTCATCAGTCTGGTCATATAGGCCTATAGGCTTATATTTTAGCCTAAAATGTACACACTAAGACACTATAATAGGATACCATCATGCTGATTTAAAACCCAAGAGAGATATTGCCTTTTATATTTGCAGACATTGGTTGTAAAATGGTGAGGAGGTACTGAAAAAAATTAAATTGATGGCAACAATTTAAATAAATTGCATCACTGAATTATTAAATGTGTTATATCTGTGATGAGCTTGTCTTGTGACAGTTAAGCATTCATTAATTGAAGTGATTAAAACATATACTAGTTTTCAACCTTTACTGGAAAGGTGTGGGGAATGCTGTTGGGTTATAATGTTTTTTTTATGTGGCACGTGGAGTTATCAACCATTGTGAGATGAGTGTATGTATATGTGTGAGTGTCGGTGCAGTGTCACGATCTAGCAGATTGATGGCTCGTAATGAGCGAGATCACTGTAAGGAAATTCTCAGGTGTCAGTTCTGTCAAACTCTTCAAGTACGTCTCTCTGACACTTTCAAGTCAGCTTCACAGGCTCACTGTGTTACTCAGGTATGCACTGAGACACACTCATGCTCCTGATTCAGCATGATCAGGCCCCCTTTTTGCCCTGCCAGAAATGGAAGTCGGCGAGAGGGCCTCGGTTCAACATCAAACACTGTAACACGGGTGTCCATTCAGTTGTTTAAAAAGGAGGAGGGGAAGATGTGGGTTGGGGGTGGGGTGGGGTGGGGTAGGGTGGGGTGGCGTGGGGGGGTTGATGAGGGTGGGGTTCAGCCTTGCATTGCTTCTTGGTCCCCATCCGTGTGATCTATCTTGGTGCAGGAGAGAGGCTGGTGACTTTGCCTCTGCCCGTGTTTGCCCCACTGTGCCCTGTCCCAATCTAATTACCCGTGAGTAAAGGACAATAATGCTTCAGCTGGTTTCTGTCATTCCCCCATCCCCTAGTCTGCTTATCTTCACAAACCCTTCTGTGGTCCCACCGCCACCCCCACACCCACCCACCCCCCCCCTTACACACAGACACACATACACACACACACACACACACACACACACACACACACACACACACACACATCCCTCTACCCCCTTCGCCTCATGGATAATGATAAATGTGTGATGAGGACCAGCGGTGCGCGAAAGGCAAGCCCATTTCACGGCACCTGTTAATTATGGGAATGATTGCTGATGTTTGTGGGTCTAGTTCCATTCATGGCGGGGGTAAGCTCACACACCACTTTTTTTTCATAATTAATTTAAACGGTCATGCAAAAATGATGTCATCATCCAACAAAAATTGGTGTCCAATTCACCAAGCCACCCTCATTTGTAAATGAAGACACACATGCATACAAATATACACGTGAGAATAGCCCTAATGCAGGCACACACACACACACACACACACACACAATACTTGCAGTCAATGCACCAACATGCACAGACAAGTGTGCATGCATACATGCACATAATGCATAGATGTATATACACTCCCACCCACCCACACACACTCAATGTATTTTTATGATACGCCTTCCTACCCAATGCAGACAGGGGGGATTTGGCAGTGCTGCTGTGGTTCATGTTCAGGGCAGCAGGAAGGAGTTAGAGTGCTGCACTCAGTACCCAGTACTCTTGGGACAGGAGCCCTGTGGGACAATACGGCTGTGTCCTTGAAAGAGGACCTTCCTTTGTTCTGGCTCAAATACAAGCTGGATTAACAAAGGTATGGAATAAAGAGTTGTGGAGCCTGCTGAGTGATCCACTGAACAAACATGTAAACACCGGCAGTTACTGTGCACCGCCACTCACTACAGCGTATACTGTATACCCAGGCTTTTATCTAACACTAAGAGGATCTAGGTAACAACATCTAATCAAGAGCCTTAGTCCATTATCACAAAAGTACTCCAACTTCGTGTCACTTTTTTTGTTACAATAAAGCATAAAAGTGAAGGTGACTTCAGTGGAGTGAAGTCAAGTGATTTTGTGTCCGCTCTGTTTTACTCCATGTAGCCTAAGTGCACGTTAGATGGAAGAAGTACAAGGGAAACTCAAAGTACTGAACAAGACAGTCAGATGAAATGAAGAGTAGCTATATTAACATCTCATCCAAGATGTTACGTTTTAACAGTACAAGTCAGAGCCACCACTGGAAAAATACAGCAAGCGCCATGTCAAAATCTCTGCTTGGCTTGACAACTGTGAGCAGAATGGAGTGGGTTTTTTTTTATTTTTTTTTTTAAATAGGAGATATATGAAAAGGTGACTGTAAGGGCAACTGGATCCCTTTAGATCAAAAAAATATTTTCTTATCTTTTGTTTTATTTTAAAGGTAGAGGTTGTATTTCAGGTTATGCTTCATGCCAGGCCTATTGATCAACTTGCCAATACAATTTAAATGTATATTCATAATACATTAACACATACACATACAGTACAATAGGCCTACTGTCTGTTCCCCATTGTACCTTACTTTAAATGGACGGTAAGGTATGAGCTCTTATTCTTCACCTCCATACACTGGCTGTCACTGCAGCATGCTCATTCTTAGCTTTCTAAACTTGCCATGTGTAAACACGCAGCTACACTAATTTAATATTATGCTCGGATAAAGTGTCCGATTTGATCTCTGATCTACGAGTGTGAAGAGCAAAGAATTCCTCAGGGTCAACGCGGAAGACAGGGGTCCGCAACCTGTAAATCGCTACTGCCCTTCCCGTTAGACTAATGACTTGATTAAACAAACCACTCGAGCCGAACAAGGCAACATGCAAATTGCCTGTTTATATAAACAACTATTTGTTGGGAGTAAAAAAAATGCCGGCCGTCCCTGTTGTCCTCACGAGGTGCATAAAATCCAGCACAGTTCACGAGCTAGATATTCTGTGCAGTAGCGGTGACGTCAAGACGCGGCGTCAGAGTGGCGGCTAGTCTGGGCTCCGAGCTCCCTCCAATTATTGCCTGTCAATCATTCTCTCTCTCTCTCTCTCTCTCTCTCTCTCTCACACACACACACACACACAACACACGACGGCAGAAACACACGCACGTACGCACGCACGCACTCACAGTCTCACACACACACACACACACACACACACACACACACACACACACACACACACACACACACACACACACACACACACACACACACCATGAAAAGTAAAAAAGTAATATTGATAAAACAAACACGAGCTCTAAGCTTGTATGACACGTAGTAGAATTTGGCTAGTAAAAATGTCTTTAACATAAATAATGTCATTCTGGGCCACAAACGCTTTAATATAGCCTAGATTTCATGCTTAACCCCGTTGGTTACGCAGGGTGAGAGTACTCTGAATATAACTTCTTAGTTAATACTTACGTTCAGTCTACATTATAAAGGCTAGTTCTAAACATAAATGACAAATGTATCTTCACACACAGCCTAATGAGCCATATCTTTGTGCCACTTGCCAGATTAGCTGGAGATCTCCAATCAGGTTTATGGCTCTTATTTTTGGTTGTAGGTTATGCGCCACCCTGATCCTAGCAGACTAGATAAGAACGTTAAATAATGCAAGATCTGGTTGAAGGATTTGTTTTTGGTGTAGACCCGATGATGATCAACCAAGTGATTAATTAATGATCATTAATTGCACCAATTAGATTTAGAATTTACCAAATAGATATAGAAATCCCAGGATCGGTTGCGTAGGCATGACACAAATTAATTCACAACTGAAACAGAGAAATCGTAGATGAAAACAACCAACTAAACAATACAAAATAGTACCGGGAAGATTAGAATATGGAAAGGTGTCGCACAAGGACTACATCCAGACAATGGTATCGACTCAATTCATGCGAAAAATGCATTTTTAAAACACATGGCCGCTTCAGACCAAAGTATTCTGAAAGCTGGGCCCTGGCCAATGTGGAAATGTCTTACATCCAATGTTGAAACAGTCAAGGGGAAACGTATAGAATAGTGTAGTATGCTATAGTATTATTTCAATGTATAGAAAATACTTTTTCCAATTACTTATCTAAAGCGTATTTAAATCAAGGGGAGACAGTGGTCAGCTCTTGGGTTTACGTGGCTTCTGGCTTTATCTGAAGGCCGATCGGCGACGCTCTGTCTTTCTGCCTGGGGTGGGCAGGTCTGCTTGTTTTGATGTGGGATAATTGTGAACAAGAATTAACAAAGTCTCGCTAATGGCCCCCACTTGGCAATCACGGGCGTACTTGCTACATGTCTGCACCACCAAGTGAGTGAGGCTACTATTAATATGTAAAGCGATGTTTGATCGCTCGCACTACGCATACAAAAGCAATGTTTGCACAAGAAGAATTTTGTGGCTTCTAATTTACAACAATTACACTCCCAAAACAATGGGTCCCACTGTAGGAGCCATAATTCTCCGCCCCAGCCAATGCCCGAGGTGTCGAGAGCTGTGTTTGTTTGTGTAACAGCTTGATGTGAAAATTGACACTTGCCGTTTTTGTTGTTTTAAACTGTGATTACTGGACCTGTTAGGCAACTAATACTGATTCTGTTGTCAATGGATCTCTAACTAATAATCTGAATTTATCATATGCCTAAACAGCTTTTCTAGAGATAGTCTAAGTAGGCTAGCCTATGCATGTCAGTAAATAGATGGGAAAATGTCTCTCGATGCTGAAAATTCTTGGAATGTATTTGTGAGTTAGTGAAGAGCTGACATAAATTGCTAACTAAACAAATATTACATTATACACTTTCATTCAGTCTGCCTCAAGCATGTAGCCATTTTCTATGGTGATTGTTGACTGTCACAGTCATCCAATTCACACACCTGTTCATTTAAAAGCTCCAAATCTCCTTGCCCCTCGGTCTTTTTATATTTGTAAAAAAAAATAAGACATTATCATTTGGTAGGGTGAAGCTCTGCGTAATTTAGAAGATCTCAATAAATTGGCTTGTTGATTGATGTGTCTCTCAGTGCGTTCGGCGGTGACCATCATAGGCCGATAGCTCCAGTGGGCATCAGTGCGCACCGATATGAACCAATGGTAGTGTGGGCGTGCTCCGATTGGCCCGCTGGAGGTCACTGCGAACCAGAGACTCCGCCCCTGCTCGTATGATATGGAATTTACTGGCGCCAGTTCCGACAGTGTACAAGCACAATTCATTAATGAGCCAAGCATACGCAGTGGCTGAGACAACTTGTCTTGAGAGCGTAGACTTCTACAATTAAGTTACATAAAGTTCTGCGTGAGAAAACAATTTCGCGTGTTGACAAGAAGGGGGATTAGCAGTTTTCCACACGGACTAATATTGGATGAAATTAGGCTACAATGAGGAAACCAATGCTGAAATGTTTCTTTGCGCTGTAAGTATGGAACACTAATATTCAATTTTAATAGAAAATGTCTGTTTAAAATAAGGGTAGGCCTATAACAGACAGAGACGGTGGACATTGTAATGTATTACTTAACGTTTACGAAATCGTTGAGGTTTCAACTCGGCAAGACCACGACTGTTAAAATCAGCGAATAAACGCGCATTTTCAGCAAGAATAGTCCATCTTGATTGCCAGACCGTTTTAAATGTAGGAATCATAACAACGTGTGTTTTTATATATTTTGCAGGTTTAAAGACGAATGAGAAGACCGACTAAGGAGGATTCCTACTTGTAGAAAACGACTGAAAGCAAAACGGACACAAACAAAGTCATATTATTATCATAGCTTAAAATATATTTGCTTCAGATCTACGAGACACAACGTATAGGCTTGTTTCACAGACGGAACAATCTAAGCCTCACAGGTTTCGTTACTTTTAGGAAGAACGTCACCAAAGTTTTGATCCTACTTTAAAGTACACGGACGATTAGGAGATGGAGGTCGCAGCCGATCAATCTCGGTGGATGGCGCATCATCATGCGGTACTTAATGGTCAGCACCCAGATAGCCACCATCACGGTCTGACACATAACTACATGGAGCCCATGGCGCCGCTTCTACCCCCGGACGAAGTGGACGTGTTCTTGAACCATTTGGATTCGCAGGGCAACCCTTACTACCCAAACTCAAGGGCTCGAGTATCATATGGCCAGGCTCACGGTGAGTACCAGGCAGCTTTACATTATGAAAGTCCCCTCAACGGTCTTTGAATTGTGTTTGTAGCGTTATATTTATTGTAGTGGGATAGCATTTCATGATATTTCATGAACATGGCTGTCACGGGGCTTTACTCCCCCTGCCTGTACTGCACTTGTATTTGAAACGGGCTTCTTTGAAGCAATTGACATTATGATTGGCGTTATTTTGTTTCGAGTCAGTTATCCTGTTCATTTGGTTAGTACATATTGTGGGTGTAATATAAATATATAGAATACAACTGATGTTTGCTGAGGTCAAGCGTGATACATATGCGGCCTAAAGGCAAAATCTGTCCAGTTGCGGTAGGCCTCGAACATTTTATATGATGGCTTTCATGCATTCCCTGGAGCTGAAGCTCGTGCAAGACACCTCTGTCTAAGCCCACATAAACAAACCTCATAGTTGATATTTTAGTAATTTAAGTGTTCAGAAACAATGTGATTGGAGTAAAAATTGAACACTGCATTATGGTCAGCTGCTGTCACCGCAATATGCAGTTAAGCAGAAATAATAAGAAAGGGAGAAAATCTAGCAAATGGCATGGGGAGGAAAGGGAAGTGCATGTAATTTATTCCCTCTCAGCTGGTGTTGGGGAGAAAGAGAGAGAGAGAGAGAGTGAGCGAGAGAGAGAGAGACTTCCCGGATACAAAATCAAAACGAAAATTTCGGATAACGTTCTTCCAAGTTGCTAATTTGTGCGAAGCACGAGCAGAACTGCTCCAGGCGAACGCTTTCACAAGGCCTCTGTTTTGCATCTGAACTTTTCTTTATGTCACATTCTTTGTGTGTGGAACTTTCCTTTTAACTGCGTGAAAGGCGCAACAAAGACATTTGATGAGAATCAGGGTATTTTTTTTACAACTCCTTCGAAGCTTATTGCGATTGAAGCTCGTTTCGTGAAGCTTACAAAAAATCTAAAAGTCATCCAAAAAGGGATGATAGGCTAATAAGCGACTTCTTGAATCGTTACATAACTGGTACTACTGGAGAAATCAAACTTAGCATACTCAATGTCGAGTTCGTACTGTCTGGAGAGTGAATCCACAGGTGGGATATTTTTATCTTGTTAAACTGACATTGCTGTTGTTGTCATTGCTGTTGTTGTTAATTTGGTGATTTAATGAGGGGTGAATGACAGTTCTTTAATTTACCATTTCAGCTCGTCTCACTGGAAGTCAAGTCTGCCGGCCACACCTTATCCACAGCCCGGGCATTTCGTGGCTGGACAGCGGCAAGGCAGCTTTCTCTGCTGCTCATCATCATAACGCATGGGCGGTCAGCCACTTCAGCAAGCCCGGACTGCACCCTGCTAGTGCCGGTTACCCTTGCAGCAGCAGTTCCAGCACTGCCCCAGTCTCATCTCTCACCTCTGCGTCCCACTCCAGCCCTCATCACCTATACAGTTTCCCCCCAACGCCGCCGAAGGACGTGTCTCCGGACCCAGGTCCGTCCTCTCCAACCTCATCTGCAACAAGAATGGACGAGAAGGAGTGCATTAAGTACCAAGTGTCATTGACCGATGGCATGAAAATGGAGGGATGTAGTCCACTTCGAAGCAGCCTGGCGACCATGGGTTCCCAGACTCCTTCTACTCATCACCCCATCCCAACATACCCTACATATTCACTCCCAAACCCACACGACTACGGCGGCAGCATATTCCACCCTGGTAGCCTCCTAGGCGGATCAGCATCCAGTTTCACACCAAAGTGTAAAAGCAAACCCCGATCGAGCTCAGGTGAGTTTCCCTACCTCGAATGGAAAATTCAACAATTTCGCTATAGTTGTACAACTAATGTGTGAATGTAAACCTCTGTTCATGAAGTTAATATAACTCGAGTGCGATCATTTATATGTCTACGCAGTAAGGACTTCAAAGTCTCTGCTTAATTAATCTGGGTTCGCCTAAATTCTTAAAACAGACCATATTTTACAATATGACCTTGTCAGGACTCTTCTATTGTTCTCTCAGCACTGTTTTCTGTTCTCAACATGTCTGGACAGTTCTTATCTGACCAATCAGATTGGTCACTTGTAAACACCTTCAGCTCTAAAGGGATAGCCTACTTAAGTGGTGTTATCAGGGTCACTGATTACTGGCGCAAATATTTTCAAGCAATTTATCCCGCTTATTCGCCACTTCTATTAACAATTGCGTGTTGACACACGGACGGCCATACAATATATATTAAGTGGGATATGCCATTTTAAAGAAAAAGTTAGATTAATTGTAACATAATACACGTGTATTGCAATAGGCTATATATACATACACACATATTTTTTTTAACAGTGAGTTATATAACCATACATCTTTTTCTAGTTCAACCGATTGGCCTAAATGCCTTTTGGCTCAAAGGCCATGTTTCATTATAGCATCTCATTTTGGCTGTTGCTCAGCTTTGCCTTGTTTTCTTTTAAAATGAGGCCGTATTACGCTTTAAAAATGCAGGAGTCACGACGCTCTGGCTCCTGCCATATCCTGTATACCTCTGGGTGAACAAATCACGACGCGCACCCCGCCCACCCGTAGCCCCAACACTAACAAAGCTTCGGCGGGACACGCCGTCACAGGCGACAGGGTCCCGCTGTTTGTATTTTTAAGTGTAGACTGGGCCTGTTGGGTTGCAGAGAGCAGTTTGCCAGAGAAAATACGATTATGATGATGTGGAAGAGTATAAAGACAGCTGTGATGATCACAATAATGAAAATGGTTTATTATATTTTTAAACTGCTCTGATTGCATGGTAGTGCAAGCTATTATGCTCTTTCTTTTACTTGACAATTTTATGCACAACATGTGCAGCAGATTTGTAAAAAAAAAACTGTTGTAATTGCTGTTAAATGGGTATAATGCCATAATCCCTTTACCTCTTGGCAGTTGAGTACTCAGTGTTTGTCATTCAATACCTAACACAGTAGGCCTACCTCAAAAAACAAACAAACAAAACAAGGATCATGCATACGATTATGGTTACAATTGTGTAAATTCCCTTTCTAATATCTTCTGACACCTCTTTTAAGGTTGTGGTTACACTGTTGTTTTTAGTTACCAGCCTCTAAGCAGAACCCATTCTTTGTACAACAGCATTCTCTTCCAACATGGAGAAGCCTTGCCCTGATACCATTACCTTCGCTTGACTGGTGTAGCAAACTAGAGAGAGAGAGAAAGCAGGCAAAATGGCTGTTTTACCAACAACAAACACTTCAAAAGGAGCGGCTCCTTTGTCCAGACAAGATTCCTTTCTTGATCTTGGGAGGGACTGGGTGTCGCTGACATTATAATATGAATAATAGCAAGATGCTGAAGGAGGAGGGAAACATATAATAAAATTGACCTGGCCAGCACGTTTTGGAGCTGTCAGTGAAGTAACTTCTCATTTGTGTTAAGTTGAAATGAGATGGAGGATTGGCAGCTTCGTGTGGTGCGTTTCCTAGTCCTAGCTCTCACCCTGGCACAGTCCAAGTGCAGGCCAATTGACAGAGCTTCAACTTAGTGGACAATTCTGTCAGGAAAAAATATGATCGTGCATGCCCACAAGAAGCACTTTAATCTTAAACAGCAAAATTAAAAAAGCAGAATTGTGGGGATGATATGAAAAATCTGATATAGAAAGAGATATGTCCAACGCATGTGGTCACATTTAGTGTGGCAGATCTCTCAGTATCTTAGAGGTTGCGATGTGTCCATAAACTTTCTACTACTGCAAACAGTGATACGTGCTAATCTGATAAATTATGTAATGCTTTTTCTAAATGGACACCTTGTGCACTCAACACATTCTTGCTGCTCCTTTGACTTCCTGCACAGCTCAGCTTACATGGAGGTGTCTGTGTCAACGACAGCTCTTGCACTCGTAGGCAGTCTGAATTACTGACTGGGATTCAATGAACCGCTGATGGACATTGTCCCCACTGAACTCACCCAACAGTTGATGCGTGTGTGATAAATGCAATACATTTTCATGTGACACAAGAACCCCCCCAGCGGCTCTCATTGCCAGTGCTCTCTGGGGTTTTTAATAATGGTTCAGTGTTTTTGGAGGATCTGTTGTGTGAGGGATGTTGTTCAGACGTCTTAATTATATAAATTTTTGTTTGTCTTTCTCTCCGCTGAATTCTGCACAGAGGGCCGTGAGTGTGTGAACTGCGGTGCCACCTCCACACCGCTGTGGCGGCGAGACGGGACGGGCCACTACCTCTGCAACGCCTGCGGCCTCTACCACAAGATGAACGGCCAGAACCGGCCCCTGATCAAGCCCAAGCGCAGACTGGTGAGTACCACAGTGAGTCCAGCAGATCTCTTGCTTGAGACCCCGCCGACTCTCTTGCCCTGCCCTCCCCACACCCCCTCCAGTAGGCCTGCGAGAAAGGGGGGCCAAATGGGAGCACAAAGCCGCGGCCATGAGTACAATTCCAGGAAAGTTATATTTTCCCTATGATCTTCCGGGAATTGTTTGTCACCTTCACCCCCCGGCGATCCCCAACACTGCCTGTTACAATACAGCTACTATTGCTATTGTTACTGCTATCATTATTGCAGGTACTTCGGATACTGTCACTGATACCAATGCCCATGCTGATTTAATTAACAACGCTTTGTGGATGGATGTTAAACTGGCCACATGCAGCCATAATTTCCAAGCATAGCTCTTGTGTGCTTTACAATTTTAAAATACATGGCAACCTCAGCATTTCTCCTTGTAGTATAATTATTTTCCTTATCTGGATACTGTATTTTTGGTTTCTGAATTATACCAGTTTATTTAACAGAGGTTTTGACAACCTCAATGTTTGGTTGGTCTCTACCTGATTAGATAACCTAAAGGACAGAGGCACACATTAATCAATATTTAAGTAACCTACTGCAGATAGAAATAACATTGCATCTTTTTGAAACTGTGCACACGTCTGATTGTAATCAGAGGGCATGTGGAACTCCAGATCATCCAGGACATAAATAGCCATGGGCCTCAGAATAATGTTTCTGTTGGAAGGATGATAATTTACTCCGAATAATAGTGAAGAAGACCTATCTCAAGTTCAGTTTGATCTTGCAATCCGAGTGTATTTTTAGCCTTCTTGCTTTCTTCACCGAGGAAAGATGTCAGGGCACCTGTAATCGTTAGAGATGGGCTGTGCTGCTCTCTGTCACGTTCAGTTAGTCTGGGTTCATCGCCTTAACGCACTGCGTCAGATGATCGCGAGGACTGTGCTGGCGACAAATTACTTAATGGAGTGGAACAGCATTAGTCCATCATGTCATAATTTCATTTGCACTCGCTGGGTGACCTTCAAGTGTGAATTACCCGCGCAAAGAGTCACAAGAGACGTCTTATTTTCCCGTCGCGATACAAAGGATGAGGATAAATGTGATTGTAAAGCGCAATGAGCCTGGATAGGAAAAGACGTTAAATCTCGCTCGAATTACACACGTTTATGTCATTTTTTAAAAATAATTATAATTATAATAATTATTGGTATTATTCTGATTATTATTACTATTTTTTTTTTCTAGTTCAGAATAAAACACATAAAAATACATTTACAAATTTCATTTAGGATTTTTCGGCTTGCTCCATTCTGCTGTGCTTTCCCAGCAAAAAAGTCCATTATATTTTCCATGGAGTCTGAGGCCACAGCTTTGCCTTTCAGCTGAAGTGTTTTCAGAGTTCTGTTCAAAGGCCATCCAGTTGTTTCCTATCCGGATATCTGCCCGGGAACGATAAGGAAGCTAGGCTGCCGGGTGTTTCCGTCTTCAACAAACCCTGCTGAATTTTGTACGGTCCCGGCAGGCCAGACTCTGACATATACTGTAAAGCGATTATCACAACACTGTAGGACCCAGTTATGTGTGAAGAGAGAAGGCAAAGGGCGGGGATGGTGGTGGTAGGGATTGGAAAATAAATGGATTTATGCTCTTGCTCTCTTGTTTGTCATGGTCGGTTGGCACTGAGCTTGAGCATCGGAATGCGCGTGTTTTTGTTTTTGTCTTCTTTTTTGTTTAAATGTTTAAAGACGGGGCCGTAGTATTTTAGAAAGACTTTTGCATTGATAAGAATGCCTTTAGACCATAAATCAAGCCAACGCACGTAGTTTCTTCATAGTTAGCTGTAGGGGGAATTGCATTGTATGCCTATCAATGTTTCCTATTATGTGTGAAAAATTGATCTGTAATGGACACAAAGCGAACAGAAACGCGACAACTAGGTCCCCCAGACGCCCCTCCTCCAACATACTTGAATCTGTTGATCAAGGAAAACTGGGCAACCGAAAAGGGATAGATTAACGACGTATCTGACAAAGCTAATGGTGTATGGCAGCAATATCTGGTACAGGGAGGACACAACGGGCTTTACTAGACGCAGCTTTCGCAATCATGCGCAAATTGGAAAATTGAATTAAGCTTGTATAAATGCACGGAATATATTCAATTAGTTCAATACAGAGGCGACTCCCTGTAAGCAATTTCATGTGTCTAACTGGCGCTGGCTTTGATGTTATTTGAGGAGCGTTTTGAAATGCTGTCTGGTCTAGAGTACACATAGCAACAGAAAGTCATAATATTTGTCACCCCAGCTACGCCGTAAGATCTTTATCAATTTCAACCAGGGAATGGAGCTCAAACCAGCTGTGCTATTCCATATCAGTTGGACTGTGCAAGGGCCTCGGTCACAACTCAAATTTAATAATTTATTCATAAGTATAATTGCCTCAAACACGCTTATTATCTGTCGCATTGCGAAATGGGTTGGTAGTTGGGTGTTGCCTAGAAGCACTGTTACTGACACCGTTAGAGTTTATAATTAAATGAAAATGCGGAAAGCTCGGGGTGTTTCTAATAACCAAACATGGCACACCACTTTCTGGAGCTGTAAATAATAAACACCAATTTTTTTTAAAGATTGTTTCAGTTTCTTAACCTTGACACTAATTGTTTCTTGTATTTCTTTCTCATAGTCCGCTGCACGACGAGCCGGCACCTGCTGCGCTAACTGCCAGACAACGACTACTACCCTTTGGAGGCGCAATGGGAATGGTGACCCCGTTTGCAACGCCTGCGGCCTCTACTTCAAACTGCACAACGTAAGTGGCCAAATCACACGTTGACAAAAAGAAAAAAACACACTGAATGCGAGGTGGTCAAGTGGGCGGACAGCTTCTATCGATTTAAGAGAAGGCAGTTTGGGTACGCAAAGCCGGCTTTCCCTGTCAAGCAGAACCAGTTGGCCGTTTTGGCTTTTATTTTTCATGCGCTGGTTCAATGGGGGGCGTTATCCCCAAGAGGGTCTGCAGGGTGGGACTGCCATTCAAGCACCGGCGTCAGTTATACCAATTCAATGTCCTCTGAAACTAGTCTTTTCATGTTCAGCGTGGATTCTAACGCTATGTTTACGGAATGAGCAGTTTTTGTTAAATGAGAGAGGTGGAACAATGGTGTTACATATTAAATCATGCCAATAAGCAGAATTACTTAGCCAAGACGCAGATGAAGACAGTGTGCCATATATTCATGGTCCAAGAAGTGTGACCGGTTTACAAATCCACTTAACAAGTACAGCTATGACTTAACATAGCAAACACTCAGAAAAGGCATTTCCCAACTTCAAAACACTGTGATGAGAAACAGTAGAATGAGTCTGACAAAATTTCTGAAAATGACTGACTTTTCAGTTCCTCATCTGTCCGACTTTTCCATGATTTCATATTGTTCGAGTTCTGTCCTATTTACAGCTTGAACTAACAGCAACCCAATCAAAAACACATGCACATCATAACGTCTTCGGAAGTATTTCCATGAAAAACAATTTTCACAATTAATATACAAACTGCTGCATTGCCTGAAGATACAGCAGTGAAACACATTTCATGGCTCTCTTGTGGTTGTTTACAGAATATTACTTTAGTGTAAAATGCTATGTCTATGAATTACACACCTTTTCACTAATCCTGTCCCAGAAGCAACACTCTTTTCATGAGTGCTTGTTAATTTTCAACACCACTATTTCTTTTTCCGGGAAAGGCTTGCCAGACCCAATAGCATGATTTAACGGCCTAACCACGCCACACATCACGCTGCCATTCACTCTGTCCTCAGTGCTAACCGTCGCTTTAATTCCTCTCCGCAGGTGAACAGACCGTTGACCATGAAGAAGGAGGGCATCCAAACGCGCAACCGCAAGATGTCCAGCAAGTCCAAGCGCAGCAAGCGGGTGGGTGACGGCTACGACGAGCTCTCCAAGTGCATGCAGGACAAGAACTCCCCGTTCGGCGGCCACGGGTCCCTGGGCCACATGGGCCACATGGGCCACCTGCCGCCCTTCAGCCACTCCGGACACATGCTGCCCACCCCCACCCCCATCCACCCCAGCTTCAGCCACCCGCACCACTCCGGCCGCTCGCCCGCCTGGGCCGAGCCGCACTGAGAGAGAGATAGAGAGAGAGAGAGAGAGAGAGAGAGACCGCGAGAGCGTCTAGGACAGACACACTTGAATCTCTCCCACCGCCAACCACCACGACCATGACCACCACCACAACAACCGAACCCCCCTCAATTTCGCCCGAGGCCCTGCAAACCTTTTTTGCTCTCGATCATCCTCATCCTATCTCTCCTATCTCGGCCCCCCCCCCGTCTCCTGTGCTCGGCTGTTGTCAGTCACATTCATCCTCGCCTTGTAGCCAAAGCCCTGTTGCTGCTTCACTTCGGGGGAAGACGGAGCAGAACGGCGGCACTTGGCTGGACTTTTCTCGCCGAGGATGGACACTGTCTTGCCCCAGCTTGGTCTACAGAATGGCAGAAGGACAGAGCAGGAGTGAGAGAGAGAGAGAGAGACCCTGAGTTATCTGATTCAGTGGTCACGGCTACGAAGCTGACTAGTAAAATGGACCCCCCTTCTACCCATTTTCTAAAACCAACCTCACCTCTTTGAAAGTTGTAAAAAATAAATACAAAAAATTGAGTGTGAATGTGGGCACTCCTTCGCTTTATTTTATTTTATTTTTGTGCATATTTTGTACTGAGTCACTTTGGTACTGCCCTGAACGAGAGGACACAAGGGGTTGAGAGAGAAAGAGAAAGAGAGAGAGAGAGAGAGAGAGTGTTCCTCTGGTGTCCCTGTGGTACTAACCACTGTGTAAAGCTGGCGGCGTCCCTATCGTGGACTCGTCTCCTTGTCTAGCAGAGGACTGTCCCCTCAGACACCCCCTGAGTACAAAGGTGTCTGGAGCAGAGAGAGAGAGAGCGCGCTATCCGACTCTCATCGCCTCTTACCCCTCACCCCCCCCCCCCCACATGCTGGAATAAAGACCAATTTTAAAAGACTTTATGTACAAGAGGCAAGCAAACAAACATAAAAAAGTTTATGAAGCTTAATTGTTATTATGGTTATTATTGTTGATATAATTGTTATTATGATAATTTATTTTCACTCTGTTTATTTCGCTTTCCTCAAAACACATGGGTATATTGTTAAGAATATAATTTGATTGTTACTATCAAAAGTAAAAAAAAAAAAAAACACTGACTTATCCTAGCTAAGGCATTGTTGCTGAGCTGTATCTTTTTATCATTTTCCATTACACAAAATAAAGGAAATAAAGTTTTAATACTTAACAGTCTGTCCAGTCTGAATCACTGAGCGAAGAGGAAAAAAACTTCAAAAACATAACTTTGCATAAAACTATGAATGGAAACCATTTTTCTTACATACCATCTTGATCTGATCATTTACATATCCAACTCTGTGCATTTCATTTTATCAATTCCCTTAATCCCCAACACACACACACACACAGTCACACACACACACACACACACACACCTCATGCACAGACACATACACACATGCAGTGAAAGAGAGAGAGTACCATCGGCTATGTGAGTGTTGCAGAGAAGTGGAATTTCACCTTCGCTGCGGAGTATTTTATACTAAGCAACATCAGATGTAATGAAAGCATGTTCCTGAGCCCCCCAGCCCTGTAATGGTTTACTGCGGCCCGTCCCCTGGGAGAAGTGGCGCTGTTTAAAAAAGCATCTTTGTGGGACAGAGGCCTCCGGCTGCTCCGCTCTGACCCAGACAGCAGGCTCCAAACACACAGCGCTCCTCCAGCTTCAAACACACACACACACACACACACACACACACACACACACACACACACAGACATAGTCACACAGCCACACACAGTCACACACAGTCACACAGCCACACACACACATTCACAACATGTAAGCTAAAATAAATACACACAAACATGAACATGCAAGGACAAGCACACACACAAACAACAAATGAACACACACACACACAATAAAAACACATTCTTACACACACACACACACACACACACATACACACACCACACACAGAACCATGTTGTAGAAATGCATACACAAGTATGTTTGCATGCATGTGTGCGCATACACACACACACACACACACGAGTTTAACCCTGTGTCCACCCCCAGTCTCCCAGAATGCCCTGGTGTGGGAGCCGTTGAGTGGAGTGAGAGGAAGGACAGCGAGTCTTTAGAGCTGGAGAGAGGAGGAAGGAAAGGCAATCAGGCGGCCCGTGAGCAAACATGGAGAACCAAGGGGGAGGGGGAGTCCGTGTGTGTGTGTGTGTGTGTGTCCGTGTGTGCGTGAGTGTGTGTGTGTGAGGGGGAGTCCGTGTGTGTGTGTGTGTCCATGTGTGCGTGAGTGTGTGTGTGTGTGTGTGTGAGAGGGCTTGGGGGATGATGCTCGGACCCTTTGCTCACAGATGTACACACAGCTGAGGGCTGCAGGAAACAGCCCTTAACTCTCCCTCTCTCTCTCTCATTTTCAGTCGTTTAACGAAAACCCAAGAACTGAGGAAACCGTCGGCAGGGGCCAACAGCTAATGAGAGAGGCCGATTAGAGGGGCCTCAATCGAAGGTCAACACTGGGGGCCTTGCTGCGCGCGCATGCTCACACACTCACACACACACACACACACACACACACACACACACACACACACACACACACACACACACACACACACACACACACACACACACACACACACACACACACACACACACACACACACACACACACACACACACACACACACACACACACACACACACCCTCCCATCTGGGCCCTTCAAGGCCAGGTCACCCTGGTGTTCGAAGCCCAAGCCCCTGGCCCTTCTCCACCCTCTCCTGCGCTCCTCTCCAAACCCGAGTCCCCAGCGCGCGTGTGTGCGAAGCCCGCCATGACACGCCGCCTGGCCTGAGGTGCGGCGCGCCGCGGCCCCCAGGAACCAGCGAGCCTGCCGGCGCGGCCAGAGGAGACTCGCGCTGCATTAGCAGCCCCACTGTTTCGGGGCCCGGCGCGCGTCGTCTGCCAGTGCTGGCCACTGCCGGGGCTGTCTCTGTCGTTCCGCTTGGCTGCGCTCCCGGAGCATTGAAACGTCCACCCCGGCGCGGCCGGACTTCAATGGGGCCCTCGGCAGGGGGGGAAGGAGCTGTCTTCCCAAAAATAATACTGTCATCTGCCAGCAGTGCCGAGCCCGCAGAGGAAGGGAGCAAGCGAGAGAGAGACAGAGAGAGAGAGAGAGAGAGAGAGCAGCTCTATTATGCCTGCACACCAAGGCGCCACTAGGAACCTGGTACTGTGGTGGCATGTGGGTGCCCGCTCCATGCCTAGCCATGCCTGTGTGTGTATGCCCTGTGTGTGTGTGTGTGTGTGTGTGTGTGTGTTAGCTAGTGTATGTGTATGCGTGTGGGTCCAACTCAGCCTGTGTTGGAATAAACAGAGGTGCTGGATAATCCCTCGATTTCTTCCCACTATTTATGATAACATGGGGATAACCAAGTTGAGATGAGTGTGAAATAGCACAGATGGCATCCAGTCAACATTAGTCCCCGTAACAAGTTGTAACATGGATTCCTGTAAGCCGTATGGCCTTGTAGTCTTATAGAGAGGCGCAGCCCAGGAATAACTCACCCTCAGAGCCAACCATTTAAAACAATAAACAGGCAGTTTTTAATTACCTCTGAGGTAGCGGAGAGGTCATCTTTCAGACGAGGCCTTGGAACAGCCTGGCGGCCTCATATATAAGAGCTGCATGAGGTTTATGAGCCAAGACCTGGTGTTGCCCCCTCTCCCTCTCCTCCCTTTCTCTTTCTCTCTCTCGAGCGCTGTTCCCTTCATCTCCCTCTCCTCTGTGTCTCCCTCTCTCTCCCCCTCTCTCCCACTCCCTTCATGTATTTGTTTATCTATCAAATTGAATTAACGGAATCAAAAGGTGCCTCGGCCGTCCCCACACAGAGCGGAGTTAGGGAGCTCAAGATGAAAGATTAAAGGAAACGCCGGGGCCGGTTCAGCCGCAGGTCTCGCCGAGCGGTGGGGGTCAGACGACTGACCTCCGCACTGGTCCTGCTGAAAACATTTCGGATGCCCCAGCCTACCCCCCCCCCCCCACCCCACACACACACACACCCTCACCGCCCCCCCTCCTCCCGCCTCCCTCAACCTCCCACCAGCCCCAAGAGAGGGATAAAGAGGTGCACTCACTGGAGGAGGCCAGGCTGGCCTGGGTGTATAAAAATGCAGCGTGTCACCTTAGCCTGTTGGAAATGGGCGAGCGGGCGCCTCTCTCCCGCGCGCGCGACTGCACAGCCGTTATCTGCTTTTTAGCATGGAAAATGGAAACACAGTCAGGCATAGTCGGGGAGAAGGCGGCGGCGGCATTTGAAAAATATTGAAATGGCGCGGAGAGAGAGCAAAAAGCGGCGGCTTAGACGGGCACAGTGTCGGGACTGTGTTTGTGCACTGAGGCTAGCAGGGCTGGGAGAGCCGGGCCTGGCTGTGGCGCAGGGACAGAGGAGATGTCCTGGAACTGCTGCTCATGTCAGTTGGCACTGCCAGGCCCCCAGTTTGAGAGGCTTGCTGCTCGGCCAAATTCAGGCAGGAGGACATCCCAGCTCGGTCTTGACACACACACACACACACACACACACACACACACACACTCTCTCTCTCTCTCTCTGTCTCTCCCTCACACACACACACACACACACACCAGAGCGTATTCTCTCCTCTCACACCAATTGCACTAAGCCTTACAAATACAACACACACACACACACACACACACACACACACACACACACACAGTAAAGTATATACTCTCACCCCAATTGAACTAAGCCTTACAAACAACACATATATATATATGAAATATATACACAGACACACCAACTGTAGAATGATCCTAATCTAATTCTCACACTCTCCATCACAACATTACAACATATAAATTTGAACAAACACACATACCCATACAAAGAACACATACTGTATGACCAAATAGCCACAAACTTGCGTGCGCGCATACACACACACACACACACACACACACACACACACACACACACACACACACACACACACAGAGAAAACAAACCATAGCTATAGTATTATTAGCTGAACTTCCTCTTTTTGGGGGTGGCAGTCAGAAATTCATAGAAATGCAGTCAGTCCCTTGACAATAAAATGTCAGCCCAAGGGTGTGGAGAATCGTAGCTATGTTCAATTTTTTTGGGGCAGAGAGCAGTGGCCTGTGACAATAGCCATGCCCACACACAGATGTACTCATACTCTGAACATTCAGGAAGCTAATCAAAGAAATATAGTTTACAGTGATTTACTAAAGAGATTCCTAAGAGTGCGTAGTTATGAGAACAAAAAAGAAAATAAAGAATATTTTATTTTCTTAATCGCAATACATACAAAATAATAATAATAATAATAATAATAATAATAATAATATATTTATTTTTACACCAACACTGGGCTTCCTGGGCATGTAAAATGGCTTTCACACTCTATAGGAGACTTTCCAGGCAACTTCTCAACAGGCCCCAGTAAAGCCCTGAGACGCACGGCGAGGCACATTTATGAATGAGAGTGCTGAAACAAAACCCTCTCAGGAGAGTCTGTTAAGTCGACTTACATAGGGGAAAGATGTTAATATGCATGTAGCGCAGCGGCTATAGTAACACAACCCAGGCCTGACCTGACAGTGCAAAGCTCCTACTAGGCGGGTATGCTGCTGGTTGTGTGTGTGTGTGTGTGTGTGTGAGGAGGGATAGCACCTCACTTGCAGATTACGGGATGGAACTTCATGAGAGAGAGAGACAGAGAGAGAGAGACACTCTCTATGGGACTGATTCATACTCTTGTGCTCCACAGACGTCTCGCTTCAGAACCCAACTTCTCCTCAGCACCCCACCTCAGCACAGCTGCGCGTAGGCTTCAGTGAGCACACACACTTTCCCCTACTGCAACATGACCACAAACAGCATGAGATGCGGCTGAGAGTGGCTGTGCACCCAAACTCCACCTTGGCATTTGAATGATACATCTTATGACACATGAGACAGTGGAGCGACTATAACTCTTTTAATAAATCACAAGCGTGTAAATCAAAAGCATCTTACACTTGGGCTGGATCTTCCAGAATTATACTCTCCAAAAAAAATATGGAACGTGTCAAACTTGATAACTCCTATGAACGACAATGTGCCAAAGCTGGCAGTTTCTGGGTGAACAACTCCTAAGAATATGGAGCTAACTGCTGTTCCTTGAGCGGAGCTGCTGCTTTACTTTGGTGAACACCGGCTCGAGGAGTCTCTGGCTCAGAGAAGTTACAGAGCAGAGAAGTGAAAGAGAGAAAAGCATAGAATCAAAGAGTTTCACATGCTGCTCGTGGTTAAGGGCACAATTATTGCCTCTTGCGGTTTCTTATTGGTGCGACATACTGTGGAAGAAAGTGCTGCTTGTATTCCCACAAATGGGCACATTGCTACACACACGGGCGCACCACTACACGATTGAGTACTCGGCTCTGGGGTGGCTTAACCGCGTGACGTCCCCGCCTCGGCGTTGCACCACACTTTGGAAGCCTGACAATGCTGAACATCTCAGAGGCCAGTTGGAAGCAGTGTCTGGACTAAACCACAAACACCCAGTAAAGAAGCAAAGGCCTTAGTCAAGGCAGAGCAAATTCTATGAATGCTTTGTCTCCACCGTAACATTGCTGCAGGGGGAATGCGTTTGCTCATTTCTGCTGGATGTGTTGGTGTCGGACGTGACATGATGCAGAAATTATTTTCTCACCTCATTCAAGGTGTCATGCAACATTCCACACTTTTTACATATTGACTAAGAGTCATGATCACTATGACCTTTACCTCACACCGGATGCTATATCTCTTGATTAGAAATGTTAAAAGCAAATTACAGAGAAACTCACAGGGGGATGTGACAGGCAGAGTGATGCTACCTTGGTCACTTCTGAAGCCTTACTCACACTTCCACCGGGGCAAATTCTCAGTACTACTTTAAGTATTTCCCTTTGCTGTGACAGTACAGCAGTCAGCATGTTGCGTCCACGCCTACACAAATCCCACATCAGAGCAGCGACTGCTTAGGTACGTGCATGACATGACCACATTGATAATTACAGCCAACTCGAACGAATCTGGCCATGATCTGATCAAGCAGCCCATCAGTTCCAGAGTCAGCTCTAGTGTCAGCTGTACGGGTATTTCCTCATGACACACAGAGGACCTCTCAGGGCCAGGGTTTGTGTCAGCCTTACAGGGAGGCTACACAGCGGGTGCTTACACAGGATTCACGGTAGGCTATTTCGTTGCTCTGATTGGTTAGGCCTATCCAATTGAGCGCAGAGGTATTTTCCCCTGTGAGAGTTGAAATGCACCCCATAATCCCATCCCAATCAAGCAGTATCAGACTCAAATTATGACAAGAACTGAGTATGACTAGGTCAGGCTATCGTCACATCTCTAACTTCACACCTAACAGGGAGGCTTCACCAGATGTGCAACAAAAGCAATCCATTTGCCCTGCGTAAAAGTCGTTTTAGAAAACTAGTCTAATTTTTTCAAACGCGTCACGTCTGCTGTAGCCAGTTCCATTCATTATGGTGGAAGCTGATAGTTGCAGCAGATGCTATGCAAATGCTTCAGTTATGTGCCCAGTGTAGCCTCTATTCTAGTAAGAATTTAAGTCTGACACTGCTAACTTGTAGCCTACAACAGAGGCAACAAGTGTAGTGTCTAAATGTAGGCTATAACTCCTTTAGCAACTTTTTTGTGCCAACAAAATCAACCGAGGCACGCTCAGGGGATGTGATAGACTAGGCCCAACTGCTCATTGGTGCGAACTGCTTTGGTTCGGGCATAGTTGCTGATCAATGGAATAAGTCCAAACCAAACTTCCTGACCCAAAATGTTGAAGGTGGGGTGAAATTCGGGCTGGCTTTGCAGGCTAATAATGATGCATTTTACTTACACACCATGCTACATATGATGTTGCTATTGTAGTACTGTGTACGATACTTGACTTGCCAAAAAGGTATATTTGCACAACATACAGGACAATTCACAGATAACCACTGCAGTATACACTTGAGGGCGCTTAATGCATTCTGCCGTATAAATACATCAGAGAAATGCCTAAGCATTCAAGTAAGTAAGGAAATGGAGAAAGGACTTTGGAGTCAAGTTATACCTGCCTCTTAATTCATAATGACATGCAGCATGCTAAGCAGCTCCAGAGTTTGATAAATGGGACTGTAAGTGAAAACGCTGGTGTGGATGGATACATCTGTCACAGGGTGCGGCCTGGGTCCTGCCTTCTCCTCTCTCTCTTTCTCACAACCCCCCACCACCCACCCCCTCTCGGTGTAACTGGGTCAGCTCTCTCACCTGAAACAGCTAGCATTCAGTGCCCCCCCCCACCCCCCCCACCCACACACACACACACACACACACTCCCTACACCCTACCCCCCACCCCCTCATCCCTAAAAGCCCTAGGGACAGCCTCACATTCAGGCCCTCCTGTTCTTCTCTAAGGCAGACAAATTCATCCCCGCTGTCTGCGCACAAACAGGCGCATTCATCCCGGCTCCCCGGCACAAAAAAGACGGAGGGCCAAGTGCTAATACCAGGCAAGGGCTCCTGGGAGTGGGCGTCTGGACTCACTATCCTGTTCCGCACCCGCACAATGGCTCCGCGCAGCTCTCACTGCCTGGTAACCGGAGAGGGTGAATCTAGGCCAGGCTGGCCAAGTGCCAGGGTTGAGAGGTGGAGGTACGGGGCCCGCGGTGGCTGTCTAGGGGATGGCGGAGGTGGTGGAGGTGGAGGTGGAGGTACCGGGGATGTTCCTGGGAAGTTGCAGAGGGACACCGCTGACCAGACAACAGCAGGGAGAGGGGGCCCTCTGAGACCTCAACCTCTCCTCCGTTTCCCTCCTGAAGCTTCAAAGCATAAAAACGACCCAAAAAAGATCCCTTTTCCTGAGCACGCTCCCTTTACTCAAGTTCTGAAGCAGCCCTCTTGGCCTTGTGACTTTGTTGAGTGTATGCAACAACAACAACAAAAAAATGCATGCCTTTAAACTGTGTGGCCTTTAAAATGTTAAAATGATTTTCATGCTGCCTCTTTATTCTCTCTCTATTTTTTATTTTTTTTTCCCGTTTTGGAGCAAATCGATTTGGACCTTTAACATTAAGCTATAGATGCTGGGGCACAAAGAGGCTCCGTCTCCATTGTGTGGTCCGCCTGCAGACAGGAGCCAGGCTGCTAGGCCTCATTACAATCCGCTTTGGCTGCCCAGTGATGCGGAAAGCGAGCTCTGCAGGTGAGGGCCACGGCAGAGTGCTCTGTGAAGGTTTATCCGCGCCGCCTCGCACCGTCGTCTGTCTCCCCCCCCCACCACCCACCTCCTATTTTTGCTGTTGTGTCTGGGAGCCATCAGCCGTTCGCCTTCCCCAGGTCCTACGTGTTCTCAGTATCTGATCCTGCGCTGTGCCAGGGGTGGCTTAAGACGCAGAACGCACGGGAGGGGTGTTTGGAGCGCGGGGAGCACAAAGAGGCAAAACAACAACAAACCCAACAGCCACCATGATGCGCATGCTTTAAGGGGAACAACTCCTCGCACAAAGTCAAAAGACAAACAGACGCGCACACACCCACACACCCACACACACACAAGCAAACAACACACACGTACAAAGATAAAAACGGAGGGGAGTGAGAGTAAAAGGTGGATGAACAACAAAATAGCTTTCATTATTATCTCATTACCTCAGCACTAGCCGTCAAATGAGTTTGATACGTACTCGCCAGCATCGGCTTAGTCACAGAGGTCAGTGCAAGCAGACTGTTACGCAAGACAGAGGGCCCCTTGAACTTGAAGTCGAAGAAGTGAACCATGACAGGCCATCACCACTCTTTAGCTCGTGCGTGGGCCGGGCACTCCATGGCGTCGCCATAGCTGCCCTTGCTGCGTGCAACGTATGACAGACAGCAGTCTATCAGAGATTAGGAGAGGGTGTTTGGGCACGCAGAGGGGCCAGTGGCGGAGGAGGAGGACACGTATCAAGCGCTAGATCGGTATGAAAGGCAGCTTCTCTCTCTCTCTCTCTCTCGTTCTCTATCTCTCTCTCTTCTTCCTTCTCTCTGTCTCACTCTCTCGTTTGCGCAGCAGGATGTTGCAACTCCAGCATCTTGTAGGCCTTATCTCCCAGTAGCAGATATGCAGAGTTTGATATGCATCTGTAAAATGGTAGGAAATGACAGTCTCTGAAAATACATGATGAGTCAAAAGAAACGATGCGTGTCTCACTTCTCTCTCTCTCTCTCTCTCTCTTTTTCACTCTCTCTCTCTCTCTCTCTCTCTCTCTCTCCTCTCTATCTCACTCTGCACTAGGCTGATTGCACTGAGCATCAGATCCCTCATTTAGGGCTGCTCGAATATGTGCAAAGAAGATTATCTGTATTATCAGATATGTTATGTAGTGAGTGTGTACGTGTGTGTGTGTGTGTGTGTGTGTGTGTGTGTGTGTGTGTGTGACAGTCGGCGCATGTGTGTGCATGTGTGTTTGGGCTGACGTGCGCTTGAATGCATCATGAATGTGCACAGGTATGAGGAGGATGAACTGATTGGCATCATTCAGATGTCATCTCTCCCTCCCTCCCTCCCTCCTCCCTCTCTCTATCTCTTCCTCTCTTCCCTTGCTTCCTTTTCTCTCTCTCTCTCTCTCTCTCTCTCTCTTTCCTTGCCTCCTTTTCTCTCTCTCTCTCTACCTCCCTCCATCTCTCTCTCTGCTCCAGCAGCAGTAGAAGCCCCAGATAAGGGCATGTCCTCGTCAGCAAGCTGAGCGCTTTGATCATCAGCCCCTCATCCTGCACGCTGGGGTGGCTGTGGTTTTGGAGGTTATTATCATGGGATCATCATCGCAGACGAAAGAGAGGAGCGACAGAGAGCGAGCGAGAGAGAGGGAGGGAGGGAGGGAGGGAGGGAGGGAGGGATGGAGCGAGGTGCAGGATGTGGCAGGGCCAATAGACGTGACAGCAGCAGAGTATCAAATGAACATGCAGACATACTTGTGCACAAACCCGCAGTCTCAAACACCTTGCATAAACATTACAGGCATTCACACGTAACATGCACACAAGACGTGTACAAACATACATGCACACAACTTCATACACACAAGCACACACTAAAATGCACACATGCACACACATGTGCACACACACACAAACAATCGTTTTTTTAGGCCCTCCCTCCACTCCTGTCTAGCATAGCGCAGGCAGGCATCAATGGCATCTTTGGACAGTTTCCTCTGGAGAGTCTCCTCCGCATGGATCAGGTTCTGGCTGCCGCATTCACGCAGAACAGAGAGGCACTGATTCATCCTGACTCACTGTCCTTACCTATTCCCTCATGTCCATCTCCTTCTTTCTTACTCTCTCACTCACTCACTCACTCCCTCACTCACTCAGACTCTCTTTCTCTCTCTCTCTCTCTCTCTCTCTCAGGCCTTCGCTCTCTCCGCACCTCCCTCGCTCCCTTTCTCTTTCTGTCTCTGTCTCTGGCCCGAGTGGCTGGTTGACATATGGCTCTAATTGACTCCCAGCTTGCCAATCCATCACAGGTGGCTGTCAGACACACGGTGTGGCAACTGTAGCACAAACACTTTCACTCAGAACACACACACACACACACACACACACACACACACACACACACACACACACACACACACACACACACACACACACACGTGCACAAATGCAGTTACGTAAATCCACCCATCCACCACACCATACACACATGCACGCACACTTTGCACACACACACACACACACACACACACACCTTAGGGGGTGTTTATCTGAGAGGGTGGTCTATCAGCAGGGGTTCTGTAGGGTGGTGTGGATGGTAGGATTACCGGCAGGTACGGCTCATAATTATGCAACTGTCCTCATATTGCATGCATCGTTCAGTTCCCCTTCCCTTTTTAAACAGCACTGTGGTCTAATGAGCAATACAAAGGAAGACAAACAAGAACAGAAACATAGAAAAAATAATTTAGAAAAAAAAGAAAGAAAGAAAAAACTCCCCCCCCCCGAGAGAACCACAAAGTTGCGGATCGTTATCGAGTATTAGTGTCACGATCAAAGGCTACAGGGGACGGCCCTCACAGATTGCACCGCTTCATCCTGCCTCATGCAAAACCCTATAAAAGGGCAGAAACACTCAACGCTTCAATGCAGCCGGGCCAGCGTCTTCCCCAAACAAGGGAGGCAATATCATTTTACTACCCCACCTCCCTGCAGTGGAAAACCACTGTGAGGCACATGCGCTGCCGCCCCCCCCTGGGGTCACTCACTACCCAACAGCCCCTGCTTCAGGCGTGACATCACACAGGTCAGGGGGCTCAGGGAGAAACAGGGTGGGGTGGTGGGGGGAGGCAGAGGAGGGGGGGGGGGGGGGGGCAAGCGGTTGATGAAACAGTGGATCCAGAGAGAGAGAGAGAGAGAGAGAGAGGGAGAGAGAGAAGAGTGAAAGAAAGGGGCAGAGAGAGAGTAAGAAAGCCAGGGAGAGAGCGAGAGAGCAAGAGAGAGAAACAGCAGAAGACAAAGAAAAAGTGGAGAGGCTTTTGATTAGTTTCCTTGGCTGGGAGACAAAACTGTAAGGAATGCAGGGCAAAAGGTTAAAGTGAAGTGATCAGAGAGAGAGAGAGAGAGAGAGAGGGAGAGAGAGGAAGAGAGAGAAGGAAAGTGTGAGTGTTAAAAGATACAGAGAGTGAGAGAGAGGGAGTAAGAAGGGACTGAGAGAGAGAGAGAGGGAGAGAGAGAGAGAGCGGTAGAGAGGGAAAACATGTAGAGGAAGAGCAGAGCACAGAAGAGTGCTGAGTAAGCCCGCATGGCATGACTCTCTGTTGATGAATTTCCCCTTGAACCGAACTGCTCTCCCCCCATGCCATCCATCCACTGCCTGGACAGACAGGCACAGGCCAAACATTTCACTAGAGCTGAGTTTGGCTATGGTTAGTGATGCTATGCTACACACCAAGTTTGGCTGTGGTCAACAATTGTACGCGACACACACTTCGAGCTTGACTATGGTTAGTGATTACATGCTATAGAGTTTGAGTTTGGTTATGGTTAGCAATAGTACGGCACACAGTTTGAGTTTGGCTAGAGTTAGCAATTATACGCTACACACAGTTTGAGTTTGACTATGGTTAGTGATTGTACACCACACAGTGAGTTTGGCTATGGTTAGCAACTATATGCTACCATGTTTGAGTTTGGCTGTGGTTAGCGACACACCTTAACACTGGTGGTGGACTGCGGAAACTTGTGAAGGAAAGTAGATCTGTGGGGATAAGACAAACATTATGAGATTCTTAAAAACAAGACATTCTTTCATTCAAGTCATAAATGCATGGGGTAACAATAATGCAATTACTCTGATTGGATTCAGTATGTCACAGACTTCCCCCTCTCCTACAAATACTGACGTGTTTGTCTGGACACAAACAGTTGTCAGAGCACCACGGCAGACTAGAGGTTTACAGCTATGCATAAACACGCATGTGTATTACACATTTATAGGCCTTATTTATGGCCTTTTATTGATGGTGTCACAGTAAATTACTACATTATGTCACGATAAGGACATCTCTTAGCGGGGTCTTTGTGTTTCCTGTCTTACCAGCAGCACACCAAAAAACCATGGAGATAAAGGGTTAGTGAGTTTATCGCGCCAGAACTTTCTGTTTTCACACATTTTCTGCGACTGCACCTCTGATCTGAATCTATCACATTTCCACATCTCTATCTACATCTATCTGTATCAGATATACTGTTACAGGACTCTCTAACACATTCCCCCCAACTTACTCTATGAGCTGTGGTATTTCTGTGTGTGTGTGTGTGTGTGTGTGTGTGTGTGTGTGTGTATGTGTATGTATAACACAGAGAGTTGTGGTATTTGTGTGTTTGTATGAAGCAAAGAGCTCTCTATATGTGCTGTGGTATTTGTGTGTGTGTGTGTGTGTGTGTGTGTGTGTGTGTGTGTGAAGCAAAGATCACCATGCTGTGTGAGAGTTAAGAGAGAGAGAGAGAGAGAGAAAGAGAGAGAGAGAGAGAGAGAGAGAGAGAGAGAGAGAGAGAGAGAGCCTCCGCTGTCTCAGTGCTCACATACTGGCAGGCATTGTGCTCCTACTGTTCCCCTCTCCCAGCACCAGCAGCACCACCACCACCACCACCACCACCAGTCACAGCAGCAGCAGCAGCAGCAGCAGCAGCAGCAGCAGCAGCAGCCACAGCAGGCAGTGGTGCGGGCAGCCACACGTGGGCCGGGCGCCCTCTGTCAGGCCCATTTCACAGTGGGGCCTCAGCGGGCCGAGCTGGCGCGCCCCGGGCCAGTCATCGCTCCAGCGGCGTGTAAACAAGCCGACGTGGGCTCACACTCCGCCAGCTGATTAATGGGCCAGGAGCATTGGACGTGACAGCGGACAGCGGGGCAGGGGCTGCGTGTGTGTCTGCGTGCGAGTGTGTGTGTGTGTGAGTGTGATGGCCCACACGCGCCTCACAAGCACAGTGCAAGGACTGCTCTAGGCTGACAGAGGAGTGTCTGCTCTTTTCCTCTCTGTCTCTGTCTCTCTCCCTCCCTCTCTCTCTCATGTGCAGCTCTATTCTCTCTTTCTCGTGTCTCTGTTGTGTACAAGTTCACGCTCTGTGTCAGAGGTCTGTTTTAGTCTCCTTGGTCTCTGGGGCGTGCTTGTGGCATTGCCGACACTTGAGTGTCCATAACTTAATCATCACAATAAAGGAAGCATCTCCACGTTTGTATACTCTACACAGAAAGAAAAAAGATTTACTTTGCGTATTCCCTTGTCAAGAAAAACAGATGATCGGGCAGATGCTACAAACAAAAACAACAATAAGGAAGTATGATGTGGGTTAAATAAGTAAAGAAAAGCAAAACAAACAAGCAAACAAAAAAAGAAACAGGAAGACAGACAGATTAGTCAGTCCAATGGAAGGAGATAAGACTTGTATTGTCGCTAAGATAAAAACATGTGTATCAGTGCGACAGCAACAGTTCACACTGATATCTAACATGATATCTGGTGCAATAACTGTAGTGGTGCGGTATGACAATGTGATCTATTTAAAGCTACCTTTAACGAGATCACCCAACAGCATTCTGGTGGTTGAGAACAGTGAAAGTAAGCTTCTTGCTTATATACTTCATGCTCTTATCTAGCTAGATAACACCCAAAGCTATAGCTAGATAACACCCAAAGCTAAAGACACGTAAGCCTGAGGCATTCTGCCAGTGGCTAATATCACCTGCATGAGACGACTGCATTTCTGGGAAGCACATCATAGTGGCCTTTCACGCTGTCCAAATTGCACGCCTCATGTTTAGGAGCGGTGGCGCTGCACAATGTGGTTGGCTTTGTTTACCCAAGGCCACGGCCTCAGACTTCAGAGAATCTGAATCTGGTTGATGCTGCCCCTGCCCAGGTCATGTGTCATCAGTATTAATACTCTATTGTTTGGAAGGAGGGAGTTTGGCTGCAAAATGCCGGCTGTCATGTGACTACAGTCAGCACCCCGACCTCTGCTTGGTGCCCCATCCCCCCGCCTTCTCCGTCACTGGCGCCTACACGCTTAGTTAGGGGTTGCCATAGGGCATCATGTGAGCAGGGAGCCATTTGCCAAACACACATGCACACAAACACACTCACTCACACACACCCGCACACACACACACACACACACACACACACACACAGACAGACACAGACATGCACACACACACACACACACACACACACAAACACTTGCATAAGAAGTCGAAAGGAAACACAGTGGTACACCCACAGACATACACAAGCAAGGAGAGAGAGAGAGAGAGAGAGAGAGAGAGAGAGAGAGAGAGAGCAAGAGAGAGAGAGACAGAGAAGAGAGGAGAGAGAGGAGAGAGACAGAGAAAGAAGTCGAACAGAGAGAGAAAGAGTGTACAAAAGCCAAGGAGGGAAGAGAAGGAGGAATTCAGCTAATTTATTAATTTCAGCCCCTCATTCTGCCGAGATGCCTTTATTCTTTTAATCACCGAGAATTGAACCGCAGAGCAAAAACTGATCACAACAATACACACCATTATGCTGCTGACATCAGAGGCCTCTGCTAACCGCAAACTGGAGTCAGCGCAGCAGCCACAGGCACTAGGGGCCAGGGCTCTGATCTACCCAGCAACCCCGCTTTCAAAAGTGTCACGCTCGATTTTGTGCTTTTACATGGAGCATAGGTATCCTGCTTTATTTTATTTATTCATTTGTTTCAAATAATTCTCTATAGTGGTCTGTGAAGGACATCTGATCATACAACATTGTCTATTTCTTTTTTTTTTTCAGATCACTTGATCACTGAAGGCAAGGGGAACTCTTGGGGTATCTTGAACAAGCTTGATTTTGCATGCACAGTAAAAAGCAGGAAGAGAGGGAGATAGAAAGAAAACGAGAGGGACTGATTGCTCTGCTCTCTCGTTCCTTCTTTTCCTCTTTCCTCTCTCTCTTTCTCCCCCCTTCTCTTTCTCTCTGGCAGGCTTCCAGGCGCTGTAACCAAAGACGACAGCGGTTCTGCCCTTTCTAGAAAATTTAGGAAGCCATTAGCAACATCAAATCATTACTTCAGGAGAGCGAGGGGGAGAGAGAGAGAGCCAGACAGAGAGGGAGTGAGTGAGTGAGAGAGAGAAAGAGAGAGAGAGAGAGAAAGAGAGAGAGAGAGATGGGGGAGGCAGGGTGAAAAAGAGAGGGGGACTTAGAGAGGAGACGATCAGGTTTCCTTGTGTTTTCATGCGGCCACTCCATTACAGTAATGTGCTGGGGCCCATTTAACTAATGCATAAAAGCACATTGATACCCATAATACACAGTATTACACAGTGAATTAGTGTCCACGACGGCACAAACACAGCCACCACCTCCCGACCCCCACACCTACACACACACACACACACACACACACACATGCGTGCACACACACCCATACACACAGAGGCAATCATACATGACAATAAAAAGACCTACACTGCAAAATAAAAAAAATAAAAAAACATACAAAAAATACAAAATGTAACGCTTCTACGCTGCATCAGTCAAAAATGTTCAGCCTTTCTCTCATTGGTCATTTTGTGGAAGAAACACAGGATCCACACGCACAGCCCTTCCCATTTTCACATCTTCTCCCTATTTAATGATGAAAAAAAAAAGTTTTGGCACGTGGAGGCAACCCACAGTGAGTGGGACTACTACTTCAAGAGCAGATAAGCCACACCAAATAATTACACGTAGACATGTCATCAAAGACAGCCAATCCAATTACGTGCGTAAACACACAAATAGATTGGTCCATTGTGCGTGAACATCGTCCCTGGGCCCCAAACTCCTCTCCTCCTCTCCTCGAGACTCTTCTCCTGGCTCTCTCAAGACGACACAGTCACCCTGATGCTAATCCAGTTCAAATGTAAACAGGCTTAGGTCTTCATTCCACACTTAAACCGTATCAAATGTATCAAAGCTGGGGCTCAGTGGCGTTCCAGGCCACGGAGGGGTCAGGCTCCGGCCACGCGGGGCCACACACCCAACTCAATTAGCCTGAGAGCCAGGCAGTCTGTCTGTCCAACACTCTGGAAGTGTGTGTGTGTGTGTGTGTGTGTGTGTGTGTGTGTGTGTGTGTGTGTGTGTGTGTGTGTGTGTGTGTTTTGAGTGTCAGTGTGTGTGTGTGTTTGAGTGTCAATGTGTGTGTGTGTGTGTGTGTGTGTTTTGAGTGTCAGTGTGTGTGTGTGTTTGAGTGTCAATGTGTGTGTGTTTGAGTGTCAGTGTATGTGTGTGTGTGCTTGAGTGTCAGTGTGTGTGTGTACATGTGTGTGTATGTTTGTGTTTGAGTGTCAGTGTATATGTGTGTGTGTGTGTGTGTGTGTGTGTGTGTGTGTGTGTGTGTGTGTGTGTGTGTTTTGAGTGTCAGTGTGTGTGTGTGTTTGAGTGTCAATGTGTGTGTGTTTGAGTGTCAGTGCATGTGTGTGTGTGCTTGAGTGTCAGTGTGTGTGTGTACATGTGTGTGTATGTTTGTGTTTGAGTGTCAGTGTATATGTGTGTGTATGTGAGAGTGTATGTGTGTGTGTGTGTGTGTGTGAGAGAGAGTGGGTGTGCCTGATTTTGTGAGAGTTTCTTTTCTGTGAATTTGATAGTCAGTGTGTATGCATGTGTGTATTTTGTGTGTCTCTGTGTGTGTGTGTGTGTGTGTGTGTGTGTACGTGTGTACTTTGTGTGTGAGTCAGCAGGCTCTGGCAAGTTGAAGCTTGTAATTGTGTATGAATGAAGAGTGAGTCTCTGTGTATGTTAGTGTGCATTAGGTTAATGGGTCAGCTGCACGGTGAACTAAGCTGGTCAGTCTCAGAGTGTCTACGTCTGAATCTATTAAGACTGTTACATATGTGTGAGTGTGTGTCTGTGCAGGGGAAACAAAAAAAAAAACCCAATGTGGCACTACACAGACAAAGTGCTGTCCTTGATCAACCAACACTGAAATGAGAAGGCCTGTTTGAGGGTTAAAGGACACTATAATAAGGTCACTGTGAGCAGTGACATCTTTGGTGACTCCCGGAGAGGAAACAGACACAGTACTCATGTCTTTAGACGACCTTCAACTGACTGCAGTCTTGCAAATCAATGCTACTCATTAATTCACCATATCCAAACGGTAGCCATTCTGGCTCTGCATGCATCAGTCTCCAACAAAACAGTGTATTTATTCTGCATTGGCCCTTGTCCTCCTCTCTGTCACTGAGAGATGTGACTAGTGACTAGTTGTGTGTGCTTTTTTTTGCGTTAATTCCTCTTCCCTAAATTAAACAACCCCCTTGGGTGAGACATTTGGAATGCCCAGTCTTTGCATCCGTGGGAATGATCCGTGGGAATGATGATGCACCTTACTGGTGTTCTTTTGGGATGGGAATGGGACTGAGCATCACCTCCCATTCGCTCCTGTGCTCCCCTGGGTCCCCTTGTCCTTCTCTCCAAGCACTGTCATCCATCCATCCCACCATAACCAGCCGAGCAGCCCCCCCAGTGGGCCTGCCTAGTCCCATCATGATCCTGTCTCACGGAGGTGATTTGGATTTAATCATGAGCATCATGGCCATGTTTTGTTAGTGGAGGTCAGGGGATTGGTGTGTGTGTATGGGTGGGTGTGGGTGGGGGGGCTTGGTTAACACACCCACCAACTGCCCACCCCAAACCCCAAACTCACTCTCCATCCACTCCACTCCACCCCATCTCATCCCATCCCCAGCCCAACTCCCCAGCCCCCTGCCCAAGCCCATCACTCTTATTGGAACACAAAAGTGTCAATACGTTTGTGATCTGGGAACAGACTCTTATCTGATCGCCCAGAAATCCCTCTGGATGCCCCCAGCCAAGCCAAGCCAAGCCATTCTCCATGTCTCTACATGTAACGCTGCCTCATTCTCTCTCTCTCTGCCCTGCCAGGCATTCCCCTACTCACAGAGACACACAACACAACAAACACACACACACACACAACACAGACACACACATAACACCGGCACAAGACAACACAACAGCTCCCCCCTCTCTCCTTCAGCGCTGTCTCTTCTCTCTGTGGATGGAGCTGTCGATCACCACAGTTTATTTTGATCACATCTTTGTGGTCGCCAAGTATGGATTTGTGTAATTGCATGTCTCTCTCTGTGTCACTCTAATTCTCGTCTACCTCTCTCTCTGTACATGAAAGTGTCTGTGTGTGTGTGTGTGTGTGTGTGTGTGTTGTATGTGTATGTATGTATGTATGTATGTATGTGTGTATTGTGTTGTGTTGTGTTGTGTTGTATGTGTATGTGTGTGTATTGTATTGTGTTGTGTTGTGTTGTGTTGTGTTGTGTTGTGTTGTGTGTGTGTGTGTGTGTGTGTGTGTGTGTATGTATGTGTGTGTGTGTGTTGTGTTGAGTGTGTGTTTGTGTGTTGTGTTGTGTGTGTGTGTGTGTGTGCGAGTGTATTTGCACAAAACCTGTGTTTGTGCACTCACTTATGCCAAGATTCAATCAGTGAGGTATTCTACCTCCTAATCGTCTGGTGGCCCGTCCATCAGAAAGCAGATTTAATTGAGGACTTTAATTAATAATTACGTTTATCGAGGGGACATCAGATGCTGGGACAGGGCGCTGTAGTGGGTGGCTGTATGGGACGGGGTTGGGGAAGGGGGGGGGGGGGGGGGTGGAGGGGGCATAGAGCTTGTCAATGTAATTTGGATGCTTGATTAAGCGCCAGAGGAAGCTTTTAAGCCAGCAAGGTTATCTAGGTCCCGAGCTCCTGCTGTCATTTACCGTACACTCTCTCCCCTTCTCCTTTTCCTGAACACATTCTCTCCATTCCTCTCCTGTCCCTCCCCTTCCTCCAGGTTACTCCTCGCTTCTTCCCGTGTTCTTCCTTCAAATGTCGGCCCTGTCACTCGCCCCCCCCCCCCTCCTTCTTCTGCCACACTCAGCCCATCTTTGGGGCAGTTAATGTGGTTATTTATTTCTTCCTGGCTTCTCCTGATCGGATCTACTCTGCTCCCACACAACTTCCAGCGTAGGAAAAAAAAAAGAAACTTTTAAAACCACAGTCTGCGGGCGGGTCTGTATCAGGCTGTCAGATCTGTGGTTCGTCTTAGTTAGTACATTAGCTTATTCAATTATTTATTTAGCCAAATTACTTATTCATGAACATAGATTGCTGGCCTCCTCCCCTTTCTTACAGTAGGCTCACTTCAGTCAAAATGGATCATCCCTCACAGCCTGTTTGTTTCTGTCAAAACTGATGGCAATTGAGATCTATTGATCTTTATGGGCTTAAGCCACTGATACAAACCCAATTATCTGCTGCTCAACTCATTCCTACGGTTCGTCCATCTTAATCAGTGAGTTGCCAGAAGGTATTCGGGGCTCCTGTCCCAACACAGACACACACCCTGCACTACCTTTTCTGGTCTTTTCTCTCTGCTCTCTCATTCATCAGATCTCCAGGGCGATCTCTCTAACCACCCCTCCCACCCCTCTTACCCTCTGCCCTCTGTTTCTACAACCACACCCCCAACACACACACACACACACACACACACACACACACACACATACACACATACACACACAACCACCACCACTCCCCCACTGTTGCATTTCTTCTTAGCCCTCCCTAGGGGTTTGAGCCAACGGCAGTCTACTGCTACACCAGTCTGTTGCAAACTTGTGTGTGTCTGTGTGTGAGTGTAAACGTGCGTGTTGATGTGTGTGTGTGTGTGTGTGTGTGTGTGTGGGGGGGGGGGGGGGGGGGGGTGGGGTCCCATACAGAACGGTGTTTACATTCGAATGGATTCAAACACACCAATAACATCAGTGCCAGGAGCATCCAAATGTCTCTCATGTGGTTCACTGGAACAGCACACAAAGACACAGACCCCTCTCCTACTACTCCTCTTTAAACTGGAACAATCTGGCTTCAGAAAGCACTGACAATGGACACCGTTTGGAGCTCAGACACACAACAATAATGATACACAGAGAGGGTAGAAATTACATCCTCAACATGGCCTTGGTCCTTGACAATGCATAGGAGGTTCACACCTATTGACCTGAAGATGATCGAGGGGGGTTAGGAGGAGAAGGAAAGAAAAGCAAGAAATGGAGTGAGAGGGGAAAGAAAGAGAAAGAGAGAGAAAAGGGAGACAATGACAGATGAGGTGTTACGTGGCAGTTCCTGTGTATGTGGTGCGCGACGTGGTGGGAGTGGAGGCTGTGTTTTTTTTTTATGCAACCTGTTGAATGCTTATTGATTGCTTTGACACGGCGAAGAATGGGCGCAGACAAAGGAGCCTTCCCCTGTGAAAGGGACGCGGTGCTCCTTTCTTTCTCCCAGCGTTTTGTAGGCTGCATGTAACGTCCTGGCCGCTTTCAATGTGCATTTGTTTGGCCAATAAAGCTAAGTTGCACTGAACCCAACAATGCCTTTCCAGCGCGGAACAATAACAGACAATGTACAGTGTACCATATATGCGGCACTAATTTCTGCTGTACAGGGAACCCCTCCTTACAGTACCTCTTGACAGAGAGAGGTTCCAACCACAGGAGAAGAGGAGGCAGAGGCTGTGTTGTGGTGGTGGGTATGGGATTGTAGGTGTGGGTGGTGATGGTGTGTGTGTGTGTGTGTATGGGGTGGTGGGGGTGCTTGCATTCATTTTTTTTAAGCGAAGGCACCAGGAGATTGATATAGGGATAAAACTAAAAGGGAGAGAGGAGGCAGCAAAGATGAAACAGTGCTTTATTTTATTGTCATGTGAATTACGGCTCCGCCAAGATCAAACACTGTTGCTGTTAGTGCTGAGCTAAAACGTGTCACTCTTTTCCCCCCTCGTCCTACATCTTTTGCTCTCCCTCCTTCCTCTCTGTCTCCGGACGTCTCCCCCTCGGCATCTCAGGCACCAGCCAGCCGACGATGTCTGTCTCTGCCGCCTCTCCCTGCACTCCATTGCTTATTTCTAGCTCGGTCATGGCAGGTCTCTTCCCCTCCTCTCTGGCTAGCATGCCTCTTAGGCCTTGTGCTGTTTGGTAGCCCCCTTGCCCCCTCGACAATCTCCCCGCTAACCTCTTATCACAAGATGGGGAAAGGCACGGTCGAAATGGGGCGCAGGACAAAGCAAACAACAGAAAAAAAATAGATGGATGTTCGCAGAGTCGGTGAACCACGAAAACAGACTGGGCCTCGGCGCAGAGCGATTGAACAAATTGCACTGTTCAAGCAGTCTTGCCTTTTTGAGCCTGGTCAAGTGTGAGCTCCTTGAAAGAAGTGATTTATCCCTGGCGTGTTTTTGTACCTCTTCCCCAAGCCAATGTAAATCATTGGCGTGAACCTCTGCAAAATATTCATCTGCAGTCTATGGGGCTGGCCCCGACACTGACCCTGGGCCTGTTATATATGCGGTCAGAGATCAGAGACGAGAGAAGGGAGGATATCGACGGAAGAAACAGAGAGAGGAGAGGGAGAGAGGGAGAGAGAGAGAGGAGAAGAGAAAAGAGACGTAGTACAAGGCATGTAGTACACACCTACTCATTTCAGCTGTAATTCACGCCCAAGTAACAGGCTTCGTCCTGCCTTGCACTCAGCCTTTACCGAACACATTACAATGAGGTGAATCTCCTGCTCCGCTATCGTCAATGAGTTATTATCAAAGTACTTTCCCAGGAAAACCATTTAGCCCAGTGGCTGAAACATTCCTGGAAAAACCTATGTGGCAGACACAGACTGAGTAAGAGGTGAGAGGAAGAATACTGTAAGTGTAATGCATGATGCCTGTTTTCAAATGGCAGTCAGTTACAATCAATCAGTCAGTCATCTCAGATCAAAACATTACCTGGATGACTAATGTATGTCTGTGTGACTGTATTCTGCAAACCTGGACCAAGTTATAACTCAATCAGTCATAAATAATGGATCAAAATCCATACATCTCACCAATCATTTCCAAGCATCTCCTCATTTTCCAACATTAGGATGTCTATAAATCCAATTCAGCCACCGGTGTTGTCGTGAAAATGTAGATTTTTTCTCCTAATAAATCCAATTGTTTGCTTTCTTTAAGAGAAGAGGGGAAAAAAACACACACAAGGCCGACAACAGAGATTTGATTTTACAGTTGTATGTTGTGCTCCACAGTTTCTACCGTTTTTTTTTTTTCGGCCAACAAAATTGGTGCATCGGGTCTTAAGTGGTTGGACCCCTCTGTCCTGTCCTAGGGCTCATCCGTTGGCCGCTTTCTAATCCAGTTATGGGAGAAGGGGGGCCATTTCCTGCCTTGGCTAAGCAGACCTGGGTAAATGAGGTTTTTGGTTGCCTGGGGGAGCAAAGTGTAATGGACCTTATTAACTGCGTGTATGTGTATATGTGTGTGTGTGTGTGTATGTGTGTGTGTGACTGTGAGAGTCTGTGTGTGTAATTGTGTGTCTGGTGTGTGTGTGTGTGTGTTTGTGTGTGTGTGTGTGTGTGTGTGTGTGTGAGTGCGAGAGAGAGAATGTATGTGTCTGATTGTGTGTGTGATTGTATGTGTGCGTACAATGGAACAGGAGAGAGACAGTGATGGAGGTGGTGTGTCTGGTTTTAGATGTGCATGTGCACAGAGGAACCCATCATTCTGTACCTCCTCGCCGACTGCGGTCAGTTTGGTTGGAACACGGGGGGAGAGGGAAGCACCCGTCTGTACGCAGAAGAGAGGAAGGGAAACCCTATCTGATCTACTGCAGGAAGGTTTAAAATGACCCCCTTTTCCTACATTGCCCATGCAAAGGGCAAGTACTGACTATTTCACACCTTGGGTATGTCACAACGCAGCGTTTAAGACAACACCACAAACTCATGATGACTCTTCAAAACTGGATAGCCTGCCCATGACCCCCGAAGGCTCAGAGAAAGAAATAGGCGACTTGTTACAAAAGCACACTGCACAAGGGCCTGTGTCTATTCTTTAAACAATAGTACTGAGTTTTTGTTTGTTGCCGTTTCCTGTGTTTTTTTTCTTCCCGTCTGTATTATTTTCTTTTTTCCGCTCTCCCTCATTTCCATTTATCTTGCAAAGCATATTTAATGAAACTATTAGTGTGTT